>NC_091783.1:0-347272 GCF_029378745.1 Bos indicus | reverse complement strand
TCTTTATATATATATATATATATATATATATATATATATATATTATAATATATATAACATATATATATCTCAACATATCTCAACATAATAAAAGCTATATATGACAAACTTACAGCAAACACTATCCTCAGTGGTGAAAAATTGAAAGCATTTCCCCTCAAGTCAGGAACAAGACAAGGGTGCCCACTCTCACCACTACTAATCAACATAGTTTTGGAAGTTTTGGCCATATATATATCTTTTGTTTCTTTAGGTAGGTATATTCTAAATATTTTATTCTTTTTGTTGCAATGGTGAATGGAATTGCTTCCTTAATTTCTCTTTCTGTTTTCTCATTGTTCATGTATAGGAATGCAAGGGATTTCTGTGTGTTAATTTGATATCCTGCAACTTTACTATATTCATTGATTAGCTCTAGTAATTTTCTGATGGAATCTCTAGGGTTTTCTATGTAGAAGATCATGTCAACTGCAAACAGTGAAAGTTTTACTTCTTCTCTTCCAATCTGGATTCCTTTTATTTATTTTTCTGCTCTGATTGCTGTGGCCAAAGCTTCCAAAACTATGTTGATTAGTAGTGGTGAGAGTGGGCACCCTTGTCTTGTTCCTGACTTGAGGGGAAATGCTTTCAATTTTTCACCACTGAGCATAGTGTTTGCTGTAAGTTTGTCATAAATAGCTTTTATTATGTTTAGATATGTTCCTTCTGTTCCTGCTTTCTGGAAAGTTTTTATCATAAATGGATGTTGAATTTTGTCAAAGGCTTTCTCTGCATCTGTTGAGATAATCATATGGTTTTTATCTTTCAATTTGTTAATGTGGTGTATTACTTTGATTGATTTGTGGATATTGAAAAATCCTTGCATCCCTGGGATAAAGCCCACTTGGTCATGATGTATGATCTTTTTAATATGTTGTTGGATTCTGTTTGCTAGAATTTTGTTAAGGATCCTTGCATCTGTGTTCATCAGTGATATTGGCCTGTAGTTTTCTTTTCTTTCTTTCTTTTCTTTTCTTTCTTTCTTTCTTTTTTTTTTGGTGGCATCTTTGTCTGATTTTGGTATTAGGGTGATGGTGGCCTCCTAGAATGAGTTTGGAAGTTTACTTTCCTCTGCAATTTTCTGGAAGAGTTTCAGTAGGATAGGTGTTAGCTCTTCTCTAAATTTTTTGTAGAATTCAGCTGTGAAGACATCTGGACCTGGGCTTTTGTTTGCTGGAAGGTTTCTGATTACAGTTTTGATTTCCATGCTTGTGATGGGTCTGTTAAGATTTTCTATTTCTTCCTGGTTCAGTTTTGGAAAGTTAAACTTTTCTAAGAATTTGTCCATTTCTTCCAAGTTGTCCATTTCATTGACATATAGTTGCTGATAGTAGTCTCTTATAATCCTTTGTATTTCTGTGCTGTCTGTTGTGATTTCTCCATTTTCATTTCTAAGTTTGTTGATTTAATTTTTCTCCCTTTGTTTCTTGATGAGTCTGGCTAGTGGTTTGTCAATTGTATTTATCTTCTCAAAGAAACAGCTTTTTGCTTTGTTTACTATGGTCTCCTTTGTTACTTTTGCATTTCTTTCTGCCCTAATTTTTAAGATTTCTTTCCTTGTACTAGCCCTGGGGTTCTTCATTTCTTCCTTTTCTAGTTGCTTTAGGTGTAGAGTCAGGTTATGACTTTTTTCTTGTTTCTTGAGGTAAGCCTGTATTGCTATGAACCTTCCCCTTAATGCTGCTGTTACAGTGTCCCATAGGTTTTGGGTTGTTTTGTTTTCATTTTCCTTCATTTCTATGTATTTTGATTTTTTAAAAAATTTCTTCTGTGATTTGTTGGTTATTCAGAAGCGCATTGTTCAGCCTGCATATGTTGGCATTTTTAATAGTTTTTCTCCTGTAATTGACGTCTAATCTTACTGCATTGTGGTCAGAAAAGATGTTTGGAATGATTTCAATTTTTTTGAATTTACCAAGGCTAGATTTATGACCCAGGATGTGATCTATCTTGGAGAAGGTTCCATGTGAACTTGAGAAAATGGTGAAATTCATTGTTTTGGGGTGAAATGTCCTATAGATATCATTTAGGTCTAACTGGTCCATTGTGTCATTTAAAGTTTGTGTTTCCTTGTTACTTTTCTGTTTAGTTGATCTATCCATTGGTGTGAGTGGGGTATTAAAGTCACCCACTATTATTGTGTTATTGTTAATTTCCACTTTCATACTTGTTAGCATTTGCCTTACATATTGTTTGACTTTTTTCTTGTTTCTTGCTCCTATGTGGCTGCATATATATTTATAATTGTTATATCTTCTTCTTGGATTGATCCATTGGTCATTATGTAGTTTCCTTCTTTGTTTCTTTTCACAGCCTTTATTTTAAAGTCTATTTTATCTGATATGAGTATTGCTACTCCTGATTTCTTTTGGTTTCCATTTGCGTCAAATAACTTTTTCCAGCCCTTCACTCTCAGTCTGTATGTGTCCCCTGTTTTGAAGTGGTCTTTTGTAGACAACATATATAGGGGTCTAGTTTTTGTATCCATTCAGTCAGTCTTTGTGTTTTGGTTGGGCATTCAACCCGCTTACATTTAAGTTAATTATTGATAAGTATGACCCCGTTGCCATTTACTTTGTTGTTTTGGGTTCAAGTTTATACACCTTTTCTGTGTTTCCTATCTAGAGAAGATCCTTTAGCATTTGTTGAACAGCTGGTTTGGTGGGGCTGAATTCTCTCAGCTTTTGCTTATCTGTAAAGCTTGTGATTTTTCCTTCATATTTGAATGAGATCCTTGCTGGGTACAGTAATCTGGGTTGTAGCTTTTTCTCTTTCATAAATTTAAGTATGTCCTGCCATTCCCTTCTGGCCTGGAGTTTCTATTGAAAGATCACCTGTTATCCTTATGGGAATCCTCTTGTGTGTTATTTGTTGTTTTTCCCTTGCTACTTTTAATATTTGTTCTTTGTGTTTGACCTTTGTTAATTTGATTAATATGTGTCTTGGGGTGTTTCACCTTGGGTTTATCCTGTTTGGGACTCTCTGGGTTTCTTGGACTTGGATGACTATTTCCTTCCTCATTTTATGGAAGTTTACAACTATTATCACCTCAAGTATGTTTTCGTGGCCTTTTTGTCTTCTTCTTCTGGGACTCCTCTGACTCGAATGTTGGGGCATTTAGCATTGTCCCAGAGGTCTCTGAGGTTGTACTCATTTCTTTTAATTCTCTTTTCTTTTTTTCCTCTCTGCTTCATTTATTTCTACCATTCTATCTTCTAGCTCACTTATACTATCTTCTGCCTCCACTATTCAACTCTTGGTTCCCTCCAGAGTGTTTTTGATCTCATTTATTGCATTATTCATTATTGATTGACTATTTTTTATTTCTTCTAGGTCCTTGTTAAACATGTCTTGCATTTTCTCAATCCTTGTCTCCAGGCTATTTATCTGTAACTCCATTATGTTTTCAAGATTTTGGATCATTTTTACTATCATTATTCTGAATTCCTTTTCAGGTAGACTCCCTATCTCCTCCTCTTTTGTTTGGTTTGCTGGGCATTTATCATGTTCCTTTACCTGCTGAGTATTTATCTGCTTTTTCATCTTGTTTAGATTGCTGTGTTTGGGGTGGCCTTTCCGTATTCTGGCAGTTTGTGGTTCCTCTTTATTGTGGAGGTAGCTCGCTGTGGGTGGGGTTGGACGATTGGCTTGTCAAGATTTCCTGGTTAGGGAAGCTGGTGTCGGTGTTCTGGTGGGTGGAGCTGGAGTTCTTCTGTCTGGACTGCAATGAAGTGTCCTGTAGTGAGTTTTGGGATGTCTGTGATTTTGGTGTGACTTTGGGCAACATGTATATTGAAGTTCAGGGCTATGTTCCTACGTTGCTGGAGAATTTGCATGGCTTGTCTTGTTCTGGAACTTGTTGGCTCCTGGGTGGTGCTTGGTTTCCGTGAAGGTATGGAGACTTTTGGATGAGTTCTTATAGATTAATGTTCCCAGGAGTCAGGAGTTCTCTGGTGCTCTCAAGTTTTGGACTTAAGCCTCCTGCCTCTGGTTTTCAGTCTTATTCTTACAGTAGCCTCAAGACTTCTCCATCTATACAGCACCAATGATAAAACATCTAGGTTAATGATGAAAAGCTCCTCCACAGCGAGGAACACCTGGAGAGGTTCACAGAGTTACAAAGAGAAGAGAAGAGGGAGGAAGGAGACAGAGGTGACCAGGAGGAGAAAAGGGTCAATGAAAAGGAGAGAGACAGATCCAGGCACTAATCAGGTCCCTAAGTATTCTCCACAGTCCGGGACACACAAAGAGATTTACAGAGTTGGGTAGAGAAAAGAAGGGGGAGGGAGGAGATAGAGGCGACCTGGTGGAGACAAAGCAGGGTCAAAAAGGTCAGAGAGCAATCAAGCCAGTAATCACACTCCCAAGTAAAAATGGGTACTGAAGATTGGGTTCTTAAAGGTACAAATTGATAACAAATACCAAAAAGAAAATATTAAAAATCTAGAGTAGAGGTTAGATGCTGAAAAACACAATATTAGAAAAACAAAACAAAGTCACAAAAATTATGAAATATATACATGGTGTTTGCTTTAAAACTAGGGTCTTTGTTTTTTTTTTGCAAGGTAATAGTAGCCTGTAAAAATGAAAATTAAAGGAGTAATGTCAGGGGACATTCAGCTTTAAGGAATCCAATATGTTATTCTTTTCTTTTGTGTGCCATTTCTCAAGGATTCTCTATTCCTAATCAGTTGCTGCAGGTACAAGCAGAGCTGCACGCAGTTCCTGGGACTGAGATCCTGAGAAAGGGCCCTTGCTTAGTCCCTTCAGTGACTCCCTCCAGGGACCTCACTGAAACGTGATCTGCTCAGTTATGTGGACATGCAATGCTTTCTGGCCCTTCGAAGATTGTTATTTGCTTGGCTTTGTTTTTGCTCAGGTTTTTTCTTTTTTTGTTTTTTTTACTGCCTAAAGCTGCCTTGTATGAAGATATATAAACATGCTTTTCTGCAAATAAAGAACCCTTGTTTCACTCGAGACTTGTGTCCCCTGTGTCCCTCTTCTCGTCAACTCCAGTCCCCAGGTCCTGGTCTACAAAGACCATGACAGAGTAATAGAGAACTTTAAAAAATTAAATATTTAAATAATGATAATAATAAAAATATATCTAGGAATTTCTCTGGAGCTGTTGTGGGCAATGTGGGGTCAATTCAGTTTTTCAGATAGTTCCTTGATCCAGCTTATACTTTTCAAGATAGGCCCCTTCCAATGTAGTCACTGCTAACTATAGGGTTTTAATCTGTTGCACCTGTCATTTCCAAAGCAGTTCCCTCTGTTTATTTTAGCTTCTTCCGTTTGCTGTTCTCTTCAGTGTCTAATTTCTGTCCTGACACAAGGGGGCGAAGGTGGTCACTTATTTAGGCTCACTTTTTCAGTACTGCTGTGGGAACAGAGGAACACTGCAAACAAATATCATTGGCATGTGTGGGGAGTGCTTGCAGTGTCTCGGCCACACTGGGTTTGCCCTTGTTCATGGCACGTGCACTTTCCCACTCTACAATTCTCAGGCTCTAGGTTACTCTGCCGGGGAACTATCTGAGGCGGGCCCTGGGTTGCATGCACTTCCGTGGTCTAAGCCACTCAGGTTCAGGTTCTCAGGTAGTCCACAAAGGGGCAGACTCAGTTGGGCCTCTGTTTTTTACCCTTCCAAGGTCCGAGCAGCTGAGGCGACCAGGTGCTTGGCAAGCGCTGTCTCCCCAGGTGGGGAGTGCATCTTGTCACCTCCCTGGTCCCATCTGCTCTGTTTCCTAGGTGGCAGCAGGTGCACCCGTCTCCAGTGTGCTGTATATCTCTTCTGGGAGCTGATCTCTGGCTCAACCCTCCCGGCAGAAGTCAACCATCCAGAATCCCAAGGGGTTTTGGTTAGCGACTGGGTGCCTGCTTGCAGCTTGGTAGAGGATGCATCTCTGGGGCCGAGTTTGCCTCTTTCCAGCTGTGGCTGCCCCGCTCCTGCCTCCCTGTCTCCAGTGGGGGATTGGCCGACATGCAGCCATCTAGCTCTCCTCTGGTATTCGCTCAGTCCTTTGTTTTTTGAGCTGGCCTGTTAGTGCCTTAGGTTAGGGCTTTTCACAGGATAGTTATCCCTCTCTCTCTCTTTATCTTCTCTCTCTCTCTCTGGATATCCCACAGTGTGGGTTGCTATCTCATGTTAGTTTCCTCAGATTGCCCCCTGAGGGCACTCAGGCCCAGTCCTTACCCTAAGCAGTGCAGCCTGCACCTCCCAATTCAGCCCCCACTTGCTGGTGGTGGATGCAAGCACAGGGAGTTCCGGTTAGGCACATGATCTGTGGGTTTTATTTATTTATGTGTTTATTTTTCCTCCTGGTTATGTTGCCCTCTGAGATTCCAAAACTCCCCACAGACCTGCCAGTGAGAGTGTTTCCTGGTGTTTGGAAACTTCTCCCCTTTTAAGACTCCCTCCCTGGGATGGATCTCCATCCCTACCTCTTTTGTCCCTCTTTTTATCTTTTATATTTTGTCCTACCTCCTTTCGAAGACAATGGGCTGCCTTTCTGGGTGCCTGACATCCTCTGCCAGCATTCAGAAGTTGTTTTGTGGAATTTGCTCAGCGTTCAAATATTCTTTCAATGAACTTGTGAGGGAGAAAGTGGTCTGCCCGTCCTATTCGTCTGCCATCTTAGGACCGCACACCGCCCCCCCCCCCCATATTACTTTTAAGAAACTTTATTAATTTCAGTGTTTATAGATGTTAAATTACCAGGTCAATTCTTTGTTATGTGAAACTAACGTGTAAATTCTTCCATATAGAAAAGTTAGTCATTGTGGTTACTTGATTTTATTTAGTTGTTTTTTTCTTTCCTTATGTGAATATTGAGTCGTTGTGGATCATCATAAATGTATTTGAAAACTTTTAAACCTTCAACTTGGATAATCATAGTTTTACTCCTTTTTGTATATCTAGGTCATTCCTTTAATCTTTACCTGCCATTCCAGAAGACATAGATAAGAAGTTACAGTCGTTAGTGTGCTGTTTACAGGGAAAGAGGCAGTAAACCATCTGAATATTCAAATAGGGTTGTAAAAAATTCATTTATTCTTAAATGAAAGATAATTGATTTCCAGAATTTTGTTGTTTTCTGTCAGACATCAACAAAAATCAGTCTTAGGTACACCCATGTCCCCTCCCTCCCAAACCCTCCTCCAATCTCCCTCTCTATCCCACCCTTCTAAATTGTTGAAGAGCCCCTCTTTGAGTTCCCTGAGTGATAGGGAAAATTCCCATTGGCTATCTATTTTACATATGGAATTGTAAGTTTCCATGTTACTCTTTCCATCCATCTCACCCTCTCCCCTCTTCCCCTTCACCCGTGTCTGTAAGTCTGTTCTCTCTGTCTGTTTCTCCATTGCTGCCCTGCAAATAAATTCATCAGTACCATTTTTCTAGACTCCATGCATATACATTAGTATCAGATATTTATATTTCTCTTTCTGACTTACTTCACTGTGTATAATAGGCTCTAGGTTCATCTACCTCAATAGAACTGACTCAAATGCATTCCTTTTTACAGCTGAGTAATGTTTGTTTGTAGATATGTACCACCACATCTTCGTCCATTCATCTGTCGACGGCCATCTAAGTTACTTCCATGTTCTAGCTGTCATAAACAGCACTGCAATGAACATCGGAGTGCAAGTGTCTCTTTCTAATTTGGTTTCCTCATGGTATACTCCTAGGAGTGGGATTGCTGGGGCACATGGTGGTTTTATTCCTAGTTTCTTAAGGAGCCTGCATACCGTCTTCCATAATGGTTGTATCAGCATATCTTGCCACCAGCAGTGCAAGAGGGTTCCATTTCCCCCCACACCCTCTCCGGCATTCATTGGTTGTGGACTTTTTGTTGATGGCCATTCTGACTGGTGTGAAGTGGTATCTCATTGTGGCTGAGCGGTAAAGAATCTGCCTTCAGTGGGAGACCTGGGTTTGATCCCTGAGTCGGAAAGGAGGGCATGACAACCCACTCCAGTATTCTTGCCTGGAGAATCCAATGGACAGGGAAGCCTGGAAGGTTTCAGTCCTAGGGTAGCACAGAGTCAGACATGACTGAAGTGACTAAGGAGAAGCAGAGGTAACAGACTTTTGCATGGTGGCCATTCTGCCTGGTGTGAGGTGATATCTCATTGTAGTTTTCATTTTTATTGCTACTGTGGTTTTTTACCAAATTGACATTGACAAGATAGTGCTTGAGGCTTGAAAATATTGCTATATTTGGATTGTCAAGTTGATCTGCTAGGAACATTTCAAGATAAGCAAAAGCATGGGAAATAGTAATAAATATGTGGGGCTATAATAACAGCAGTTAGCTTTAGTGATGTTTTAGTAAGTGCAAACCATTTTGTATAGCTTAAGTAGCACGTGCAGAGTACCTTTATGACAGCCGTACTTGAAGTAACATAAAGTAACGGTGCCCTGTTTGAAGATGGCAGCTATGGAAGGAGATAAGAAGGGCCTGATCTCTTAGATGTGGCAGCCACTGCTTGGTGATGCAGCACCGTGTTTGAATTCAGCATCCTGGTTCTGTCACATATCAACTGTGAGATCTTGGCAAAACCTGTCTTAACCAGGTTAAAAGTAAGTATTTCTTCAAAAGTGATTAGGAAAACTTCATGCAACTCATTGTTATCATCCATTCTAGCACAGTATCTCTGAAAGCCTTCCACAGAAGTATGTGGATCATTTACCTGGAACTGCTGGTCAAAGAGGAAAAAAGACATTAATTGGACAAGTAGAAGGTAAGAACTGTATTTTACAGAAAAATCATTTGACAGAACGTTGATTGAAAATGGGAATGCTGATACATTCTAATAGGCAAAGAAAATCACCTGTCAGATGGGTAGTGAGAAAAAAAGATGAGAAAAGGAGGGCAATTATGTATCTTATCAGGTGTCTACCACAGATTACATTGAGAATCCAGTTTAAGGAGCTAAAAATTATTAGTTCTTAGACTAACTTTGCAGTCCAACGTTTAAGACTTTGTCTGGTTAAGACTCTCCAATGCAGGTGGTGCACTTTCGATCCCTGCTCAGGGAATTAAGATTTCATGTGACACATAACCAAAAACAAATTATTAGTTCTATTTCAAGATACTCTATGACCTAAGGAAAGTCAAGAAATAAGAGGCAAGAGAGAATGAAGGATGAGAGAGGCAGAGGGTAGATGGAGGAAATGAAGAAAAGGAAGCACAGGTCTGTGGGGGAAGAGGGCAGTAAGTAATGAAGGTCTTTAGATAAAGGGAGAGTATTTGGCATGGACAGTGAATTGGAAGTGAGCTTTTGCACCAAAACTTGTCAGAGAAGAACAGCAAAGTTCTCACCTCTTTCTGTTTACTCGTTATTAGGAAGACGTTCAGAACTGCAGTCCCTGGGCGTGCAGAGTGGTGTGTTATCCTCTGGGGGAGCTCAGCTGTAATGTGTGGAAACTGGTGTCATACGAAATATGCTGCTTTCCAGCATGGCGTCACATGGGACAAAACAAGAGAGCTGGAAAGAAGGAGAGAACAGGGGGCATGATGGGGGAGACCAAGGAACCCACAGCCTCATAGAGAGTCCACTGGAAGGTTTCCAACTTCTAATGCCACTTCAGTTTGAGGGGACGTGTTCACATGAGGAAACAGAGGTTGATATTTCCGGAGAATGAATTAAGTTGAAGTCATGTAGAAGCAGACTTCATGTAGACCAGCGTTTCTCAAATTTTAGTCACTTGAGGACCATGTGTGAAGTGCACATGCTGAGCAGGAGGTCTGAGATTCTGTGTTTCTAATAAGCTCTCTGAGTAGCAAGGGTGTAGCCTTACATATAGAGAAATCTGGAAGAAGAGCATTGGATAGTGCAGGACATAACAGGATCAAGGAAAAGCATTATTTTGTGTTTCTTTCTGAGCATGTTTATAGCCAGAGGGAAGCAAAGAGTTGAAGTCGCAGTTATAGGTGTAAGATACCATTGCTAAGCAAAGAGGAGAAAGAAATGTTAGGTATCAGGTAATGTTTAACTTTAGGACTCCTGTATGTTGTTTTCTGTTTTTCATGAACCCTCTGTTCCTTATCAGTTCCTGGTATACAGGAACAAGTGGAGCGGCACACTGTTCCCAGGACTGAGGTCACAGAATGGAACGCATATGTGAATTTCCTTCAGTAACTGTTACCCTACAGTAAAACTGCTTAGTCACGACCCTCTTACTCAAGATATGGATTGTCTTCTGGCCTTGTGGCGATTGTTATCCCTTGTTATTCCCTTGGTAACCGTTGTTTTATATCTGGTTTTTGTTCTTTTCTTAACTTTATTTTTTGCCTAAAGCTTCCTTGTATAACAATATATAAACTCACACAAACATGAATAATGCACCCTTGTTCCACTAGAGACTTGGGTCTCCCATGTCCTTCTTTGTCTCTCTGGCTAGTTCTTTGGAGCATGGAGGCCTGATGAGCTCACTTTCCTGCCCAGGCTTCCAAGACCTTCTTGAGAAGACTCCCTGTGCCTTAGTGAGTGGTACAAGCCCTATTCTAGGGCTTTATTGGTTTTCCACATAACCCAGGGAATATTAGTCTCTCTCTTTTGCTTTCTTTTCATTGACTCCCGTCCACCAGGCCCCAGTCTTTAAAGAAGACCACAGGTAGGGATGATCCATAGAAAGGATGTCAAGGGGGAAGATTTATGTCCACAGATCCAGAGATTACTACCCTTTTGATAGGAGAGAATCTAGTGAAAGGACAAAGGGAGGAAAGGAAGGCCTTAGGGAGGTGAGTTTGGAGTTCATAATGACACTTGAGAGAACTCCTTCTAGATGACTTCAGTATATTTGCCCTGAAAAGAGATAAGATCATTATTGCTCCAGAGAATCCTGGAGGTGGGAGGGAGTGCTAGAAGTAGGGGAAACGACAGCCCCTCTGAGTAACTCTTAGGCATCAAAGATATATGTTGTGCTGGTATTTGTTATTCAAATTAGATTAATTTGAAAAAGGAGGCATTGACTTTTTTTAAGATAGCTGATTCTTTGAAAGTTGTTTCATAGAAATCCTTTGAAGCATTCACATGATGTACCAAACCAAACTAAATTTTGAAGCCAAACAGATTAATAGGGTTCATTCCCTAAATGCTAGAAATACTTGTAATAAATACTACACTGATTTTGAAACATGCAAGATTTTTAATTTCTAATAATTCCATGGCAATTAAATGTAGTATTTCCTTTTCACTATCTTTAGTGCACTCCTATGTCTGACTTACCAGTGTCCTAAGATCCCCCTAAAAACAAGACACTAAAACTGAATGGATTCAGTGTCAAGGATGAGTGTGAGGATTCTGCTCGGTACTAACTCTGCATGAATGTACAGCTGGCTTTCATATTTACATGTAATTAACTTTGTGTCCCTTTTTCCTTTTAGATTCTCCTGGAAAATATCCTAACGTAAAGGTAAAAAGGTTTATGATTTTATCTTGAATTCTGAACTGTGGATCGTCTCCTATGTACATTATTTAGTAATCAACTTGTTTCCAAACCCAATTCAGCCAGCAGTCAGAATGAAAGAGTCTGTTGCTAATAAAACAGTCAGAATGAAGGATTTACAAACATCCAGTTGAGGTAAATTTTGCAGTACACAGTTAAGTTTGGAAAGAGGGACACTGAACTATTTGAAATGCTCAGTCTTCATACTTCTAATATTTTCTTTGCAAATTTAATTGATGAATTTGACATACACAAAGCAAATGTTATTGTTGATACCTGTGTCTTGAAACAAAAGATATTTACAAGGATAAGAACAAGAAAAATTTAAATTGTAAGCTTCAACTCAATATGTTTCTGTATATGCTTCGACACTCTGAAGTTCTCAGTCTGGAATCTCTATACACCTCAGGAACTCTCCAAGATTAAATTTTAGACTCTAAGTTTTTTCCAATGTCCAAAAATCCTTGTTTGAACTCTAACCTTTCCCTAGAGTAAAACTTCACTTGCTAATATGTCAGTTGTACTTCAGCTTATAATTGTTTCATTATAGTATTGTTACACAGATGAATGTAGGCCAATTGGATGTTTTGATGAGCAGGCTGTGTGTGTCTATGTTTGTATGTGCATGTGTTTGTGTGTGTGTGTGTGAGTTTGTGTCGTCTTTAATTATTAGAAGTAGGGGAAGTAATCATACTTTAATGACTATTGGATAGACATAATCTTTTGAAACATTGATTCTGAAAATTGTTGGCTTTAGGATCCTATTATACTTCTAAAAATTATTGAGAATTACAAGGAACTTTTGTTTATGTCTATTGATGTTTACTATATGGAAGTTCATTTGAGTTCAGTTGCTCAGTCGTGTCCAACTTTTGTGATCCCATGGACTGCAGCACACCGGGCTTCACTGTCCATCAGAACTCCTGGAGTTTACTCAGACTCAAGTCCATCAAGTTGGTGATGCCATCCAACCATCTCATCCTCTGTCTTCCCTTTCTCCTCCAGCCTTCAGTCTTTGCCAGCATCAGGGTGTTCTCCAGTGAGTCAGTTCTTCACGTGAGGTGCCCGAAGTATTGGAACTTCAGCTTCAGCATCAGTCCTTTCAGTTAATATTCAGGACTGAATTCCCTTCGGATGGAGTGGTTGGAAATCCTTGCAGTCCAAGGGACTCTCAAGAGTCTTCTCCAATACTACAATTCAAAACCATCAATTCTTATGTGTGCAGCTTTCTGTACAGTCCAACTCTCACATCCATACATGACTACTGGAAAAACCATAGCTTGGACGAGACAGACTGGTGTTGGCTAAGTAATGGCTCTGCTTTTTAATATTCTGTCAAGGACGGTCATAGCTTTTCTTCCAAGCAGCAAACGTCTTTTAATTTCATGGGTGCAGTCACCATCTGTGGTGATTTTGTACCCCCCCCCCCAAATAAAGTCTGTCACTGTTTCCATTCTTTCCCCCTCTATTTGCATGAAGGGATGGGACCGGATGCCACGATCTGAGTTTTTTGAATGTTGAGTTTTAAACCAACCTTTCCACTCTCCTCTTTCACTTTCATCCAAAGGCTCTTTAGTTCTTCTTCAATTTCTGCTATAAAGGTGGTGTCATCTGCATATCTGTGGTTATTGATATTTCTTCCGGCTATCTTGATTTCAGCTTGCACTTCATCAAGCCCGGAATTTTGCATGATGTACTCTGCTTATAAGTTAAATAAGCAGGCTGACAATATACAGCCTTGACATACTCCTTTCCCAATTTGGAATCAGTCTGTTGTTCCATGTCCATTTCTAAGTGTTGCTTCTTGACCTGCATACAGATTTCTCAGGAAGTAGGTCAGGTGGTCTGGTATTCCCATCTCTCTAAGTATTTTCCAGTTTGTTGTGATCCACACAGTTAAAAGCTTTGGGGTGGTCAATAAAGCAGAAGTAGATGTTTTTCTGGAACTCTCTTGCTTTTTCCATGATCCAGTGGATGTTGTCAGTTTGATCTCTGGTTCCTCTGCCTTTTCTAAATCCAGCTTGAATGTTTGGAAGTTTACATTTCATTTTCTGTTGAGACCTGGCCTGGAGAATTTAGAGCATTACTTTGCTAGCATGTGAGATGAGTGCAATTGTGTGGTAGTTTGAGCATTCTTTGATATTGCCTGTCGTTGGGATTGGAATGAAAACCGACCATTTCCAGTCCTGTAGGCACTGCTGAGATGTCCAGATTTGCTGGCATATTGAGTGAAGCCCTTTCATAGCATCATCTGTTAGATTTGAAATAGCTCAACTGGAATTCCTTCACCTCCACTAGCTTTGTTCCTAGTGATGCTTCCTAAGGCCCACTTGACTTCGCATTCCAGGATGTCTGGTTCTAAGTAAAGGATCACACTATTGTGCTTATCTGGATCATGATCTTTTCTATATAGTTTTTATGTGTGTGTTCTTACCACCTCTTCTTAATATCTTCTGCATCTGTTAGGTTCATACTATTTCTCTCCTTAATTGTGCCCATTTTTGCATGAAATGGTCCCTTTGTGTCTCTTACTCTCTTGAGATCTCTAGTCTTTCCCATTCTATTATTTTCCTCTATTTCTTTGCATCGACCACTGAAAAAGGCTTTCTTATCTCTCCTTGCTATTCTTTGGTACTCTGCATTCAAATGGGGATATCTTTCCTGTTGTCCCTTGCCTTTAGCTTCTCTTCTTTTCTCAGCTATTTGTAAGGCCTCGTCAGACAACCATTTTGCCTCTTTTCTTTTTCTCTGGGATGTTCTTGATCAATGCCTCCTGTACAATGTCATGAATCTCCATCCATAGTTCTTCAGGCACTCTGTCTATCAAAACTAATCCCTTGAATCTATTTGTCACATCTACTGTATAACCCTAAAGGATTTGATTTAGGTCATACCTGGATAGTCTAATGGTTTTTCCTACTTTCTTCAAGTTAAGTCTGAATTTGGCAATAAGGAGTTCATGATCTGAGCCATAGTCAGCTCCCGGTCTTGTTTTTGCTGACCGTATAGAGCGTGTCCATCTTTGGCTGCAAAGAATAGAATCAGTCTGATTTCATCCTTGACTATCTGGTGATGTCCGTGTGTAGAGTCTTCTCTTGTGTTGTTGGAAGAGGGTGTTTGCTATGATCAGTACATTCTCTTGTCAAAGCTCTGTTTGCCTTTGTCCTGCTTCATTTTGTACTCCAAGGCCAAATTTATCTGTTACTCCAGGTATCTCGTGAATTCCTTCTTGTACATTCCAGTCCCCTATATTGAAAAGAACATCTTTTTTTTGGTGTTAGTTCTAGAAGGTCTTGTAGGTCATCATAGAACTGTTCAAATTCAGCTTGTTCAGAGTTACTGGTCAGAGCATAGACTTGCATTATTGTGATATTGAATGGTTTGCCTTGGAAACGAACAGAGATCATTCTGTCATTTTTGAGATTGCATCCAAGTACTGCATTTGGGACTCATGTTGACTGTGATGGCTACACCATTTGCTCTAAGGGATTCTTGTCCACAGTAGTGGACATAATGGTAATCTGAGTTAAATTCACCCATTCCAGTCCACTTTGGGGCTTCCCTGGTAGCTCAGTCAGTAAAGAACCTACCTGCCATGCAGGAGACCAGAGTTCAATGCCTGGGTCAGGAAGATCTCCTGAGGAAAGTAATGGCAACCCACTCCAGCATTCTTGCTTAGAAAATCCTATTGCCATAGGAGTCTGGAAAGCTACAAATAGCCCATGGGGTCAGAAGCATCGGACACGACTTACGGCCTAAACCACAAACCAGTACATTTTAGTTCACTGATTCCTAAAATGTTGATGTTCACTCTTGCCATCTCCTGCTTGACCACTTCCAATTTCCCTTGATTCATGGACCTAGCATTCCAGCTCCTATACAGTATTGCACTTTAAAGCCTTGGACTTGACTCCCATCACTCGTCACATCCACAGCTAGGTGTTGTTTTTGCTTTGGCTCCATCTCTTCATTCTTTCTGGATTTATTTCTCCACCAATATTTAGTAGCATATAGGACAGCTACTGACCTGCTGATGGGGAGTTCATCTTTCGTGTCCTATCTTTTTGCCTTTTCATTCTGTTCATGGGGTTCTCAAGGCAAGAATACTGAAGTGGTTTGCCATTCCCTTCTCCAGTGGACCATGTTTTGTCAGAATGTTCCAGCATAACCCGACTCTCTTAGATGGCCCTTCATGGCATGGCTCGCTCATAATTTCATTGAGTTAGACAAGTCTGTGGTCCATGTGATTGAAGTTTTCAGTCTGCTTGCCCTCTGATGAATAAGGATAAGAGGCTTATGGAAACTTCCTGATAGGAAAGACTGACTGAGGGGGAAACTGGATCCTGTTCTGATGGGCAGGGCCATGCTCAGTAAATCTTTAATCCAATTTTCTTTTGATGGGTGGGGCTGTGTTCCCTCCCTTTTGTTTGACCTGAGGCCAAACTATGGTGGAGGTAATGAAGATAATGGCACCTCCTTCAGCAGGTCCCATGCTTGCACTGCTGCACTCAGTTATCCTGACTGTGCATCAGGCCACCTCCAACCCTCGCCTCAGCCAGAGACTCCTGGAAAATAAAACTAAAAAAGGTAAAAATACAGGCACGCACAATCATAATGGCTAATTCCATTCATCACTAAAGTTCTTATATCACATATCCTGTCTCTGGAGAACTTCTGTGTGCACTCAGAACATAATTGAGCATGGAATTCGGTTTAGAGTTGTTATGAAAAGAGTTTTGACCTCTTAGATCCCCTGGCCCAGTGGGTTTCTGGACTTCAGGGATTCTCAGGGCACACTACAGAACCACCATTTTAAACCATTGGCATGGTTGGATGTGAAGTGATAAAGGGACCCTTGTATTGACACGGGTTTTAAAGTTTCACTTTTACATTTCTTGCTTGTTTCTTTGATTTCTCTGAAGAAATTTAGACCTGAGAGTTCCTTTTTTGTTAAGCAAATATTTCTGTGTTGCATTCATTCTTCCCTCATGGTGTTCTGTGCTCTTTGAATCCAGTGTGGTCCTAGACTTACCCTATTTTCATGTGGAAACAATTGGTCACCCACAAGACTATCATGTCTCATATAAGTTTATGATATCTAATCAGGGCTTAAAAAGTCAGTCCTGAAGATATTGATAACCTGAGGAAAGACCATCTCATTGTAATTAAAGACGTTGTCATTGGTGGTGGTGTTCAGTCTCTAAGGTGGGTCCAACTCATTGTGAGTCCATGGGCTGCAGCACGCTAGGCCTCCCTGTGCCTCACCATCTCCCGGAGTTTGCCTGAGTTCATATCCATTGCATCAGTGATGCTATCCTACCATCTCATTCTCTGCTGTCCCCTTCTCCTCTTGCCCTCAATCTTTCCCAGCATCAGGGTCTTTTCCAGTGATTCAGCTCTTCACATCAGGTACGCAAAGTATTGGAGCTTTAGTTTCAGCATCAGTCCTTCCAGTGAATATTCAGCATTGATTTCTCTTAGGATTGACTGGTTTGATCTCTTTGCTGTCCAAGGGACTCTCAGATGTCTTTTCTAGCACCACTCTTTGAAAGCATCAATTCTTCAGTGCTCAGCCTTCTTTATGGTCCAACTCTCACATCTGTACATGACTACTGAAGAAACCATGGCTTTGGCTGTACTGACCTTTGTCAGCAAAGTGATGTCTTTGCTTTTTAATGTTGTCTAGGTTTGTAACATTAACCAAAGTAGTAACATTCATTAAAAGTGTTTTTAAAACCATGGTCTCTAGAGCACACAGTATTATAAGGCATAATTAAGTATAAAATAAGGTAAATATACATTTTCTTAATAATATATTTGTATGTTGAAAAATAGTCATGTATGGATGTGAGAGTTGGACTGTAAAGAAAGCTGAATGCAGAAGAATCGATGCTTTTGAACTGTAGTGTTGGAGAAGACTCTTGAGAGTCCCTTGGACTGCAATGAGATCCATCCAGTCCATCCTAAAATAAATCAGCCCTGGGTGTTAATTGGAAGGACTGATGTTGAAGCTGAAGCTCCAATATTTTGGCCACCTGATGCGAAGAGCTGACTCATTTGAAAAGACCCTGATATTGGGAAAGATTGAGGGCAGGAGGAGAAGGGGATGACAGAGGATGAGATGGTTGGATGACATCACTGACACAATGGACATAAGTCTGGGTAGATTCCAGGAGTTGATGATGTACAGGGAGTCCTGGCGTGCTGCAGTTCATGAGGTCGCAAAGAGTCAGACATGACTGAGTGACTGAATTGAACTGAACTGATATTGAAAAAATAATTATTGGTAAAGTTCTTATGGAATACAGAATATGTAATAGAAGTTGAGTGAATCAAAATCAGTAATACTAGGCAATTAAAAAATAGAAGAAATGAGACACACTAGTTTACATCTCTTCATGAATGATGGTGACCTGTGAGATACTGTAAGCTGTGAAGGACTAGTGAGTTTCAGGGGACAGGAGGGCATGGAACTGATTCTCTGAAGAAAGACTTTGTATAGTTAGTCAGAGTTGTATTCTCACATTCTAATAAGTGGAGACTTTGTTTTCACATTTTTCAAATGGGGCTTCTGCTGCTTTGAGCCTCAATAATGAGACTTGTCAAAGAGCCAGGCATTTGAAAGTTGATGGTCAGTGTGCGTTGGTGTCCTGTTCAATGACCAAAAATAAGTCAGCATCCACAGAATTTGGACAGAAGACCATAATAGATAAAATGAAGATGAAGACTGTAGCAGTGTTCCTGGTAGGGAATTACTTGCTCCGTCAGCTATGCAAGTTGGAGCTGCCAGGAAACAGAGGAAGCAAAGAAGGTAATGCAGAAGCCTAGAGCACTCAGCCGTGGGCCACCTGGGCATGGCCTTACCATCCTTCTGATGGTTCCAAATTAGATAGATTCTGTGGCAAAGTCTACCTTGTGCTGACTCCTTTTATGCAGCCTACAGCCAATCAATACCTCTTAGCAAGGTGTTTGCATTCTCCCTCTGACCATAGTAATACAATAAATAACAAAGAGAGTTAGGAAAACGTAAGTTCGTTCAGGCAGGTGTTTAGCATACACCTGAGAGTGGGTAGCAGGATTACGTTTAGAACTCTGGGACTAGTTGGGAGACTAAGTAGCCATCTACAGACTGCCTTCTCAAAACGGGACTTCTTACCAGTGTTTTTATATGGCTGTCAATTCATAAGAATTAGTCATGATTATATTCAGTATAACTGCAAAAACAACTCTGATACCAAATACTAAAAAAGTTTTTGTGTTTTCTGTGACTTCGTGTATTTTAGAATTGGCTTTCTCAATGGGAATGGGTGTCATGGGAAATTTGCTACGTAGTACCTCCTTCTCAGCTGTGTCCATGTAGTATATCAACTTGTTTTAGTATTTGTAATGAATTAAGAGTTCACAAGAAAGGTTGGTATAAAGGAGTGGTGTATCACTTAAAAGCAGTATATAGAAAGTCAATTCTGATTCTACCAGTTTATTGAGTAACCATGTCTAAGAAAGTGTTGTCCATAAATACTAATTAATTTAGCACCCTTAATCAGTCATACGGTCAGGACTATGGTAAGAAATCATCCATTCTTTCTTTTTTCACTCCTGTACTTTATTCTTTTCTATCCTCACATTGCATTTACAGAATATTCTCAGTTATCTCCTAGAATAGTGACTACAGGCTCTAAACTCAACATGTTTGTCTTTTTTCTTGTAATCTATAAAACTGAGTCATTTGCTCTTGTCTCTCCATGAGCTTGGTAGGTCCAGGAAAAACAAATTCAAAAAAATGCCTACATGAGTCCCTTCAACACTGGACCATGTGAGATAGGAAAGCTACAAAATAGATAGAAGCCACTTCAGTCAGTTCATGTTGATCATTTTCTTCTCAGTCAATACATTTTATAAAATAGCGAGCAGTTATTTTATCCTTTAGGATCCCTGGATTTGTACATTTATTGGTTTCTTAAAGATGTATTCTATACTGTACCCTGAAAGTTTTATATCCTAAATATTTCTGTAAACACTCCCTCAGTTCAGGCCTGCATTACCTTGTTATTCCTAGTATCAATGCCTTCAGATTCACCTTCCTCTGGTTATTTGTATGCCCTTCAGATTCCTCCCTCCTGTGGTCTTTAGGGTCACCAATCTCAAAAGCACATGTGACTATGAGGCACTCTGAGTCACATTAATGTCTAGACATCTTAAAGCACCGTTGATGCTCTCATAATCTGACTTATGCCTGACCCTCTATCTCTAGCCCTTTCAGTCCTTTGCTCTAGAATTCTGAACTGCTGCTGGCGCCCTCATCACTTGTTCCTGTTGTTGTTGTTCAGTCACTCAGTTGTATCTGATTCTACATGGCCCCATGGACCGCAGCACACCAGGCTTCCCTGTGCTTCACCATCTCCTGGTGCTTGCTTAACTCAAGTTCATGGAGTCGGTGATACCATGCAACCATCACATCCTCTGTCATTCCCTTCTCCTCCTGACTTCAACCTTTCCCAGCATCAGGGTCTTTTCTAATGAGTCAGCTCTTCGAATCCGGTGGCCAAAGTACTGGAGCTTCAGCGCCAGAGTCAGTCTTTCCAATGAATGTTCAGAACTGATTTTGTTTAGGATTGACTGGTTGGATATCTTTGCAGTCCAAAGGACTGTCATGAGTCTTTCCGAACACCACAGTTAAAAAGCATCAGTTCTTTGGTGCTCAATCTTCTTTTTGGTCCAACTCTCATATCCATACATGACTACTGCAAAAGCCTTTGCTTTGACTAGACGGACCTTTGTCAGCAAAGTAACATCTCTGCTTTTTAATATGCTAAGTTTGTCATATCTTTTCTTCCAAGGAGCAGGTGTCCTTTAATTTCATGACTGCAGTCACCATCTGCATTGATTTTGGAGCCCAAGAAAATACAGTCTGTTTCTGTTCTCATTGTTTCCCCATCTCTTTGCCATGAAGTGATGGGACTGGATGCCATGACCTTCGTCAGTCCCATCCCTTCACTTTGGACAAATATCTACCCTGTGGTGTGTGTGCTCCTCTCCCCATCTTGCTACAGCCTGAAATGTTCTCCCTCTCCTGCCCTCTGTTCCCTTGAGCTGTGTAAGTCTGCACTCAGGCATTATCTCTAGAAAAGCCATCCCTGACACCTTTTTCTACATTTTTCGTGAAACTCCAATGTCTAGTACTGAGCAGAAACCTGAGAAATAGTTATTGAATAAGAGACACTGGGGCTCTCTATCAACCTAGAGGGGTTGGATGGGGAGGGAGATGAGAAGGGGGTTCAAAAGGGGGGATATATGTGTACCTATGGCTGATTCATGTTGAGGTTTGACAGAAAACAACAAAATTCTGTAAAGCAGTTATCCTTCAATAAAAAAAAAATTAAAAAAAAAATGCTATATATACCGAGGCGAATTTTAAGAGCTTGTCCCTTGCAGTCTAGGAACCAAGAGGATAGACATGTACAGAAATAATTTACAGTTCAGATCTATATCTATCACTAGGAAAATCTAGAAAGATACACTATAAAAATCTTTAAAGTACTAAGGGAGCTACAAGGAAAGGTGTACCTCTTTATAAGGGAAAAGATGGCAGTAATCAAAAACAACTTCACAAAGCAGGTTGAGCCTTAAAAGATGAAAAGTAATTTGTTGGAAGAGTATAGGGAAGCATTTCAGATGAAGGAACTGATAAAAGCTAAAAAGTAAGAGGAATTTTGTAAACCATGAATAATGTTGCAGTTGCTGCTTGGCATGTTGCTAAAAGGTCCTGTTAGGAAGTAGAGAAGAGAATGTATGGTGACTTTATATGTCTGTCCTGTATTTTGTTTGGTTTCTGATTGTTTTGTTCACTGCTGTTTGGATCAATCTGTGACTGAATCTTGGAGCTGTTTGTGTTCCTGTAACCTGGTGACATCTGGTATTTCCCAAATGGTTTGTTGAAGTTTTCAGGTCATTGGAAGTAGTTCTTAAAGAAGTAAATATTCAGCTGAAGATTAAGATTGATTTAATCTGTTGTTTCATACGTTTTAAGTCTCTGTTTTAAATGAGGATTATGTCTTTTATCTAAACATTCTAAGTAACTTTAACTAAACTTGCAGATCTGTCAAGAGAACTAGACTTGGAAATGATAACAGAGGAAGAACAAGAAAAACTTGAAGATGAGAATAACCATGCACAGGTATGTAAAACTGTAAATTTCAATATCTGGTGTAGTACTGTATGAAAGAAAAAGTGTATCAAACAAGGCAAATTAGAATGAAAAGATAAGTTAACACCCATCACAAATGAGTTAAAGCAGAAGTTCAGTGAAATTTTGTGAGGAATACCAAAATACTGACTACGTGATAACCCTAAATAAGAAGCAAACCAAAAGGAAATAGTTCTTAATCTCACAAATAATATACCTGATTGTGAGGAAAAGATGCATTTGGAGTATCTGTATCTCTAGTATTCCAAACATTTCCTGAACTAAAAGAACCCAGTTTCAAAAATGTTTTCCCATGGTCTGTAAACTCTGGGTCCCTTGGATAGACTTGTCAGTCATCTTCAAAGCTTTGTTTCCCTGAAAATAAAGTAGACTTTGAAAATTATCAACTAGACATTGGACATGTGTTTATGAAAATTGAGGAGAGTTTTTATAATGATACAGAAAATAAAAAAGTAGGGGAGCTGGTAGTTATATTTGAAGTGAAAGATCAAGAGATTGATATGCAAATGTCACAAAATATGAGGCAAGATCCCACTAATCGGAAATTATACACGGGACAGGCATGTCATTCTAGTCTGTGACTTGTCTACTCTGGTTAGATGAAACATAGAATTCAAATAAAAATTCACGTTCCCCTTGCTGTTGTTAAAATACTGATCTGAAAAATAAAGCAATACAGGACTGGTTCCAGAAGCCACTGCATGCAGATAATTGCAGCAGTAGTGACAATAAAAGCATGGAACCCGAATTAGAAAATGGGAATTCTTCTCCACCTAATAGTCACAGCGCATCTGAAATGTATGTAAATGAATTAGAGAAGGATATGCAGAGGTTTAAGAATGAAATAGACGTTTCAAGTAGAGTTGCTGGCTCTGGAAAAAGAAAATGTAACTTCCAAAAGAGTTTCTCATTTTCTCTTGCTTTGGTTTTTCTCTTTCTTGATGATGTGGCCCATTTTGATTTTCCATTTATGGATAAAGCAGGGTCATCCAAAGAGGTAATTTTGTAGAAATCGATTATTACCTCAATAACAGGAATTCAGGAAACTATTTTCATGGCTTTTATCCTTCAATCAATTTTCATATCTAATTCTTCTCCGTCAGTCTTCATATGGACTGGGAAACTCATTTACCTATGTACCATGTGGTCTTTTGAGCTAGAATAAGCACCAAGGAAATTGCTTAAGAAGAATAATCAGCTAGGGTTTTGCGTCTTTTTTTTTTTTCCCTTTAACACTGTTGGGTTAAATATAAGTTATATTTCCATAGAATGGGAAGAAAGCACTGACTGAGAGGTGGGACATGAACATGTGTTCCCTCTAATCTCTTCATTGTGGTTGACTATGTGTGATCTTCTCTGCTTTCCGCAATCGCTGGGCACTTAGATTTCCAGCATGGCCTCTTCAGGATCTTTTTAATAATAAATACATGTGCTCCCACATATGCTTTAATCAGCACTCTCAGATGTTTCTTTTGAGACAGACCTTTCCATTATGTTGTTTACTAAAATGTAGAAAGATTTGACACGTGTGATTTTGTTACATAGATAGTGTATGTGTGTGTGTGTGTGTGGGTGTGTGTGCACCCGTGTGTGTGCATGTGTGTGTGATAGTTACTCAGTCATGTCCAAATCTTTTCAAACCCTTGGACTGTAACCTGCCAGGCTCCTCTGCCCATGGAATTCCCCAGGCCAGAAAGAATACCAGAGCAGCTAGCTGTTCCCTTCTCCAGAGGATCTTCCTAACCCAGGGATTGAACTCAGGTCTCCCCCATTGCAGGTGGATTCTTTAATATTTGAGCCACCAGGGAATCCCATAGGAAGTATAAACCCTGAGCAAAAAAGAAAAAAAATAATAAGTGTTTATCTACAAAGGAGAATACTGGGTTCTGAGATGCTGTGAGATTTTTCTTTCTTCAGTAATAGGTTTTTAAAATTGTTTTTTTGCTGTTTTGTGTAAGAGGTGCTTTGACTGAGTTTGAACAACACACAAAAAGACAAAACAAACAAACAAAAAAAGAAACAAAAAAACTCTATGTATTCTCCTGTTTAAAAAAAAAAAAAAAAAGGAGATGAGCCCTACCCCCAACTAAGGCATTGAGTTACTGTGCCACAGTCATGCTTTTAACTTATCTGATTAATCTGATGAATTCATTGGGTAATATATAACAGTCAACGTTCCAGAATTGTATCATCTCTTTTGGTGCCATAAAATGCTAGGGAGTGCCAGTTTAGGGCCTTAAACAAAACCTTGAACATTTTTTTTTTATTTTATTGCTGCTTTTGGTAAATAGTGGGGCAATACTAGGTAATTATTTCTATACCCTCTAGCTGTAAGGTTTGATGGTTATTGAATGTGGAATTGGGAAGCATTACTCATATTCCAGAATTCCACACTAACTAACAACTCCTCAGTTTCATTCTGCTCCTTGTGTTTTGGTAAATTCTGCTTCATTTAATTTAGTGAACACCGTCACTTTTTTGCTATCTTCTGGATCCAAGTGAAAAAAGAATTGTAAAAGGCAGAGGGGAAAGAATAGCTTTAGTGCAGAGAGAAGATTGTTTCCTTTCTGAGGCGCGAAGGTGTCACATCCTCTATATCTGGCTGCTTAATGGAAAATCCAGGTAGTAAAGACCAAAGAGGACAGATTTTGTGTCTTTGTCTTTTTATTTCACTGTCTCTGCCCATCAGATGGGGAAGACTGAATGTGAATAATTGCATCTTATTAAGAAAGCCATTTTTGAAATTTTGGGGAAATTGTCTTTTCCTCAAACAGAAAGGAGCAGATTTTACAAAAATTTCAGTGACTTGTAAGTGATAAAATTAAAATAAACCCAAAAATATTTTTATCACTTAAATTCAGGGTGAGCACTGAGTCAAATAATAAAATTGAAAACAAAGGTCTTTATAATCACTACATAGCAATTATTCTTATTGTCAAACTTCCATTAAAGGTTGAAGAAGAAAAGAAACACAAAAGTAGTGAAGTGGAAATATCAGAGAACATATGTGATGCTGCTGATGAGAGTGGATTGTTTCAGCGGAGAAAGAGTGGAGGAAACAGCAACCAGGAGTTTCCTGCTATGCCGAATGAGGGTTCTGATAGGTAATCCTATATCAATATTTAACAGCACATCCCTTGTTATGTTCCTATAAAATAATTTCTAACTTGAGCTAATGTTTGTGATGTACAGATTTTATATTTTACTAGAGATATGGTTATTTTTAATATTCTTGTCCTTAGGCTTATTACTAGAGTTCCTTTGTTAACATACCACCATGTTACATATAAGAGTATTCTGGATTTGACTGCATATTTGCCTTAATCAGTGTGTTGTATATTTAAATTTGTTTTGTCACTAATGAACATCCTTTCATTTCAGTTTGAGGACTTCTTTCAGCCTTTCTCATGAGGCGGGACTAGTGGTGATGAACTCCATCAGGTTTGCTTTGTCTGGGACAGTTTTTATTTCTCTTTCATTTCTGAAAGACAACTTTTCTGGAAAGAGTACTCTTGGCTGACAGGTTTTTCTCTCCTAGCACTTTGAGGTTGTCCATGGAGGGAGGCCAAATTGCTGATGGTGGCAGGAGAACCGATGAGGCATCGGTCTTTCAGCCCTGATGCTGCTGTCGCCGCATCATGCGGGTGGTTTAAAAGTGAGCTCTCCTCCCCTGGCCAAATATTTCCTTGGTTCCTTCTTTCATGGTATATATGCCTAATGTCATTTAAAATACCACCTAAATTAAGTGTGGCTTTTTTCTGTGAATTCTTTTTTTCATTTATTTTTGGCTGTGCTGGGTCTTTGCCGCCACAGTGCTTGGGCTTCTCAGTGTGGTGTCTTCTCTTGATGCTGAGCGTGGGCTCTAGGGTGCTGGCTCCAGTAGCTGTGTAGCACGGTTTAGTTGTGCCATGGCATGCGGGATCTTCCCTGACCAGGAATGGAACACCTTCCCCCTTTATTGGTAGGTGGAGTCCCAAGCACTGGACCACCAGGGAAGTCCCTAAATTCACCATTATTATATTTAGAAGCAAAACAAAAAATATAGTGTAAATCTACTTATGACTCCCATGTCTAAGAGTCAAGGCGTTTAGCCAGTGGACTCCAGGTTTGCAGTGTAGCCCTTAAGGTTCTTCTCAGTGTCTTTCCAGATGCATCTCTCTATTCTCTTCCATGTATTTTGTGCTCTTCCTTACAGGTTCCTCGGAAAGAACCCAGATGCCCTGTGCCTGATGTTTGTGTTCACATTTGAATCTCCAAGTAGAATGATTTTCTCCCTTTTCTGTTTCTCATGACCTCCTCTCTTCAATTCTTCTGCAAATCCTTCCTTATTTTACTTATCACTTTCATATGTCAAGTTTTATATATCATATTGTACATAATCATATCTGCGTTTGAAGGAAGAATTTGTTTTCTTGCATATGGTTGGTACTCTATAACTGTCTTGTGAATTAATCAATGACTTAAGATGGGTAAGAGTTGGAATTTTATAAGAATTGGTTGTTTTTTTTATTCTTTATCAGTTGAATTATTAGAAAACATTGGCTTTTTTTGTGGACTTTTTAAAGTAGAAATCCTGGTTTGCACAGGAAGGAAGTAAAGAAAAAGAATGATGACAAATGGACACCGGAAGAAAGTGTGATTGCACCAATATTTGAAAAGACCTGACTGGTGGTCTGCTTCATGTGAATGATGACAGCATTTTAAGGGAAGTGGATCAGGTTGATGACAGGTACATTCTCCAGATTCCTTGTTTGTAGGGAAAGAAATATTAGCACTGAATACTTCTTCTAGAAATAGAGCAGCATTATACAGTGCTCAGGCCAAGACAAGAGATTGCTCAACTCTAGTGGATAAACACTGCTAAAAGGTTAAGGTGAGGACCAATACCTTTGGCCAGGAAGTCCTTTCAGTAAATAGTCCCCTTGGACAAGCTGGACTGTAATGAATACACCTAAACATTCAGTAGGGAATGTTATTGGGATAGGCAATGAAGAACTGGATGGTAACTGAAGAGGAATGTGGAGTTCACAGTTGTTACTTGTTTTATGTTAAGAAGGGAGCTCTTAGAGTATGTATGCTGTTGGAGGGAGAAGGCAATGGCACCCCACTCCATTACTCTTGCCTGGCAAATCCCATGGACGGAGGAGCCTGGTAGGCTGCAGTCCATGGGGTCACTAGGAGTCAGACACTACTGAGTGACTTCACTTTCACTTTTCAATTTCACGCATTGGAGAAGGAAATGGCAACCCACTCCAGTGTTCTTGCCTAGTGAATCCCAGGGACGGGGGAGTCTGGTGGGCTGCCATCTATGGGGTCACACAGAGTCGGACACGAATGAAGTGACTTAGCAGTAGCAGCAGCATGCTATTGGAAATGAGCCAGTAGATGGCGTGTTTATTTAGTTTAGTCTTGTTTGCATTTCCAATACTAGAAAGCTTATTGATTGCATGACATTGTCTTTAAACTATTGCAGTGAACTAATTGTACATAGTACTTCTGTTCATGTGTAGTTTTATGGTAAGGGCTTGTTCATTGGTTCTGAAGTGTAATATTTCTATGTAATGGAATATGCAGATGATTGCTTAAGGTAATTCTATTATATATAGATTTTCAAATATACGTAATTGTGAATTTACAAACACTTATGCTATACTGAATAGGGTATGGTCATTCCTTGATGATTCTAGTTGACAGTAACATGATGAGTAGCTATGATTTTGTAAGGTGCTCTGAAACATCACATCATATTAACTTCATAGTCGTTTATAGATTCCAGGGAAAAGGGAAATATTTTGTTTATATTCAATAGAAAAACATTATTAACAAGCTTTCACAAATTATTCCTTTCACATGATAAAGATCTAAATGACAAAACCCGTGCTTCCTTTATTAAGCGTGTCATTAACACATATTGTGTGCTCAATACATGTACATCAGATGCATGAAGAAACAGCAAAATGGGTGAATGAATGCCTATTGATGAATTTCTTTACAGAAAACAAAACTTTATTGACAGTAGATTTGCAGGCTTGCCTATCTCTGAAGTCTTTTTAATTTTTGAGAAATATGTTTTAAGATTCAAAAATCATTATTTATAGCTATAGCTAGACCTGAAATAATACTATAGATTCATTTGCTATTGTATTACTTAAAAAGACTTTTCAGTATTACTTTCTCAGCATATTTTGGAAGAGCAGTGTAGAAGCCAGACTTCGTGGCTTTGAATTCTGGGTTTGTTGGTGACATGATGAGTGGGCTTGGACACGTTCCTCAGCCTTTGTGAGCTCCGTTTCTTCCTATACCTATCTCCCATAATGATTGTGGGGATGAAAATGCCTTTAGGACATGTCAGGTGCTTCTAATAATGAATGGCCAATGCATAGGAAGTCCTCAAAAAGCTAATATCTTGGTTATTCAAGTGGATTCCTTTCTTAGAAGAACTGAAGAAATACCTCCCAGATAGGTTGTATTGCCATAAAAGTTAGTTCTTATGGAAAAGAACAGGTGCCAAAAACACTAGTATACTGTTTCCTATCACACAACGCAAGTAACTTTATGTTTTTCCTTTTCCTTGGATCTAACTTTAATACTTTATTAATATTACTGACATATTTTCTGTGTCCTTTAATGCTGCTCTTATTTATTTCTGCATCCTTTATAGACAATTACTTGCCAATGCAAAGGGTTTATATAAAAAAGAAAAGTTGAGGTATTGTTTGTATTTTTGAATATTTAATATTAGCCTGAAAAGAGTCCTTTGTTCTTTTAGGCCTGCAAGGAAAACACCATATGAAAAGAAGGAAGTATAGTAAAAAAAAAAAAATGAACTTTCAAAAATATTATCATTGTCGAAAATACTTTGTCAAAGGAATAGTGGTAAAATAGGAAATCTTCCTTTGTTGTAGAGAAGTTTACTTTGAACACATCATTTAGAAACACTGTTTATAAAGTTATCCTTTTGATAAAAATCTCTTCTTTTAAGAAATGTCTGTTTTTGTTTTGATACGGAGATTTATCACCTCTGTACACTTGGTGTATTTATATAGATTTTAAGGACATTGTGAAACAGTATTGTTTATGTGTAGGTCTGCTAAGCTGCTAAGTCACTTCAGTCGTGTCCGACTCTGTGCGACCCCATGGACGGCAGCCCACTAGACTCCCCTGTCCCTGGGTTTCTCCAGGCAAGAACACTGGAGTGGGCTGCCATTTCCTTCTCCAGTGCATGAAAGTGAAAAGTCAAAGTGAAGTCGCTTAGTCACGTCCGACTCTTAGCGACCTCATGGACTGCAGCCTACCTCCTCTGTGTAGGTCAAAGAACAAATTAATTACGTGAATGAACTGGATGACTTAACTCAGTCGTCCAAGACTGTTTCTGAGGATGGTGACGTGCTTTACTCTACGAATTACACGTTGCAAATAGACTCTCAACGTGGGGTGTAAAGGTAGGACCACAGTGTAAATGTTAAGGGAAAGCCTGTCTGTGTATAGAATAGTGATATATGCACACCTTGTCAGCACTGCTGTAGAGCCAGGGATATATTACAGTGCTGTGCATCTCAGAAGTTTGACTTGCATTAAAAGGACATGAAAGTGAGTGTATACTCTGAGACACAGGCCTATGATACTCTCACTCACTGTACCTTCTGTTGACTCTTCTTCTTTCCTATGCCTTCACCCATG
Source organism: Bos indicus (assembly GCF_029378745.1). Lineage (NCBI taxonomy): Eukaryota > Metazoa > Chordata > Mammalia > Artiodactyla > Bovidae > Bos > Bos indicus. Next base: position 317,888 of record NC_091783.1, on the reverse strand, counting down.
GTCAGGTCAGCATCATTTTCCTCCTAGAGTAACTGAAATAATCTCAGGACTTCTTTCCATGCCACTCTACCTGGCAGAACCTCAGTCTGCACAGCAACTGTAATTATTGCCTATTTTTAAACATTCAGGTCTCATCATGCTACCCCCTTGCTTCAAGCCCAACTGTTGCCTCTCTTTGCTGCGTGGTTAAAGGTCACAATTGTGTGGTTCCATCTGGTTTTAGTTTTCACCCTTCTTTCTACATGAATTTTAGAATCAGCTTGTCAATTCCCTAAAATGTCTGCTGGTCTTAACGTTTTCATTTTCCTTCAGTTCAAAATACTTTGTACTTTCTCTTTTCATTACCTTTTTGATCCAAGGGTTATTTAGACCCGTGTGATTTAGTTTCCAAATACTGAGAGTTTTCCAGAGATCCTTCTTTGGCTCTTGTTTCTCATGATTCGATAGGTGCATCCAGAGGGGCTCTGGGGCTAGGACTGATTATTTCCTGCCTTGGAGGCAAGACCTTGCTGACTACTCTGTTCATTCTGCTGGTATCTAGGAATTTCCCAGCCTAGCTCATGAGAATTGGAGAAGGAAATGGCAACCCACTCCAGTGTTCTTGCCTGGAGAATCCCAGGGATGGCAGTGCCTGGTAGGCTGCCGTCTATGGGGTCGCCCAGAGTCGGACATGACTGAAGCGACTTAGCAGCAGCAGCAGCAGCTCATGAGAATAGATAGAATTCCTGGGACTGAGTGAGCACCAGTCACAGGTTCCTATAGTCTTTTCAGATGGTTTCTTCCTGGTCTCAGGTGGTTTCTCCCAGATGGGCTCTGTTCCTTCCTCTGCTGAATACCCGAGGGGCTCCTCCTCAGATCTCCAGGGTCCTTTTTCTCTCTGTTCCCCTCTCTCCTCTCCACGGTTCTAATCTGTGATCTCTGCCCACTTTGGTTCACCAGACTGTCAGCTTCATCACCTCCTGTCAGGGAGTCTGGCTAACTCAGCTTCCATTCCTTCTCCCTGTATTGGGGCCTGGAAATTCTCTCAAGGCAGTGAGCTGGGGCATTCCTTAGGCTAACCTCATGTGTTTCCAGGATTGTCTTTCATTCCCTGAAGTCCTTTATCATGAAAATAATTGTTTAATGTATTTTGTAGGTGTTGTTTTTGCTTGCTCCACTAAGGAAGGTAAATCAGTAGCTGTTTACTCTATCTTGGTTAAAAACATAATGGCAGCTGCAGACTGTCCACAGGGTTGTTCTTCCTACTCTACTTACTACTTTCTGCTCATCCTTCATTTCTCAGTGTGACATCTCTTCCCCAGGGAAATCTTTCCTGGACCCAGTCTATGTCAAGTTCTGTTATATGATCATAGAACTCTCTTTTCTTAGAGTATCTATCTGAACTCATAATTATTTTATTTTTCTTTGTCTTCTACTAGACTTCAAGCTAAACAAAACCCAGGGGCATCTGTTTTATTTGCAGAGCTTTGGAATAATATCTTCCACATTATAGACCCTTAACACTTGTTCAGGGCGTGGATGAGTGAACGTGAATTGCACAGTCCTTTATACTCAAAAATTACTCACATAAATTTTTGTTTGTTTCTATCTTTGTTTTCTTCATCGTGCAGGTTCTGTTGGCTTGTTGAAAATTCAGGATACAATTCTTTCGCATGAAAGATTAGTAGATTTTCAAAGAAGCCACTGTGGACTACTTAGAGGAGAATTTTACAGAATGAAAAGTAAGGTTCGTGGGCTACAAAAAGAGTTCTCAGAAATGAAAGAAGTGAAATCACAGTTAGAGCATCAGAAAGTGGAGTGGGAACGAGAGCTCAGCAGCTTGAGGTACTGTACACCTCACTTTAAAAAAAAATATTTGAACTATTGTTTCCTTTAATACTGCAGAGATGTAGACATGTTATAATGACTAACTTATCCTCTAGGATTTTACAGAGGAGAAAATGTTAGTAGTATTGTGGAGTGTGAAATTCCTAGAAATAATATAGCATTTTCTTAACAGTGAATGCTTCCAATAACTTAATGTATATTTTTCCAAATCATCATTTTCATGAGCATACAGAAGTCCACCATAATGGAAACCCCATTAAATATTTACCAAATTGACTTTCAGTTGTTTTTTCACTTTTATGTATTCTATTTAATATTGCAAGGAACACGTTTTCTATAAATTCATTTCTACCTTTCTAATTATTTTAAATACATTTTAAAAATAATATTGTATAATTTGGTCAAAGTATGAGAACTTAAAAATGGTCTGTGATCTATATTTCTAAACTATTCTTAGGAAAGTTTATATTACTTTACATTCCCATTAGCAGATTTATGAAGTAGCCATTTTTCTCAAGAGAAAATTAGGATAGAATTTATGCAGTTTTATTCTTAACACTCTGTCTGAAAACAGTGACCATTATTAAGTGTTTTTCATTGTATTCCCCCCATGTTTACTATTTTAAACATTGTGAAGAGGGAACAAAAGTTATTGCAGCAGTGAATAATATCATGATTTTCTAAGAAGAGTTTTAAATTTTGCAGATTCACCTTAAAGCAAGAAGAAGAGAATAGAAGAAATGCCGAGATGTTTTATGAAAAAATGAGGGAGCATTTAAGAAGAAAAGAAGACCAATACAGTAAAGAAGTTGAAGTGAAACAGCACCTAGAACTCACTTTCCAAGCAGTAGAAGTGAAAGTGAAGACTGAGAGAAATAATCCAATCGGGTAGAGTAATCTTTGGTGAAAACTTCAAGTTTCTAACATGATTTTATCAATATTACGTATAATATCCCCTTTAAAAAAAATACCATTTATTTAGTGTCATTTTGTTTAGTGTTATAGGAAATTTTAGGTTAACTGTTAAAAACAAAAGAAAAGAAATTCAAAGTTCCCAAAAGTAACAAGGCCGGAAATAAGAATTGTATGATCCTGACATGCTGGGTGCACTTTTTCAAGCAGAGGGAGGAAGAGGGCATGTCAGTAGCTCACACAATAGATCCTGAGAAACCACAGGGTTGAGAATGGTGTAGAAACTGGAGGTTAAGCTCTCAGCCCACCTCAGGCAACTGATCCTTCAGCCTTGACAGACCATTCATGAGTGAATAGGTCTAGAAGAGAAGGGGCACTGGGAGGGGCCATCGTGCCTAATTTTACATCAACTTGCCTCTGGCCTTCAATCTGGCAGATGGCTGAGGGTCGTGGACCCCCCTCCCTCTGTGCCCATAAGCCCTCCAGTCCACCTGCCCCATGAACAGCTCAGAGCTGGCTCCAGCTTTCCCAGCTGCGTTCTTCCTTACCACACCTCAAGGGCAGGTGTTAACTGTTGTCCTCGAGAGGTGCAGGGATTTTTTTCCAGAAGTTGGTAGAAACCAGACACTCTTGAAGTTGGTTGTCCTTCCTTCTGCAGAGTTCTCAAGTGGCATCTCACAGCAGAGGAATTTGCTTCCACACCCGATGTCCCTCTCAAACATGGACTGCGTCCCATCCCCGAGGTCCTAGCAGCAGATCTCCCACAACGAAAAGCTCTTGGAAAGAGGTCAGGAAAGTAGTATTTGTAATTCAAATCCATTTGTCTAGAGCAGTCAGGGAGTGACATACGATGGCCTCATCCAAGGAGAGGCCTTTAATATTTTCCATAGGAATCAATCTCAAATTTTTGTGACTATCTTGGAGGAGCTGGCACCCTGATTGTGGTTTAGGCAAGGAAGACCATGTATGGTTCACCATCGACTGTGCTACCTGACCAAGTCCTTCTGCTTTGGAGTGAATGTGTCCGTCACTCCATGCATGTAGTCACCTTCAGTGTCTGAATCAGAGTCCATTCTTGGCTCCACTGTCATTTCTTTAACCAATACCCTGTCAACGACCTTTTCACATCATTTACCGTTTTTCATTTTGTAAAAACTGTGACATCAGTTGTAAAAACACTTTTGAACACTTTAAAAAGTTATTTCTTTAGAATAAACTTATAAAAGTGCCTCTCCCACACCAAGCGGTGGGGGGGAACTCTTGCTACCAATTAAAGATATTCTGGGTTTTGGTAATGATTTCACTTCCTCGATTGATCGTTAGGTTAGTTTATCACTTCCCCTAATGATAAGGAAGAAACTATAGGCAGTTCAGAGACCACATTTTGGATGTGATTTTTCTACTTGTGAGAAAATGAGCACTCTGCTCTGTGAGTGTCCTATTTCAGTACAAGGAAATTTTGAGAACAGTGATAGATATGGCATAATATATATTTAGTGATAGTTATTAAGTGTTTTCCATTGTATTTTCCCCATCTTACTATTTTAAACATGGAGAGATAATGAAAGTTATTACAGCAGCAAATAATCTCATAGTTTTCTAAGAGCTTTCTAAATTTTAGCTTATTTACCATTAGTGTATGTACCATGAATGAAATAGGAAGCTTATTTTGTATTGATATGTTTGTACTAGAGACATGTGGTATGATGTAAGAAGACTGCTGCTGCTGCTGCTGCTAAGTCGCTTCAATCATGTCCGGCTCTGTGTGACCCCAGAGATGGCAGCCCACCAGCCCTGTCCCTGGTATTCTCCAGGCAAGAACACTGGAGTGGGTTGCCATTTCCTTCTCCAGTGCATGAAAGTGAAAAGGGAAAGTGAAGTTGCTCAGTCGTGTCTGACTCTTAGCAAGTAGTAGAGTCCAAAGACCTGGCGAAAAGGCTGTAGCTTACTCATATTTTAAACTTTTGCCTTTCCAGAATAATTACAGCTAATGAGTTAATTAATGTTTGTAGAAGTGTCTAGTACAGTTGTCAATGGGTGTAACTTTTGTAATTGCCTATTAAAATGTTAGAAGATAGCATATTCTCAAGGAAAAACTTTTGTATAAAATTTAGTCTATTTATACAGAGTTAAGGCTCTTACTGTGAAGTAGATGTATAGGAGGTATCAAATGCAGTGTTTATAAACCTAGCAAGTGGTGTTGTTTATGAATTACAGTTGACTAACAATATTCTGTTAGTTTCAGGTATACAGCACAGTGATTCAGATATATTTGTATATGTGTGTATATATTATATAAATGGAGCTTCCCTGCTGGTTCAGAGTATAAAGAATCTGCCTGCAATGCAGGAGACCTGGGTTCAGTCCTTGGGTTGGGAAAATCCCCTGGAGAAGGTGGAGAAGGCAATGGCATCCCACTCCAGTACGCTTGCCTGGAAAATCGCATGGGCAGAGGAGCCTGGTAGGCTGCAGTCCATGGGGTCCCTAAGAGTCAGACACAACCGAGCAACTTCACTTTCACTTTTCACTTTCATGTATTGGAGAAGGAAATGGCAACCCACTCCAGTGTTCTTGCCTGGAGAATCCCAGGGATGGGGGAGCCTGGTGGGCTGAAGTCTATGGGATCGTACAGAGTCAGACATGACTGAAGCGACTTAGCAGCAGTAGCAGCAGCAGCCTGGAGAAGGAAATGGCTACCCATTCCAGTATTCTTGCCTGGGAAATTCCATGGACAGAGGAGCCTGGCAGGCTATAGTCTATGGGGTCCCAAAGAGTTGGACATGACTGAGTGACTAATACACATACACACTCACTCACACACATGCTCACATGTACACACATATTCCGTTTCAGATTCTTGCAGAATATTTAGTGTAGTTCCTTATGTTGTACAGTATACCTCTGTTGGTTATTTTATATCTACTAGTGTGTATATGTTAATCCCAACATCCTAGTTTATCCCTTCCCCTACCCTGCTTTCCCCTGTGGTCACCATAAGTTTGTTTTCTGTGTCTATGAGTCTCTTTCTGTTGTGTGAATAAGTTCATTTTAGATTCTACATATAAGCAGTATGATATAATACTTGTCTTTGTCTGACTTACATCACTTAGGGTGATAATATCTGGGTCCATCCCTGTTGCTGCAAATAGCATTATTTCATTCTTTTTTATGCCTTACTAGTTTTCCATTATATAAATATTCCACATCAGATGCAATTTTTAAGTGTAGTCAGATCTATGAATCTTTTATTTTAAGCCTTCTGGGTTTATTGTAGTTCAGCGGGAAGCCTTTCCAGTTCTGAGCTTCTTGAAAAGTCTCTTGGGATTTTTTTTATTTTTATTTTACTTTCGTGGACTCACTGCCTTCCATTAAATTATTGAACCTTTTGGAATTTCTGCTTGTATAAAGTCTGAGAACTGAATTGAACCTTATTTTTTCCTGTTGGAGACACACTTGGTGCAGTCTTTTCATTGTATAACATACAAGTTAGTCTTTCACTTTCATAGAAATCATGGAATGTCACTTTACTGAGTAATAGCTAAAAATCTACTTTGTTTCACTTAGGTTTATGATAGTGTGAACAAACAAAAGACCTGTTGCACAAAAAGCACATGCTGCAGGAGGAAATTGCCATGCTAAGACTGGAGATAGATGCACTGAAAAATCAGCACCAGGAAAAGGAAGAGAACTATTTTGAGGACATTGAAATTCTCAAAGTAAAGAATGATGATCTTCAAAAGGCAATAAAACTGAATGAGGAAACATTAACAAAGACTATATCCCACTATACAGGCCAGCTTAATGCTCTGACAGCTGAGAATGTGCTGCTAAACTCTAAGCTGGAGAACAAAAAAGAAAGTAAACAAAGACTGGAAACAGAAGTGAAATCCTACCGTTCTAGACTGGCTGTTGCCTTACATGATCAAGGTCAGACATCAAAAAGAGATCTGGAACTTGCCTTCCAGAGAGCAAGAGACGAGTGGTTATGCTCGCGGGACAAAATGAAGTATGATATGGCTAATCTAAAAGATAACAAGGAGACACTTTCCCAGCAACTATCTACAGTGGAAAGTATCTTCAAAAAGCTGAAAATCAAGCTGCATCACACGAGAGATGATCTTAGAGAAAAGACTTTGATGTTAGAACGTGTCCAGAGGGATCTAAGCCAATCAGAGTTTCAAAAGCAGGAAATTGAACACATGTATCAGAATGAACAAGGCAAAGTGAATACATACCTTGGAAATCAGGAATCCTTAGAGGAGAGATTATCTCAACTCCAGAGTGAAAACATATTGCTCCACAGCAACTGGGAGCTGACAGTAAAGAGAAGACGGTCATTAGCATCCAAGACCAGTTTCAGCAGATCGTGAGAAAACTTCAGGCCAAATATGAGAAACAAGGTCTGATGCTGGAGAAAAGAAACAAGGAGTTAATCAAGAAATGGAATCATTTAAAAGAGAGAATGTATTGGTATGAAAATGAGAAAGCAGGAGAAGTGAGTATCCAGAAGGAGAAATAATTCTCAGACTTTCTGAAAGAAAGTTCAAAGTGATTCTTGATTCTGGCTAAATGTTGAATCTAGTTCAATATAAAAAATACACAGGCTGTAAATCTATGGTCTCTAAACCAGCCTAAAAGCATACTTTGTATCCAGCAAATAAAAATTAGACCAAAGAAATCTTTTACTTTGTGTAGGGACATCGTGTCGTTTATGAAATGTTAAGAGATTTAGTTCTAAATTGTTAACATAGACAGGTACTAGTAATTTACTCTTTATTAAGGTAATAATTTTAATCTTTATGTTACCACATTTCAGTATTATGATGAAGCAGATAAATGCAATGCTCAAACCTGAAATGAATATTTTGAAATGAAGCTTCAGTTACCTGGATTATCTTGTTAGTCAATTCCAGGTTTCCCAGAGGCTGTATTTTATGTATCGTACTTTGTTTTTTTTTTTGTTTTTTGTTTTTTTTTAAATTTTATTTTTAAACTTTACATAATTGTATTGGTTTTTCCAAATATCAAAATGAATCCATCACAGGTGTACATGTGCTCCCCTTCCTGATATATCGTACTTTGTCTTCAGTAGCTTGTCATAGCTTTTTGTTATATTTGTTGATACAATTTTATTTTTATTCATGTCAATTTGAGTTATATATGGGGATCATTTTAGCCTTGAATCATTTATTCTTAAAGCCTCTCAACTCTTCAAATGCATCTTAGTTAGTTAGTTAGTTCAGTCATTCAGTCGTGTCCGACTCTTTGCAACCCCATAAATTGCAGCACGCCGGGCCTCCCTGTCCATCACCAACTCCAGGAGTTCACTCAGACTCACATCCATCTAGTCAGTGATGCCATCCAGCCATCTCGTCCTCTGTTGTCCTCTTCTCCTCCTGCCCCCAATCCCTCCCAATATCAGAGTCTTTTCCAATGAGTCAACTCTTCACATGAGGTGGCCAAAGTGCTGGAGTTTCAGCTTTAGCGTCATTCCTTCCAAAGAAATCACAGGGCTGTTCACCTTCAGAGTGGACTGGTTGGATCTCCTTCCAGTCCAAGGGACTAGCAAGAGTCTTCTCCAACACCACAGTTCAAAAGCATCAATTCTTCAGCACTCAGCCTTCTTCATAGTCTAACTCTCACATCCATACATGACCATAGGAAAAACCATAGCCTTGACTAGACGGACATTTGTTGGCAAAGTAATGTCTCTGCTTTTGAATATGCTATCTAGGTTGGTCATAACTTTCCTTCCAAGGAGTAAGCGTCTTTTAATTTGATGGCTGCAGTCACCATCTGCAGTGAGTTTGGAGCCGAAAAAAATACAGTCTGACACTGTTTCCACTGTTTCCCCATCTATTTCCCATGAAGTGATGGGACCAGATGCCATGATCTTCATTTTCTGCATGTTGAGCTTTAAGCCAACTTTTTCACTCTCCACTTTCACTTTCATCAAGAGGCTTTTTAGTTCCTCTTCACTTTCTGCCATAAGGGTGGTGTCATCTGCATATCTGAGGTTGTTGATATTTCTCCCTGCAATCTTGATTCCAGCTTGTGTGTATTTCATTACAGCGTTTCTCATGATGTACTCTGCATATAAGTTAAATAAGCAGGGTGACAATATATAGCCTTGATGTACTCCTTTTCCTTTTTGGAACCAGTGTGTTTTACCATGTCCAGTTCTAACTGTTGCTTCCTGAACTGAATACAGATTTCTTAAGAGGCAGATCAGGTGGTCTGGTATTCCTATCTCTTTCATAATTTCCCATAGTTTATTGTGATCCACACAGTCAAAGGCTTTGACATAGTCAATAAAGCAGAAATAGATGTTTCTCTGGAACTCCATTGCTTTTTCCATGATCCAGCAGATGTTGGCATTTTGATCTCTGGTTCCTCTGCCTTTTCTAAAACCAGCTTGAACATCAGGAAGTTCATGGTTCACATATTGCTGAAGCCTGGCTTGGAGAATTTAGAGCATTACTTTACCAGCATGTGAGATGAGAGCTATTGTGCGGTAGTTTGAGCATTCTTTGGCATTGCTTTTCTTTGGGATTGGAATGAAAACCGATCTTTTCTAGTCCTGTGGCCACTGCTGAGTTTTCCAAATTTGCTGGCATATTGAGTAGGAAGTCAAGAAACACCTGAAGTAACAGGCAAATTTGGCCTTGGAATATGGAATGAAGCAGGGCAAAGACTAATAGAGTTTTGCTAAGAAAATGCACTGGTCATAGCAAACACCCTCTTCCAACAACACAAGAGAAGATTCTACACATGGACATCACCAGATGGTCAACACTGAAATCAGATTGATTATATTCTTTGCAGCCAAAGATGGAGAAGCTCTATACAGTCAACAAAAACAAGACCAGGAGCTGACTGTGGCTCAGATCATGAACTCCTTATTACCAAATTCAGACTTAAATTGAAGAAAGTAGGGAAAACCACTAGACCATTCAGGTATGACCTAAATCAAATCCCTTATGATTATACAGTGGAAGTGAGAAATAGATTTAAGGGCCTAGACCTGATAGATAGAGTACCTGATGAACTATGGGCAGAGGTTCGTGATATTGTACAGGAGACAGGGATCAAGACCATCCCCATGGAAAAGAAATGCAAAAAAGCAAAATGGCTGTCTGGGGAGGCCTTACAAATAGCTGTGAAAAGAAGAGAAGTGAAAAGCAAAGGAGAAAAGGAAAGATATAAGCATCTGAATGCAGAGTTCCAAAGAATAGCAAGAAGAGATAAGAAAACCTTCCTCAGCGATCAATGCAAAGAAATAGAGGAAAACAACAGAATGAAAAAGACTAGAGATCTCGTCAAGAAAATTGGAGATACCAAGGGAACATTTCATGCAAAAATGGGCTCGATAAAGGACAGAAATGATATGGACCTAACAGAAGCAGAAGATATCAAGAAGAGGTGGCAAGAATACACAGAAAAACTATACAAAAAAGATCTTCACGACCCAGATAATCATGATGGTGTGATCACTGACCTAGAGCCAGACATCCTGGAATGTGAAGGCAAATGTGCCTTAGAAAGCATCACTACGAACAAAGCTAGTGGAGGTGATGGAATTTCAGTTGAGCTATTTCAAATCCTGAAAGATGATGCTGTAAAAGTGCTGCACTCAGTATGCCAGCAAATTTGGAAAACTCATAAGTGGCCACAGGACTGGAAAAGGTCAGTTTTCATTCCGATCCCAAAGAAAGGCAATGTCAAAGAATGCTCAAACTACCGCACAATTGCACTCATGTCACATGCCAGTAAAGTAATGCTCTAAATTCTCCAAGCCAGGCTTCAGCAATATGTGAACCATGAACTTCCTGATGTTCAAGCTGGTTTTAGAAAAGGCAGAGGAACCAGAGATCAAAATGCCAACATCTGCTGGATCCTGGAAAAGCAAGAGAGTTCCAGAAAAACATCCGTTTCTGCTTTATTGACTATGTCAAAGCCTTTGACTGTGTGGATCACAATAAACTGTGGGAAATTGTGAAAGAGATGGGAATATCAGACCACCTGACCTGCCTCCTGAGAAATCTGTATTCAGTTCAGGAAGCAACAGTTAGAACTGGACATGGAAAAACAGACTGGTTCCATATAGGAAAAGGAGTACGTCAAGGCTGTATATTGTCACCCTGCTTATTTAACTTATATGCAGAGTACATCATGAGAAACGCTGGGCTGGAAGAAGCAAAAGCTGGAATCAAGTTTGTCGGGAGAAATATCAACAACCTCAGATATGCAGATGACACCACCCTTATGGCAGAAAGTGAAGAGGAACTAAAAAGCCTCTTGATGAAAGTGAAAGAGGAGAGTGAAAAAGTTGGCTTAAAGCTCAACATGCAGAAAATGAAGATCATGGCATCTGGTCCCATCACTTCATGGGAAATAGATGGGGAAACAGTGGAAACAGTGTCAGACTGTATTTTTTTCGGCTCCAAACTCACTGCAGATGGTGACTGCAGCCATCAAATTAAAAGACGCTTACTCCTTGGAAGGAAAGTTATGACCAACCTAGATAGCATATTCAAAAGCAGAGACATTACTTTGCCAACAAATGTCCGTCTAGTCAAGGCTATGGTTTTTCCCGTGGTCACGTATGGATGTGAGAGTTAGACTATGAAGAAGGCTGAATGCTGAAGAATTGATGCTTTTGAACTGTGGTGTTGGAGAAGACTCTTGCTAGTCCCTTGGACTGGAAGGAGATCCAACCAGTCCACTCTGAAGGTGAACAGCCCTGTGATTTCTTTGGAAGGAATGACGCTAAAGCTGAAACTCCAGCACTTTGGCCACCTCATGTGAAGAGTTGACTCATTGGAAAAGACTCTGATGCTGGGAGGGATTGGGGCAGGAAGAGAAGGGGACGACAGAGGATGAGATGGCTGGATGGCATCACTGACTCGAGAGGCTTGAGTCTGAGTGAACTCCTGGAGTTGGTGATGGACAGGGAGGCCTGGTCTGCTTCGATTCATGGGGTTGCAGAAAGTCAGACACGACTGAGTGACTGAACTGAACTGAACAGGGTCTGGGAGTGTGGTCACACTGGAGTCTGTGCATGCATGACACCAGGTTCAGGATCTGGGCGGGGATGTCATCCTGGATATTTTGTAACTGTGACCTCAGGTACAGGGTATGAAGGGTGTCCTCTGGAAATGGCAAATATTTTACCCCAGGTACAGGGTCTGGTTGATGGTTCACATTTGAGACTGTGGACATGTGACCCAGGTACAAGATCTGGGAAATGACAGCACCCCGGAGAATATGGACATGTGTCACCAGGTACTGGGTCTGAGATAATGCACACGGGAGAGACTAGATATGTGACCCCAAATACAGTGCCTGGGAGAGGTCACCCTGAGAACTGAAGACATGTGATCTCAGATACAGGATCTGGGACAGTGTCACCCTGGAAACTGTAGACATGTAACAACAGCATATGGTCTGGGAAGGGAGCTTACAATGGAAACTGTGGCCGTGTCATCCCAGGTGCTTGGACTAATGTGGTAGTGTCATCCTGAAATCTGTGGACTGTATCCAAAGGTATGGGTTGGGGGGGGGGTCGTGTCACCCTGGAAATGTGACCAGAGGTTCAAAGTCTGGGAATGGTGGTCACCATGGAGACTATGTACATATGACCAGAGGTAAAAGTTCTGGTGAGGTGGGGTCATCATGGATAATGTGGATATGTGACCCCAGGTGTAGGGTCTGGCAGAGGCAGTTACCCTGGAAATTGGAAATGTGACCCCAGGTACAGGGTCTGGGCGAGGTGTCACCAAGGAGACTGTGGACATTTGACCCCAGGGGCTTGTATTTCAAAGGGGTGAACCTTTAGCCTGTGGATGTGTGACCCTAGGTGAAAGGTCTGGGAGTAAGGGTCACCCTGGACTGTGGTCATCTAACACCATGTGCAGGGTCTGGAGAGAGGGCTCTCTGTGGAGACTGGACATGTGACCCCAGGTGAAGGTTCTGTTAGGTGATTTCTCCCTTGAGAAAGTGGACAGGTAACCCAAAATGCAGTGTCTGGGATAGAGGCTGACCCTGGAGCCTGTGGATGTGTAAAACCAGGTGAAGTGTCTTGGAGGTAGGGTCACTGTGGAGACTGTGGACATGTGAACCCTGGTGCAGGGTCTGGGAGAGTGTTCACCCTGGAGACTATGAACATGTGACCCTATGAATAGGGTCTATGAAGGGGTTCATCAGGGAAACTGTGGCCATGTGATACCAGGTAAAGGATCTGATGTGGGGTGTGAACGTGGAGACTGTGGTCATATAACCCCCGATGCAGGGGAGAAAGGGGGTCACCCTGGAAACTGTGGGTGTGTGATCCCAGGTTCATGATCTGAGAGGGGTTCATCATGGAGACTATGGATGTGAAATTCCAGGGATAGGGTCTGGGAGGTGGGGTTACCATGCAGATTGTGTGCAAGTGTTTCTGGTTACTGGGTCTAGGTGGTGGGGTCATCCTGAGGACTATGAATGTGTGACCCAAAATGCAGGGTCTGGGGGTTGCTCTCCCTGCATACTGTGGATGTGTGATCCCAGATGATCCCCAGGGGTCACTCTGGGGATTGTGGACATAATACATCAGGTGAATGGTCTGGGAGGGTGTTACCCTGGAGACTCTGGACATGTTACCCTAAGTGTAGGGACTGGGAGGTGGTGTCACAGGACATTGTGGTCATGAGACCTCAGGTACAGAGTCTGGATGTTGGCTCATACTAGAGACTGTGGACATGTGATCCCATGTATGTGGTCTGGGAGGGATTCACCCTGGATACTACAGAAATTTGACCCCAGGTACAGGATCAAGAGGGGGTTACCCTGGATACTGTTTATGTGTGACCCCACGTGTAGTTTCTGGGAGGTGGAGTCACACTTCAGACTGTAGAAATATGACCCTGGTCCAGGGTGTGGGAGGGGGGTCACCCTGGATCTTGTGGATATGGGACCTTAGGTGCAGGCTCTGGGAGGAGATGTCACACTGGCCACTGTGGTCATGTGACACCAGGTACATAGTCTGGAGGAGGTCTTATCTTGGAGACTGTTTATGTGTGATCCCAGGTGCAGGGTCTGGGATGTGGGTCACCCTTTAGACTCTAGACATGCGACCCCAGGTACAGGGTCTGGGAAGTGGGGTTACCCTGGGGCCAGTGGACATGTGACCCAAGGTCTCAGGTCTGGGGAGGGGTCACACCAAGGAGACTGTGGATGTGTGACTACACATACAGGTTCTGGGAGGGTGTCACCCAGATGAATATCGACTTGTGAACCTGGTAAGTTGTAGTCACCCTGGATACTGTGGACATGTGAACCCAAGTGTGGGGCGTGAGTAGTGTCAACAAGAATTTTGACATGTGACCCCAGGTGCAGGTACTTCAAAGCAGTCAAAATGGAGCCTGTGGATGTGTGAACCCAGGACAAGGGTCTGGGAGGTGAGGTCACCCTTGAGACTGGACATGCAACCCCAGGTGCAGGGTCTTGAGGTGGGTTTGCTTTGGAAACTGTGGACCCCAGGTTCAGGGTTTTGGAGGACATTCACCCTGCAGAATGTGAACATGTGATCCCATGTACAGGGTCTGCAAAGGTGTTCACCAGGAAAACTGTGACCATGTGACACCTGGTATAGTATCTGAAGAGGGGTGTCAGCATGGAGACTGTGAATATGTACACCAGGTGCTTGGATGTGGGCTGCAGTCACCCTCGAGACTGTGCATGTGTGACCCAGTTTCAGTGTCTGGGATGTTTGTCATCATGGAGAGGGTGCACCTTTGACTTCAGGTACAGATTCTGGGGGGCACTTTCACCCTGGGGACTGTGGACATGTGACAGCAGGTACAGGGTCTGAGTGATGGGGTCACCCTATGAACTGTGGACATCTGATCCCACATGTAGGGTCTGGAAGAGGGGCCTCTGTAGAGACTGTGGATATCTTACCCTTGGTGCAGGGTCTGAGAGGAGGTCAAAATGAACACTGTGGACGTGTGACCCCAGGTATTGGAACTTGGAGGCAGGGACACCCTGGAGACTGTGGACATGTGACCCCAGGTACAGCATCTGGGAAGTGATGTCAGCATGGGTAATGTGGACGTTTGACCCAAATTGTAGGGTCTGGGGAGAGGGCTAACCCTGAAGACTGGATGTGTGATTCCAGGTGCATGGTCTGGGGAGGTGTCATCTTGGAGATTGTGGATGTGTGACTCCATATATAGGGTATAGGAGGTGGGGTCACACTTTAGACTGTAGACATGTGACCCTGGTCCAGAGTCACCCTGGAGATTGTGAACATAGGATCCCAGGTACATTGTTTGGAAACTGGGTCACTGTGGAGACTGTGGACACGTGCAGGGTCTTGGAAGGGGGTCACCCTGGAGACTGGACATGTGACCCCAGGTACAGTTTCTGGGAGAGTGTCACCCTAGACTGTGGACATGTGACCCCAAGTGCAGGATTTGGGAGAGGGGTCACCCTGTTGACTGGACATATGTCACGAGGTGCAGGTTATGGGCAGGAGGGACACCCTGGATATTGTCAAAGTGTGACCCCAGGCACAGGGTCTGGGCATTCCCTCATAGCTCAAAAGCTTCCCCTATAGCTCAGTCAGTAAAGAATCTACCTGCAATGCAGGAGACCCAGGTTTGATTGTTGGGCTGAGAAGATTTCCTGGAGAAGGAAATGGCAACCCACTCCAGTATTCTTGCCTGGAGAATCCCATGGATAGAGGAACCTCGCTGGCTACAGTTCATGGGTTCACAAGAGTTGGACACGACTTAGTGACTAAACCACCACCATTAAGGACTGTTAAAGGGTGAGAGTTTAGCAAATAGAAAATAAATAGACAGGGTCTGGGAGAGGGGGTCGCCTTGGAGACTGTGTACGTGTGACCCCAGGTACAGTGTTTGGAAAGGGAGTCATCCTAGTGACTATGGACATGTGAGCCCAGGTAAAGGGCGTGGAAGGAGAGTCACCACAACTCCAGGTACAGGGTAGGTGATGTGAGGTCACCGTGGAGACTGTGGACATGTGACTGCAGGTGTAGGGTTTGGGAGGGGTTTACCTTGGAGACTGTGGACAAGTGACACAATGTGTAAGGTCTGGATGTGAGGATTACCCTGGAAACTGGAAATGTGACTCCAGGTACACGGTCTGGTAGGTGGGGTAATCATGTTGACTGTGAATTTGTGACAAAATGTATATGGTCTGACCCTGAGACAATGTACAGGTGACCATAGATGTATGTTTGGGAGGGAGTGTAAATGTGTGAGGGTGTGAGATGGAATGTAAGACTGTGCAAGGGAGTGTAAGAGTATTTAAGAGTATGTGAGGGAGAATAAGACTGCATGAGGGCATGTGAGGGATTGTAAGAGTGTGCAAGAGAGTGTAAGAGTGTTCAAGAATGTTCAGGGGAGTGTAAGAGTGAGATTAAAGTGTGAGACTGTGTATGATGGAGTGAAAGAGTGTGTGAAGATGTGCGAGGGAGACTCAGAGCATGTGAGGGAATGTAATAGTGTGCAATGATGTGTGAGTGTGTATACGAGTGTTCAAGGGTGTGTAAGGGAGTGTAAGAGTGTGTGAGGATTGCAATGGAATGTAAAAGTGTGCAAGGGTGTGCAGGAGATAAGAGTATGAGAGGCAGTGTAAGAGTATGGAAGGGTGTGTGAAGAAGTATAAGTTTGTCAGGTAGTGCCACAGAGTGTAAGAGCATCAAGGGAGTGTAAGAGTGTGTGAGGGTGTCTGATGGAGTGTAAGGGTGAGCAAGGGTGTGCAAGGGATTGTAAATCCTTGCAAGGAAGTTTAAGTGCATTTAAGGTTGTGCAAGGGAGTATAAGAGCATGGTAGTGAGTGTAAGAATGTACAAGGTTGTGGGAAAGTGTGTACGAGCGTGTGAGGGACTGTAAGACTGTATGAGAGTGTGCAAGAGGGTGTAATAGTATGAAAGAGAGTGTAAGAGTGTGTGATGGTATGCAAGGGATTATAACAGCATGCAAGGTAGTGTAAGAGTGTGCAAAGGTATGCTATGGAGTGTAAGGGTGTGTAAGGGTGGGTGAGGAAATCTCAGAGCATGCAAAGAAGTATAACAGTGTGCGAAGATGAGTGAGGGAGTGTAAGTGTGTGTGTGTGTGTGTGTGTGTGTGTGTGTGTGTGTGCACATGCAAAGGAGTGTAGGAGGGTGCGAGGCATTGTAGTAGCATGTTAGAGAGTGTAAGAGTGTGGAATGGTGTGCAAGGAAATGGAAGAGCATATGAAGAAGTGTAAGAGTTTGTGAGGGTCTGCAAGGGATTATAAGAGTGTGTGAGGGTGTGTGAGAGAGTGTAATAGTGTGCTAGGGTGTGAGATGGAATGTAAGAGTGTGAGAGGGTGTTCCAGGGAGTTTAAGAGAGATCCCAGGTGCATAGTAGATTTGGAGTCACTTGGAACTAGTGGTCGTTTCAGGGATTATAAGAACATGGGAGGAGGTATAAGAATGTGTGAGGGTGTCCAAGGAGTGTAAGAGTGAGCAAGGCAGTGTAAGTGTGTGAGCGTGTGCAATGGAATATAAGAGTGTGTGAGGGTATTCAATGGAGTGTAAGAATGTGCAAGGGTGTGAGAGGAAGTGTAAGAGTGAGTGACAGTGTGTGAGGGAGTGTAAGGGTGAGGGAGGAGGTGTAAGACTGAAAAGTTGTGGGAGGAGTGTAACAGTGAGTGAGGTAGTGGGAGGGAGTGTAATAGTGTGAAAGGGTGTGCAAGAGCATGTGAGGATGTGCGAGAGTGTGTGATGGTGTGCAAGGACAGCCAAAGAGATTCAAAGATGTGTGAGGATGTGTGAGAGCATAGAAGGATGTGCAAGGGTGCACGAGGTTGGGAAAGAGTGTGAGGACTTGTGAGAGCATATGAGAACATGGAAGGGCATGTGTGGCCATGTGAATGCATGCAAGGGCAATGAGGGCATGCAAAGGCATGTGAGAGCATGCACAGATGTGTGAGAGTGTGCAAGAATGTGTGAGGGCATGAATAGCATGAGAGGGCATGCAAGGACATGCGAGAGTATATGGGGGTGTATGAGGTCGTGAGATGGTGTAAGAAAGCAGGTAAGGGCATGGTATTGAACTGTGGTGTTGCAGAAGACTCTTGAGAGTCCCTTTGACTGCAAGGACATCCAACCAGTCCATTATGAAGGAGATCAGCCCTGGGATTTCTTTAGAAGGAATGATGCTAAAGCTGAAACTCCAGTACTTTGGCCACCTCATGCAAAAAGTTGACTCATTGGAAAAGACTCTGATGCTGGGAGGGATTGGGGGCAGGAG
Organism: Bos indicus; assembly: GCF_029378745.1. Lineage (NCBI taxonomy): Eukaryota > Metazoa > Chordata > Mammalia > Artiodactyla > Bovidae > Bos > Bos indicus. Next base: position 299,862 of record NC_091783.1, on the reverse strand, counting down.
GAGAAGGGGACGACAGAGGATGAGATGGCTGGATGGGATCACTGACTCGGTGGACATGAGTCTGAGTGAACTCCGGGAGTTGGTGATGGACAGGGAGGCCTGGCATGCTGTGATTCTTGGGGTCGCGAAGAGTCGGACACGACTGAGCGACTGAACTAAACTGAACTAATAGAGTTTTAACAGGGGAGTTAGGCCTCGTCTCATTTTGAGATATGGAACTCCACTTTCCTCTCGAGTTTAAAAAGGGGTGTCAATTCTCCTGTCGAGTTGAGGCAGGGAACTTGGGCCTTTTCTAGAGGTGTAACAGGGGAGTCAAACCTCCGTTCATGTTGTGAGGGGATACTCGTGTTCCATTCAAGTCAGTGCACGGGAATCAGGCCTTATCTCGAGTTGAGGGGGAACTCGGTGTCCTTTCATCTTTCGGCGGGAACTGCGGGGTACCTCTCAAGTTACAATAGGTGGGACAGGCCTCATATTAAGGTGCGAGGGGAAAGTCGGGATTCCTCTCGAGTTGAAGCAGGGGAGTCAACCCATACATATCTTGAGATGAAGTGGGGAACACGGGGCTATTCTAGAGTTGTGGCAGGAACCTTGGGGTTCCTCTTGAATTGTGATGGGTATCTCGAGGAACCTCTTGTGTTGTATGCTAGTGCTGCTGCTGCTAAGTCGCTTCAGTCATGTCCAGCTCTGTGCGACTCCATAGATGGCACCCCACCAGGCTCCCCCTTCCCCGGGATTCTCCAGGCAAGAACATTGGAGTGTATTATTAAAAATGTTCTGGACCCCCGTCATGAGGCTGTTGGATAGCCTATGGGAGAGGCTATAGCGGTGGATGGTAGTGGGTCTCCACCTTCTCCACAGATCATATTTTCTGCCATTGACAAAGAAAAGGAGGGAGACTGTGCTCTACTTCCTGAGGAAGGAGAGGGCTTACAGGACGCTGCGGCTGGGTGCCCTGGCGAGGGCGAGCCCTCTCCACCTCTACACAAGCCTTTAAAATTTTATCCAACATTGTTTTACAAGTGGTTGACCAGTTTTCCCAGCACCACTTGTTAAAGAGATTGTCTTTAATCCATTGTATATTCTTGCCTCCTTTGTCAAAAATAAGTTGTCCATATGTGCGTGGATTTATCTCTGGGCTTTCTATTTTGTTCCATTGATCTATATTTCTGTCTTTGTGCCAGTACCATACTGTCTTGATAACTGTGGCTCTGTAATAGAGCCTGAAGTCAGGTAGGTTGATTCCTCCAGGACCCTTCTTCTTTCTCAAGATAGCTTTGGCTATTCGAGGTTTTTTGTATTTCCATATAAATTGTGAAATTATTTGTTCTAGCTCTGTGAAGAATACGTTGGTAGCTTGATGGGGATTGCATTGAATCTATAAATTGCTTTGGATAGTATACTCATTTTCACTATATTGATTCTTCCAATCCATGAACATGGTATATTTCTCCATCTATTAGTGTCCTCTTTGATTTCTTTCACCAGTATTTTATAGTTTTCTATATATAGGTCTTTAGTTTCTTTAGGTAGATATATTCCTAAGTATTTTATTCTTTCCGTTGCAATGGTGAATGGAATTGTTTCCTTAATTTCTCTTTCTGTTTTCTCATTGTTAGTGTATAGGAATGCAAGGGATTTCTTTGTGTTGATTTTATATCCTGCAACTTTACTATAATCATTGATTAGTTCTAGTAATTTTCTGGTGAAGTCTTTAGGGTTTTCTATGTAGAGGATCATGTCATCTGCAAATAGTTGAGAGTTTTACTTCTTCTTTTCCAATTTGGATTCCTTTTATTTCTTTTTCTGCTCTGATTGCTGTGGCCAAAACTTCCAAAACTATGTTGAATAGTAAAGGTGAAAGTGGGCACCCTTGTCTTGTTCTGACGTTAGAGGAAATGCTTTCAATTTTTCACCATTGAGGATAATGTTTGCTCTGGGTTTGTCATATATAGCTTTTATTATGTTGAGGTATGTTCCTTCTATTCCTGCTTTCTGGAGAGTTTTTATCATAAATGGATGTTGAATTTCACTTTCTAACACCATACACAAAAATAAACTCAAAATGGATTAAAGATCTCAATGTAAGACCAGAAACTATAAAATTCCTAGAGGAGAACATAGGCAAAACACTCTCCGACATACATCACAGCAGGATCCTCTATGACCCACCTCCCAGAATATTGGAAATAAAAGCAAAAATAAACAAATGGGACCTAATTAAACTTAAAAGCTTCTGCACAACAAAGGAAACTATTAGCAAGGTGAGAAGGCAGCCTTCAGAATGGGAGAAAATAATAGCAAATGAAGCAACTGACAAACAACTAATCTCAAAAATATACAAGCAACCCCTACAGCTCAACTCCAGAAAAATAAATGACCCAATCAAAAAATGGGCCAAAGAACTGAATAGACATTTCTCCAAAGAAGACATACAGATGGCTAACAAACACATGAAAAGATGCTCAACATCACTCATTATCAGAGATATGCAAATCAAAACCACTATGAGATACCATTTTACGCCAGTCAGAATGGCTGCAATCCAAAAGTCTACAAGCAATAAGTGCTGGAGAGGGTGTGGAGAAAAGGGAACCCTCTTACACTGTTGGTGGGAATGCAAACTAGTACAGCCACTATGGAGAACAGTGTGGAGATTCCTTAAAAAACTGGAAATAGAACTGCCTTATGATCCAGCAATCCCACTGCTGGGCATACACACTGAGGAAACCAGAAGAGAAAGAGACATGTGTACCCCAATGTAAATCGCAGCACTTTATAATAGCCAGGACATGGAAGCAACCTAGATGCCCATCAGCAGATGAATGGATAAGAAAGCTGTGGTACATATACACAATGGAGTATTACTCAGCAATTAAAAAGAATACATTTGAATCAGTTCTAATGAGGTGGATGAAACTGGAACCTATTATACAGAGTGAAGTAAGCCAGAAAGAAAAACACCAATACAGTATACTAACACATATATATGGAATTTAGAAAGATGGTAACAATAACCCTGTGTACGAGACAGCAAAAGAGACACTGATGTATAGATCAGTCTTATGGACTCTGTGGGAGAGGGAGAGGGAGAGGGAGAGGGTGGGGGGATTTGGGAACATGTATAATATCATGTATGAAATGAATCGCCAGTCCAGGTTTGATGCACGATACTGGATGCTTGGGGCTGGTGCACTGGGATGACCCAGAGGGAGGGTATGGGGAGGGAGGAGGGAGGAGGGTTCAGGATGGGGAGCACAGGTATACCTGTGGCGGATTCATTTTGATGTTTGGCAAAACTAATACAATATTGTAAAGTTTAAAAATAAAATAAAATTAAAAAAACATTAAAAAAATGTATTAAACAATTTCTGATTTAAGGCGACTACCCCACCTCTGCTTGCACCTCCCAGGGCTTAGGAATTCCCCAGTTTACATCCAAAGCCTCCCAGAGCATTGCCTAAGGCTGAAAAAGATTTTAAAAAATTCATTTAAACTAAGGAGCTTTTAAAGAATACACAATATACAGAGCCTGCTCCTTGCAGAAAAACCCCCTCAGGAGGGCCTCACCAAAGCCAAAAAAAAAAAAAAAAAAGAGAGAGAGAGAGAGAGAGAAATAAAAAGAAAAAAAAGCGAAAAAGAAAAAAGGAAAGAAAATAGAGAAAGATCTAAAGATAGAGGAAGAGCTAAAGAGAAAAGGAGAGAGGAACGGAGAAGGAAGGAATCAGGGAATGCAGCAAGATAGAGAAAGGAAGAAAGGAAGTTAGAAAAAGAGATACAGAGAGAAAGAGAGAGAGGAGGGAAGAAAAAGAGAGCTAGAGGGTAAAGGGAAATAAACAAAGGAAAGAGAAGGGTAGTGAAAAAGGAAGGGGGAGAGAAAAGTGAGAAAGGCAGGAAAAGAGGGAGAGAGAGAGACAGTAAGAGACACTGTGACCAGGCTCCCTGGCAAGCTCCCTCCGCCTCTGCGCAAACCTTAAAAAAAAAAACTTATCCACCATTTTCTGATTTAAGGCCATTGCTGCCACCTCCGTTTGCGCCTTCCAGGGCCCAGGAGTTCCCCACTTTGCCCCAAAAGCCTCTCAAAGTGTTGCCTAAGTCTAAGGAAGATAAAAAGTTTTTTGAGCAGTGGAGCTTTTAAAACAGACTGCACTATATGCAGAGGTGCTCCTTGGAGAAAACCCCCTCAGGGGGGTCTCACCCAGGCTAAAACAAAATTGGAACGGTAAAGGGATTTAGCAACAGTATTAACCCCTGACATGCTGGGTGCTCCGATTCCAATGGGAGTGGCTGGTCCCCTGCCTGAGGGCATTGTAGGACTTGTGCTAGGGCGTAGCTCGCTTTCTTTTCAAAATATTTCGGTGGTGCATGGTGTAGTAGATTCTGATTATATTGGAGAAATTAAAGTTTTGATCTCGCCACCTACCAAAACTGTGCAAATTAATAAAGGTCAAAGAGTAACACAGCTTTTGCATTTACTTTACTATCAGACAAGAAAAACCTTGACTTCTCAAGCTAGGAGCCCCAGAGGATTTGGATCTAGTGATCTAGGTTTTTGGGTACAGGAAATTACAGCCTCTAGGCCTTTAAAAATTTTTTTAATTCAAGAAAATGTCAGGGCTATTAGACACAGGAACAGACGTCTCTTAACATTGCTGGGAAAGACTGGCCCAGCTCATGGCCAACACATACTACTGAAAATGAGTTGGTGGGATTAGAGAAAGTAGTATGTGGGGTGGAAATGCTGTAGAGAAAAGGTGAGGGAGAGTTTAAAACCTTGAAGAGCAGTGAGCTCCCCATTGCTGGAAGTATTCAAGCAAAGATTAGATGGTTGCTTGTCATCTAAAAAGCTATAGACCAGATTTAGGTTACAAAACGATAACTGGAGAAGCTTATAAAGATGTTGTAGAACACCTCTTTACTTGCTTCTCATATTTAGGCCTGCCAAAAGTTTTGAAAACTGATAATGCCCCTTTGAAGCTGCAGAGAGATTGTTTACTAACTTTAAATGATTTCCAAAAATTATTAGAGTACATTAATTGGATACACCCACATTTAAAACTGACTACTGCAGATTTAAAGCCTTTGTTTGATTGCTTAAAAAGCGACCCTCATTCCAGTTCTAAGAGAAAGTTGACTAATGAGACAGAGTCGGCTTTTGTTAAAGTAGATGAGACTTTAAATGATCAGTTGATTAGGATTAATATTACCAAAAGATGAGATTAAATTATTCTTGCCACAAAACATACACCTACAGGGTGCTTGTGACAAAAAGGCCCATTGGTTCCATCTACCAGTGACCCCAAGAAAAATAGTTTTATCTTATCCCAGCTTGGTGGCATAATTAATTATAAAAGGAGGAAAAAAGAAGTGTGGAACTTTTTAGAAAAGAAGTAGCAAATATAATAATTCCATTCAGTAAGGATCAACTACAAGTCTTTTAAAAATAGTGATGATTGGCAAGTTGCCCTGATAGATTTCAGGGGTCAAATTTTGTTTCATTTGCCCTCAAGCCCCCACAGTAGTTAAAAGTTCAAAAATGTTAGATTGGCAATTTGAGGATACCTGTGAAACTTTCCAACCCTATGTAGTTCCTATGCTCCCCTTTACCCTATGGGGGAGGGACGTGCTGTCTCAAATAGGAGATACTCAGAGAAGGGTTTTCTCAATTTCTTAGTTATCAACAGGCAGTACAATTAACAATACTTTATATATTGTTATAAATACATAATATAAATATAGTTGCCTAATTACAGTTTGCCTAATTAGGTATGGGTATAAATAAGGTATACCTAATTCTATTTATAGATCTACACTTAATTAATTTGTATATAAATTAATATGTATACTATATATGCATATTATATATATACTGTATAATTAAATATATATTGCAGTAATATAATATGTGTGTGGCTGATATTAATTGGTATGGATTGATGTGCTGTGATGATATATGTTCTATATACTGTATAATTATATATGTGTGACATGTACTATTGCAGTACATTGGTTTGTGTTGGTTGGTATTAGCAGTGTACGTGTTGTATTGCTGTAATATATATTAATTAATATATTAATTATAAAGATTAATTCAAGTATATTGATTTATATATATTATATGTCAATAAGTTTATACTTGTTGACATATATAAATACATATATAAATACATTTTGCATTTAGGTATATCTGTATACCAAGATGAGATAAGGAGGTTATACATTTATTATTTAAATTTATACAGAAACCTAAACTAAACATTAGACCTAAATTAACATATCCCTAAATTTATGTTGTTAAAATGTAAATTTTAAAAATTTTAAAAATTAAATTGACAATTGCTTGACAATTCCTTTGCCATAAAACCCCCATAGGTGTAATTGGGGTAGCCAGACAAAAAATTGGTTTTATGGCAAAACGGCCCCCTAGAGTGTGTCCACTTTCCCGCTCAAATTAAAAAAAGTAGCGGCTTCTTATCCAGGACTGATAGGTACGTTGATATTAAAGGAAAAAAGTGGAGCATTGAATTATTTGGTAAAGAGCCATCAGAAATTGTAATTCCATATAATAAAGAACAACTTGATGCTCTTCTAATCTTTGAGGATTGGCAGATTGCCATAGAAAATTATTGTGGTCAAATTTTGCATCATTTACCCTCGCATGTTTTGCTGAATTTTATGTCCAAACATCCAGTTATTTTTCCCATCAGATGCAAACAGTCTCCTATTCCAAATGCTCAGATAGCCTTTACTGATGGGTCAGCAAACGGTAAAGCCTCCATAGTTACTAAAAATCATCAGAAAGTTTTAGAAACACAGGAAACTTCAGCTCAAAGAGCTGAAATAACAGCAGTCATAGAAGCTTTTGCTGTTTGCAGATGAAGAATTTAACCTTTATTCTGATTCTCAGTATATTGTCAGGTTGTTTCCACACATTGAAACTGTGGTTTTGCATTAAAATAAAACTACCATATTTCATTTGTTAACTAAATTACAGCAACAAATTTGGAAAAGAAATAAAATATTTTTCATTGGACACATTTGGGCTCATTCTGGATTGCCCGGCCCTTTAAATGCCTTTAATGATTTGGCTGACTTGTTAACCAGAAATACAGTGGCTACTGTGATTGATGAGGCCAGAGCCTCTCACTTACTTCATCATTAAAATGCTACTGCCTTAAGATATCAATTCCAAATTCCCAGAGAGACTGCTCGAGAGATTGTGTGTTCTTGCTTACACTGCCCCACTGTTTATAATAGTCTACCTATGGGAGTTAATCCTCGCAGTCTCAAACATAACGTAGTCTGGCAAATGGATGTAATTCATGTCTCTTCATTTGTAAAACTGTCCTTTGTTCATGTAACTGTAAATACCTTTTATCACGTTATTATTGCAACTGCTCATACCGGAGAGGCAGTTAAAGATGTGATACAACATCTCTTTACTTGTTTTTCATATTTGGGCCGGCCAAAAGCTTTAAAAACTGACAATGCTCCTGCTTACACTTCTAAGTCTTTTCAGGAATTTTGTATAAAATTTCAAATTAAACATAATACAGGCATCCCTTATAATCCACAGGGACAAGCCATTGTGGAAAGAGTACATCAAACATTAAAAATCTAAATTCAAAAATTAAAAGAAGGGGAGTTTAAGTATAGTTCTCCCCATCAAATCTTGAAACATGCTCTTGCATAATAAATATTTTAAATACTGATTCAGCCGGAACTACTGCAATGCTTCGCCATTGGTGCCCGGAGCAATTGAATGCAAAACCATTAGTTAAATGGAAGGACATCCTCTCCGGACAATGGAAGGGTCCTGACCCATCATTAACTAGTGGTCGAGGATGTGCTTTTATTTTTCCACAGGACGCAGATTCTCCAATTTAGATATGGGACAGGCTGATTCGCCATGTTGCAGTCCCCCAGACATCCAGTTCCCTCATTGCTTCGATCACAAAAGAGGAGCCCGCAGAAGAGGAGGCAAGATAAACATCGAGATCCCGGCGAGACTGAGGAGGCTGCTGCAGCGCGAACTCCAACCAGAAAATAATTCTACTTATTTTGTTTTGGCTTGTCTACCCTCTCCTTATGTTTTTCTCTTTACCAACGATTCTGGAAAACTTAATGTACATATGACTTTCACTGGTGGACCCAATGTAGTGACTTGTGAACAATGCATGCTCTCATCTTGTTTAAACCCTCAATATAATGTTTGCTCCTTTGTAGTGTTACAACGTCCACCTTATCTTATGATGTAACCACTTATTGATATGATAATTTTGGTCTTGCTGTATTACAACAACTACAGGATTTAATGTGATTGCAACAGTTTGTGGGCTTGCTTATCCTGGAAATAGCAGCTTTAATAACAGCAATTACTTCTGTTACTGTGGCAGCAATATCATTGACTCAACAAGTGCATACTGCCCAATTCGTTGATACCATGTCTAAAAATGTTTCTCTAACTCTAGCAACACAGGAAGCTATAGATAGAAAGTTGGAGATGAGGGTAGATGCCTTGGAGGAGGCAATAATGCATATTGGGACTGAGTTACAGGCTTTAAAAGTGAAAATGGCTGTCTTGCCACACTGATTACCGGTGGATATGCATGACATCTTTAAAGGTAAATGAGACAGATTATGAATGGGAAAAAATCAAAAATCATATCTCAGGTGTTTGGAACAGCTCTGACATTGGCCTGGACTTAGGGAAACTTCATAATCAAATACAGACCCTGGAACACTCTCGACTGGATTTTACCACCGCTGGAGTAGCTAATGACTTTTTTCACACCTTCTCTAACTTTATTTCTGGAAAAAACATTCTGTCTAATCTTCTCATAATCATTCGTCCTTGTATTGTCAGGATTTTTGGCAGAACACTCAGAAGCTCGCGACTGAGCTGCATCTGGCTGTTTTAAGAAATAAAAAGGGGGAGATGCTGGGAGCAGGAGCTCTGCCCGTGGCAAAGGTCATGAGGAAGGAGGCTCAGCATACGCAAAGGCGGGATCAAGCCTCAGGAGTCCCCCTGGAAATTCTCGAGCATCTACCCACAAAACCAGAGTCTGCCTACTCTCTGCTTTGTGCTTTCACCTACACCTCTGACTTTACAGGGGGCTGTCCCCCACTACCTCTCTCTGAAAAAAGAGTTAGCTTACAGCTCCAGTTAATAATTCCTGGGTGTGAGAGTGTTTCAACCTACAAACTCCTTTGGAAATCCTCTAGCCTGCCTGAATAGGTTTTTCTGGCCACATGTGATTGTTCAGAGCCTCCCAACTGTGAGAGGCAGGAGATGTTCTAAACTGTCTAAACACAGATTCCTTTGAGTAGTTAAAAGATTGATTAGAAATTGTATTGGTGAAGGGTTTTTCACTTGTTGGGCCAATGTTTGCTGCTAAGTCTCCATATCCCTTACCTACTGTGTCCTTGGCAGTGTATTGATTGATATAATGGGTGTATAGAAATGTAAGTAGTAGCCTCAATGTTTGTAACCTTGGACTCTTGAGTTAATTCTTTTTCTTGTTGTAGCCCACCACACCTTTGCCCTATAGGAATGCAACTTTATCTAATGCTTTTGGATGGTGGTGCCTGACTTTAGAATAATCACCTTTAGAGAAAAATAAGTTTCTTAAAATGTTAACAGGCCTCCAGGCCAGAAGATGATGCAAATCACCTAAACTTTTGCATATGATAAGTTTGCAGGAAGAAAGCCTGGCTTACTGCATGACTCTACCCCTTCCCCCATTATCCTCTATGCATAACTTAAGGTATAAAAACTACTTTGGAAAATAAAGTGCGGGCCTTGTTCACCAAAGCTTGGTCTCCCCATGTCATTCTTTCTTTCTACTTCTGGCTGAAGCTTTTCCTCTGAGGCAGGGAAGCTCGTCAAGCCTACTAATTTTGCCTGGGCTTCTAAGATCCAACTGGGGAGGCCTTAGTGTCTCCTCTCCTTTGGGAGAATGGGAGGACGCCTGTGGCCTTCATAGGTGACATAAATTCCCTGCTTTGGAATTTTATTCAGCCTCTTTTCTTCAATGAATTTTCCTACTGAGCTATCCTCATTCTATTACTCTTTATATCTTTGATGAATATTTAAATAAATAGGTCGCCGATGCCATCTCTCCTTCGAATACCCTGGATCCACCGGGGCTGGACCCCGGCAGGAGTGGGTTGCTATTTCCTTCTCCAATGCATGAAAGTGAAGAGTGAAAGTGAAATTATGTTGTATAAATGGAGTCTATCCTCCTTTCCAGTTTTGAGAGGGAACTTGGAATTACTCTCCACGCGCTGCAGGAAAAGGGGGTCTCATCTTGCGTTCAAGGGGGAATCTTGTGGTTTTTCTTGAGTTGCCATGGAAACCTTGGGGTTCCTTTTGAGTTATGATGTGGAACTCAGGGAGCCTCTCAAGTTCTGACATGGATCTTGGGTTTCCTATGGCGTTTGTACAGGGGAGTCAGGCCTCGTCTCGTGTTGAGGCATGGAACTCTGCTTTCCTCTTGAGTTGTAAAAGGGGTATGAGGCCTCCTTTCGAGTTGAGGTAGGGATCTGGGGCTTTTTCTAAAGGTGCAACAAGGGTGTCAGTCCTCCCTTCATGTTGTGAGTTGGTGGGGTTATATTCAAGTCAGTGCAGGGGAATCAGGTGCAAGGGAATCTTGAGTGGATGGGGAAATCAGTGTACTTTTGAATTGTGGCACGACTCTGGGGATCCTCTCGAGTTTCCAGGTGAGACTGGCCTCCTCTTGAGGTGTGATGGGAATGTCGGGATTCCTTTCCACACGAAGCAGGGGAATAGACTCTCATCTCAAGATGAGGAGGGGAAAACGGGGCTCTTCTTCAGTTGTGGCGGGAAACTCGGTATTCCTCTAGAGTGAGGATGGGTATCTGAGGGAACTTCTTGAGTTGCATAAAGGGTGTCAAGTACCCTTTGAGTATAAACAGGGAACGTGGGGTTTCTCTCGACACGCTGCAGCGGAAAAGGGCCTCATCACGTGTTGAGGGGAGAATCTTGTGGTTTTTCTCCAGTTGTGCCTGGAAATTTGGTGTTCCTCTTGGGTTGTGATGGGACCTCAGGGACCCGCTTATGATGCCTCAGGGAACTCAGGTCTCCTTTCAAGTTGTGAGGGGCACCTCGGGATTCCTATCGAGTTGCTGCAGTGGAATAGGGCCTCATCTCAAGTTGAATCGGTAAAGTCAGTGTACTCTCCAGTGGGGACAGGCATCCTGGGGTTCCTATCAGATTCATCTGGGGAGTCAGGCCTCGTCTAGTGTTGAGGCATGGATCTCTGCTTTCCACTCGAGTTGTCAAAGGGATGTCAGACCTCCTGTTGAGTTCAGGTGGGGAATTTGGGCTTTTTCTCGAGGATCAGCAGGGGAGTCTGGCCTCCCGTCATGTTGTGAAGAGATACTCAATGTTCCACTGAAGGTCGTGCAGAGGAATCATGAATGATCTCAAGTTGAGGGGGAACTTGGGGTCCTTTTTCCTTGCAGAAGGATCTGCGGGGTTCCACTCGAGTTTCAACAGGTGGCACAGGCTTCCCCTTGTGGTGCGAGGGGAAGTTGGGATTCCTCTTGAGTTGAAGCAGGGAATGGGCCCTCATCTCCAGATAAGGTGGGAAACACGGGGCTCTTCTCGACTTGTGGCAGGAAACTCGGGTTTCATCTCGAGTTGTGACGGGGATCTCTGGGCCCCGTTGAGTTGCATGAAGGGAGTCACGCCTCCTCTGGAGTTTGGAGAGGGAACTCAGGATTGCTCTCTAGGTGCTGTAAGAGAAAAGGGCCTCATCTCGCTTTGACGGGGGAATCTCCTGGTTTTTCTCGAGTTGTGGTGGGGGGCTTGGGGTTCCTCTTGAAGGCTATTGCTGACATGCTTATAGACGTCAGGATTATTGACCTCCTGAATTGGGGAAGAATTCAATCCGGGGCCAGAGATGAGGCTTGATCACTCAGAGCTTTGTGTAGTAAAGTTTTATTAAAGTATAAAGGAGATAGAGAAAGCTTCTGACATAGGCATCAGAAGCGGGCAGAAAGAGTACCTCCTTGCTAGTGTTAGCCATGGAGTTATATAGTCTCTAATTAGTTATTACAGTGAATCAGAAGAATGTCTGGAGGTTGTAAAGATCTCACTAGACCTACTCCCATAATTTACACCTTAAGAAAACAGGATTAGTCAGAAGGTTTTTTTCCAGAGACTGTCCTCAAGCAGGATACATTAATTTTATATAATGCTAAGGAATGTAGAGGAATAAGAAAGTTTGTCCTTTATTCCTCCTTGAGAATTCCAGACCCCTCTGTCCTTGGGGACCCCTGGGCTTCTTATCAATCTGCCTAGGAATTGACTGTCTCATTCCCCCTTTTCTTTTAGGAGAATTATGTTGCCAAGGGAAAGGGGTGTCATTTTCGTTCTATAACTACTTCCTGCTGTTCAGGGGTGTGGTCCCTAAATTGTTAAGGCAACATATTTTCCTAACCCTCATATTGAGGGTCTCTGATCCAGGGGCCCCAAGTAATAGTTGGAGGAGGCTGTGGCACTTGTAGGAGCTCAGACAACCGTTTGTAACTTAAAAGCATTCATGCGACTAGAAACAATTCCAATTACACAGTTACAGATGCAGGGAGCAAACAGCAAAATAGAACAATCAGAATTATTGTAATTAAGATAGTTTTCCACCATGGAGAACAAGTTAACATCTCCCAAAATGAGGCAATTGAGGCTTCATGAGTATCCATGGCCCCAATCATCTTGGTTATGTGTTTAGTAAAATGAGTAACATTAGTGCTCATATCAGGTATATAAGTACAGCATTAGATATGAATAATGACACAAGTTCCTCCTTGTGCAGCTTTCAGAATATCTAAAGCTAATCTGTTTTGTAAAACCAGCTTTTAAATTTGTGCCTGTTCAGCATTAAGAGCTGAAATAACTTTTTAAGAATCTTGTAATGTCTTTTGAGTAAAAGTAGTCAAAGCATCCATTCATAGCATAGTATCTGTAGTTCCCAAAGAGGGAACAAACACTGCAGCCAAATAATCATACCAGTGAAATATAGACCTTGCCCACCGAGTTTTAAGGTGGGGTAAATTAGAAGGCTTTTCTGGAATCTCTGAAAATATAAAGCCATGAGTAAAGGCTAGACCTAGGGTGCACCTCCCTATCCAACCAGGGCAAAGCCATGCCCATAGGTAAGAGCCAAATATTCAATAGGTCTCTTGGAGCAAACCAGCTGAATGAGATATCCAGTCCTAATCAGCCCATGAACAGACAAAGAAAGGACTTGAATTGGGTTTGGAAAACACAAGAATTATTACATTGAATATTTCTTGAGGCAAAAATCCCAAGTGTTTCCAATCACTATAATTAAGTTGTTGACTAACTTTGGGGGATGGCTCTGTTTCTTCCCAGCATATAGGGACAGTAGATATTAGAGTCCTTTCTCAGGAGTTAGCCATATAACCTCACCCCATATTTGATAAATGTCAGGAAAATACCCATTAGATCTAGGCCTATTTGCCTTATGTGTAGCGATATAGTCATTGAATCAAGACAATGTATAATCAAAATTAAAAGTCACATTATGTCCATAGTTAAAGTACAATGTGTTTCAGCAGTCCATTTTAGGGTTGTTAGATATCATCAGATGAAGAATAGGTATCCCATATGATTGTTGTAAAGGTATTTGCAGACTTGGAGAAAGACTTCCTTGAAGTGGAGATGTCCACCACAGGAAGCCTTCCACTTATTAAGACGGGAGTGCTCCACTGACCCAGCAGTTAGACTGATTGTGAAATGCTGCGTGGGAGTGAGCCCAGGACAAGAAGGCATTGTCTTGAGGATCAAACGTCAGACTCAGGATTTTGGGAGTCAGCAGAAGTAGGCTCACATTGATTATCAGGCCCATCTGAAAAGTATAAAGTCAGAACATAGAAAGTAAAGACATAAAATGAAGTCACTTAGTTCTGGTTAGGGTGCTACCTCTTAACTCAAGTGTGATGTACCCACAAATCAATTCCTGGCACTTTGACAGCTGTGGGAAAAGAAAGAATAACCTGGTAAGGTTCTTCACAGAGGGTCTCAATAGATGGGCCCCCAGACCCTAATGTTTTTATTTCCTGGCTCAAATAGAGGCTTGCTTGACTCAGAGGCTGAGCCAGGAGTCATCACCCGAAGTTCTGTTAATGCCTGTTGAAAAGCTGAGAGCTGAGTTACATAATTAGTTAATTCCAAGGCTTCAGGGTCTATAATAATGTCTGTGTGTAAGAAAGACCTTCCATAAATGCATTCAAAGGGGGGCAGTCCCTCCTTTTTTGGGGCAGTTTGAGCCCTCATTAAAGCTATGGGTAGGACTTTAATCCAATTGTCCTGTGTCTCTTGAGTTAACTTGCACAGATGTCTTTTGATAATGTCATTAGCTTTTTAAAAATTTCCTGAGGATTGGTGTCTTCAGGAACAGTGTAAGTGATATTCTATTCCTAGAGCTTTAGACAACCCCTGAGGCAGAGCCATTGTCACTCTGAAAGCTCCATGGCAGTCCAAACCTGGGGACAATTACATGGGTTAAAATCTTTATAACCTCCTTAACCTGTTCACTATGACAGTGAAAAGCCTCAATCCATACAGTAAAAGCATTCACCCAAACTTGTAAGCAAGAATACCCATTAGCTTTTGGCATATGAGTGAAATCAATTTTCCCATCCTCTCCAGGATACTTTCCACTTCATTGTAATCCAGACTTTGTGAGCTTTTTAAACTTTGTGTTATTTTTCTGACAAACCTCACACCTTTTGATAATGTTCTTTAAAGTTTTCTTTACATTTTTACCTTCAAACAAAGAAGAAGCCATCTGGTAAGTACTCTCTGCACCCAAATGAAAGCTTAAGAATTTTCCATTTAGCATTTTCGGGAATTATTAATCATCCATCCTCAGACTGTAACCATCCTTTATCAGTAATCTTTGCTCCTCTTTTCTCATATATTTTTATTTCTTTCTCAGTATATTATGGTGTTTCCTGTTCCACAGGACCTGTCCAGATCAAGGGCATCTGTAGTGAAGGGGTTTCGTAAAGTGCCAGTTTTTTGGCTTGACAGTCAGCCAAGCTGATTACCTTCAGCTACTTTACTCCCATTCCTGTTGTGTCCTTTGCAGTGCATAATAGCTACTTCTTTAGGACAATATATAGCAGTTAAAAGTCTCCCAATCTCTCTGAAATATTTAATACGTTCTACTATTGCTGTTTTAAATTGTCTTTTTTTCCCATATTGTAGCATGAGCATGTAAAGTCAAATAAGCATACTTAGAATCAGTGTAGATATTTACCCGCTGCCCTTTGCTTAATTCTAGAACTCTGGTCAGAGCCACAAGCTATGCTAACTGAGCACTGGTTCCCTGGGGGAGAGATTTTGCTTCCAAAACCTGTTCAGCAGTCACCACGGCGTAACCTGCTTTACACTTTCCATCCCAAACAAAAGAACTGCCATCTGTAAATATTTCCATGTCAGGATTTTCTAATGGGATATCCGTTAGATCTTCCCGAGCTGCATAGTTTAAAGTTAGGAATTGGGAACAATCATGATCAGGTGTTTCATTTTCCTTCTCAGGAAGGAAAGTAGCAGGATTTAAATTTCCACAGACTTTAAGCTTAGTTACTGGTCCTTCTAACAACAATGACTAAGAAGCCTACTGTCTGTCATCCAAATATTAAGCTTAGAATTTAAGATTCTACTCATGTCATGAGAAGTCAGTACAGTAAGGTTTCATCCATTAATTATTTTTAAAGCTTCAGGGGCTAATAAAGCTGCTGCCCCAATTACTCTTAGGCATTGGGGCCACCCATGTGAAATTACATCTAATTCTCTGCTTAGATAAGCAATAGGTTGCTGGTCAGGCCCTTGGGTTTGTGTCAAAACTCCCAAGGCCACACCTTTTCTTTCAGTGACAAACAATTTAAATTCTGACCCTGTGGGCAAGCTCAGAGCGGGAGCTTGCAGCAGAGCAGTGTGAAGAACCTTAAAAGCCTTTTGAATATCTGGAGACCAAACCAGTTTGTCGGTTTTGGCCTGCTGAGTTTCAGCTATAAGTTTATATAAAGGCTGGGAAAGTTCCCCATAACCTGCAGTCCAAATGGACAGTAGCCTGATATTCCCCAAAATTCTCTCAACTGTCTTAAAGTCATAGGCAAGGGATGATTTAGTATAGGTTTAATTCTCTCAGGGCCTATGGCCCTAGTCCCTTCTGATATAATTAGGCCCAGGTATCTAACAGATTGTTGACAAAGCTGAGCCTTTTCCTTTGATGCCTTGTAACCACAGCCTGCCAGAAAGTTTAAGAAGTCTTCTGAGGCTTGTGAACAAGCTTCCTCTGTCTCAGCACAGAGCAAACTATCATCTACATATTGTAACACCACTGCTTTGGAGCCATTAAAGTTTTGTAGATCCCATGACAGACTTTGTCCAAATAAGTGAGGACTGTCACGAAATCACTGTGGCAAAACTGGCCAGGTTAACTGAGAAGCTGGCTGCGTAGGGTCCTCAAAGGCAAATAGAAATAGACTTTCCTCCTCCAAAGGCACTGAATAGAAGGCATCTTTTAAATCAATTACTGAGAAATATTTGGCTCATTCAGGAATTTCAGACAATAGAGTGTAAGGATAGGTGTAAAGGAACTACAGCCTTGTTTATTATTTGTAAATCTTGAATTAGTCTCCATTTACCATTTGATATCTTTACACCCAAACTAGGAGTGTTGCACGGACTGTTACAGGGAATTAATAGTCCCTGTTCCTTTAAACTTTTGATGATGGGTTTTAACCCTTCCTTAACCTCAGGTTTCAGTGGATACTGCTTCTTAGGTGGAAATAAGTGCTGGTCTTTGAGCTTGACAACTACAGGAATAGCATTTTGTGCTCTACCCACAGATTTTCCATCAGCCCATACTCTAGGATTTACATTTTGTTCAATTAAAGGGAGAAAAAGGGAGGGTTCCATATTTATTAAAACAGAGACATGGAACTTGCTCAGTATATCTCTCCCCAAAAGAGGTGAGGGAGACTCTGGTACAATCAGAAACTCGTGCAAAAATAGCACCAAATCCCAGTCACAACAGACAGAAACACTGAAGTAATACGTTTTGGTTCGTCCAGACAGCCTCATTATGGAAGTGGATCAGGAAGTAAATGGACCAGGGGCTTCAGTAAGCACGCAGTAAGTTGCCGCATTATCTAAAAGGAAATCAAGAGATTTGCCCCCCACAGTTATTAATACCTGGGGTTCTTCAGGTGTAATTAGGATTGGAGCTTGTGTGGGGACCCCTGGGCACCTTCAGTTCTGATTGTCTTTAGAGTCCTACCCCTGAAACCTACACCTCTGGGGGCAGTATCTCTTCCATTGTGGTCCTTTGCAGACCGGACATGGAGCTGGGGTCGGGTTAGATGCTTGAGGGCAATTCCGTTTGATGTGTCCCTCCTTTCCACAGTAATAGCAAGCCTATCCTTTTTCACCTTGGTCCCCCTGGGCTTTTTTCTCAGGCTGTTTAAGAACGGTTCTCATAGACATTTTGAGGGCTTCTGACTGTCCCTTTGTCTTTTTCTGCCTTTCTTTCTTTTCCTCATATTCCCTACCATAATAGACTGTCTGAGCCAGTTGTAACAGATTATCTAAAGACTGATATGTTTCATACGCCTGTTTTAATAGCTTACGGGGGATATCTGGAGCTGACTGAGTGAGAAATCTATTTTTTAAGATCACTTTTCCCTCTTCACTTTTGGGATCATTTTCAGTGAATCTGCGAAGGGCTTCTCTCAGTCTATCTAGGAAATTGCCAGGAGCTTCCTTCTCCTCCTGTTCTATGTCTGACCATGTGCCATAGTTTAAAGGCTTAGCACGCACCTGCCTGAGTCCTTCAAGAATACATCTGACAAAATGACTCTGATCCCATCTTCCTTTACCTGTGTTGTAGTCCCAGTCTGGTTCTGTAGTTGGGACTGCCTGATTCCCAGTGGAGAGGCCAGTTATCTCATCCTCCCTCTTCCCTACTGATTCATTACAAAACCATTCATCTCCATAAGCAACTGCTTTTCCCAAAACTCAAGTCTTTGAGTCAGGAGTCAGCATTTGCCCCAAGATATACATCACATCCTTCCAAGTAAGGTCATAAAGCACAGTAACACCTTTAAAAGCTCTAGTGTATTTTTCTGAGTCCTCTAAATAGTCTCCCAGATCCTCCTTGATTCTTTTTTTTTATTTCTTGACAAGAAAAAGGATTATAAACTCTCATAGATTGATTATTTCTCCCAGTGGATGCTTCATGAAGAGGCAACAGTTTGTGTGGCTGTTCTTCAGTCTCTCTGGCTGCTCTGTGCATATGATCCCAGGGATAGATTGGATAAATCTGCTTTCCTTTATCTATTTATCTCCTGTCCTCCATCTCATCTAGCAAAGTAGGAGGACAGGAAGGAGCTGAAAGAGTCACACTCAAATCTATACCCTTAAGACATAAGTCTGGCATATTTTGCAGAGAGAAAAAGGGGAGAACATAGGCTACATCTACCCATTTTCCTTGTTTTCTACAGAACCAGTCTAATTGTAAAACAGTATTATACTTAAGAGACCCTCCAACTGGCCACCATTCGCCATCCTCCAGTGGGTACCACGGCCATGCAGTATCACATAGGAAGACCACGTGTGTCTTCTTTAAGCCCTAGGGATCAAATCTATCCCATTTTTTTCAGGATACAGTCCAAAGGAGTGAGGCTGGAATTGTTAGCTCCCATCTGTAAAAGAGAAAAAAAGCGACCAGCACCCTCTTTCTACCCAAGGCACCCCTCTCTGCTCTAGATGGGGTTTAGACAGACTTTACACCAAAGCATTTTTTTCCTGGTCGGACTTAGTCTGTCTCTTACTGACACAAGCGACATACTCATCCCTCCCATTTCTACCACCCAGACGAGGTGGGGATGGACCAGGGGTAGGCCTGAGGGCGTCCAGCTCCTCACCATTAAAACCTTGCTTACCTCTGATGCCACCTGGGGTGCAATCAGAGTAACATTCCGGAATGTCTCCCAGGCTAAGACCACTTGGGAGAAACATTTTCTCACTTGAGTGCCTGTGCACGACCCTAAGTATATTCCTGACCACAATAGGACCAAAACAAACATAAAACTAAGATGTTCCTTCCAAGCGTCACCACACCAGTATAAGAGTCCTCTGGTCCACTAAGACCCAGCATTACCAAAGGGAAAAAGAAAATCCATTGTGGTTCCAATCTGAGTAACATTTAACCTCAGAGATGCTCTTGGAGCTAAAGCTCCATCTAGCTCCCAAACATTCCATGCCTAGCAAGGCTAGGTGCTTCCTTACTACCAATCCAAGCTTGGGATCTAAGTAACAGTACACAGTAACAGCATAGATCACAAGTCCCTTGAAAGTCTATGATCCTACAGATTAGGTTAGTACTTCTAATTCTCAAGGAGTTATGAAATGGTCAAAGAGACCAAAAAGTTTGACTGAGAAAGGAGAGTTCAGTCCACATGCTTTGCCTATCTCTGGTTGGTTCCCAAAGGAGATATTGGGTGCCTCTTGGCATTGGCAGGTCAGTATAAACCCCTGACAGGTTTCTGCCATAAGCCATATGAGGTGGCTGCAGAACTGAAAATCAGGTCTCCTCACTTGCTTGGCGCAGGGTGTTTCATTCATTCATTCACACAAGCACACCGTAGAGTTAGCAAAGTACAGCAGAAAATGTGTTCACTAGGAGAATAAAGAACTAGAGCTCCAAGCATCCTTACCTTGTCCTGAAGAATCCTGGACAAGCCCCCAGGATGAAAGGTTGTTACTGACACACAAAAAGATGCCGGGATTCTTGGCCTCCAGAGGAGAAGAATTCAATCCAGGGCCAGAGAGTAGGCTTGAACGCTCAGAGCTTTGTGTAATAAAGTTTTATTAAAGTATAAAGGAGATAGAGAAAGCTTCTGACATAGGCATCAGAAGGGGGCAGAAAGATTACCCCCATTGCTACTGTAAGCCTTGGAGTTATAGACTCTCTAATTAGTTATTACAGTGAATCAAAAGAATGGCTGGAGGTTGTAAAGACCTCACTAGACCTACTCCCTGGAAAAGGCAATGGCACCCTACTGGGGTCCAGCCCCGGTTGGATCCAGGGATTCCCTCGGGAGGATGGCGTTGGCGAAAAGAATAGCAAAGCAGAGAGACTAGAGGCTCATTACAACTGGTTTACACGGAAAGTCAGCAAAACCCCTCACATCAGGTTTGCTCTGACCACGGAGGCCGCAGGCACCCTCTCGAATCGCTGAAGGTGCCCCACCTTAGGCACCTTCTCGAGTGGGTCTTAGAAATCCAGGCAAGTAAGTGGTCCCAGAGGACCCCTGCGTTACAATTAAATGTCCTGAAGGAAGAACATAAAAGAAAAGGAGAGAAAAAGAAACAAGAAAGAACGACACGAGGAGATCAAGCTTTGAGTAAGGCCCATAGCTTTATTTTCAAAGGGAGCTTATATACCTTAAGTTGTGCATAGAGAATAATAGGGGGTGTGAAATCATGCAAAGTCAGCAGTCTTTGATCCTTATTGAGACCAGGCTTTCTTTTCTGCAAACTTATTGTATACAAACGGTTTAGGTAATGTACATCATCTTCTGGGCAGAAGTCCTGTTAACATTTTATGACTCTGATAAAGGTTTGTCAACCATAATCTTATTTTCTCTAAGAGTAATTATTTTAAAGTTTGGCTCCATCCTCTGAAGGTGTTAGATAAAGTTGCATTCTTATAGGGCAAAGGTGCAGTGGGCTTACAACAAAGGGAAGAATTTATCACCTTAAGGGTCTAAAGTTGTTAACACCAAGGCCACTACTTATTTTTTCTATATACCAACTATATTAATTAATACACTTCCAAGGATACAATACAGGGGATGTGGAAACTTGACAGCAAGCATTGGCTCAACACTGAAATCCTCTACTAGTTCTATTCTAACAATTTCTAACTCTCCAAGAGGCTCTATACTATTTGAATACCTTAAGCTTCCCTTGCTTCTCGGGGTTGGGAGACTGTAAACAATTGTATGCATAGCTATAGGAGTCCGGGTAAACCTGTCAGGCAAGTTAGAGAGCCATCTGAGGGGTTTGGATTGAAACACTCCTATTATGCCCAGGAGGCTCATAAACTAGAGCTTTAAGTTGATTTCAGAGAAAGGTGGTCAGGGATAGCCCCCCGTTAATGTCAGAGGAGTTGGTGAAAGTTGTAAAATAGTAAAACAGACAGATTCTGGTTTTGGGGTAGACGCTCAGGCAGATCCGGGGCGAGGGGGTGGTCCTCGAGCCCTGACTCGCCTTGCCTGTCAGGGTTCTCCCACATGTCCTTGTCATGGGTGGGAACTCCCGTGCTGGCTCCCGGCAGCACCCCACTCCAGTACTCTTGCCTGGAAAATCCCATGAATGGAGGAGCCTGGTAGGCTGCAGTCCATGTGATTGCTAAGAGTCGGACACGACTGAGCAACTTTATTCTCACTTTTCAATTTCATGCATTGGAGAAGAAAATGGCAACTCACTCCATTGTTCTTGCCTGGAGAATCCTAGGGAATGGGGAGCCTGGTGGGCTGCCATCTATGGGGTTGCACAGAGTGGGACATGATTGAAGCAACTTAGCAGCAGCAGAAGACCTACTCCCATAATTTACTCCTTAAAATAACAGGATTAACCAGAAGGATTTTTCCAGACACTGATCTCAAGCAGGATACATTATTGTTATATAATCCTAAGGAATGCAGAGGGACAAAAAAGTTTGTCCTTGCTATCTTGCTCTCCGCTACAGCATTGGGCACACCAGGGGACAGCCCTCAACCCTTCACTGGGGCACATGGAGGTGCCAGGTGCCCTCGGCCCGGTGACCCCGGCATTGCACCTGCCCCCCCACCTCAGACGCACTCCTGCAGCCTTCTCACCCATTGAAAGGACCACCCTGATCTAGGAATGTGTTTGCAAGGCTCGCAGAGTGCAGTCAGACATCTGGCCCTTAATCAGGAATTGAGGCCCTGGGAGCAGGTTCAGAGGTCTGGCGTCTGAGCAGCCACACACTGGCTGCACGCTAGAGGCCTGAAAGCCCATTCCCTGGGGCTGCTTTACCTGCCTCCATAGATGATAGTGTCACTAGCTGCCTGCAGGCTGAGAGACATCCCCTAGCTGGCAAGACCTGGATTTGAGTTCATTTTTTGGTGGAAATGACCCCTGGGGCCCTGGGACCAGGGAGGGCTCCCACAATACCAGGGAATGTCCAGGCAACCTCCACACTGCTGTTCCATCATGCTTGCACTGCAGAAGAGAGCTCACGAGCCTAGGCCTGTCTGCACCATGCTTGGCTCCTGCAGGCAGAACACCCTGGGCGCCCACCTGGAGTCCAGGCCTAGAGGTCCCAAATTGCATTTTTCGCCCGGGGAGCCCTAATGCAGGGTGGCCCAGCAACTGCTTGCAAAGGGCTTCCATGGCTGTTTGCTTCCTTCTGCCAGAGCTAGCTTTGCTCCCCACTCTGGCATTGGGCATGCAAGGGGCCAGCCCGACACCCCTTGCTAGGGGCCCATGGGAGGTGACAGGTGCCCTTGGCCAGATAACCCCAGCATGGCACCTGGCCCTCTCAGACGCACTCCCACAGCCTCCTCAACCATGGGCATGACCATGCTAACCTAGGAATGTGTTTGCAAGGCTCTCAGAGTCAGGGAGACACATTCTGGCTGTGCGATAGAAGCCTGAAAACCCAGTCTGTGTGGCTGCCTTTCCTGCCTCCAAGGATGATAGCATCCTCAGACACCTGCAGGCTGATGAACATCCAGGCTAGGAAGCGCTGGCTGGGAGGTCATTTTGCAGTGACAATGGCCCCTGTGGCCCCGAGCCCAGGGAGGGCTTTCACCCTCCCAGGGAATGTACAGGCAACCTCCACATGGTTGTTCTGTCACATTTTCTCTGCAGGAGAGAACTTGAGAGCCTAGTTGTGTCTGCACCAGGTTCAGATCCTGCGGGGAGGACACCCTGGGTGCTCACCTGGACCCCATGCCTAGGGGCCCCCACTGGCATATTTCTCCCGGGGAGCCCTAAGGAGAGGCAGCCCAGCAACTGCTTGCAAAGGCTGCCCATTGCTGTTTGCTTCCTTCTGTCAGAGCTAGCTTTGATCCTAATTTTGGCCTTTGCCTAGCAAGGGGCCAGCCAACCACTCCTCGCCTGGGGCCCATGGGAGGTGCCAGGTGCCCTTGGCCAGGTGACCCTGTGAGGCACTCAGCCCCCTGAGATGCAGTCCTGCAGCATCTTTTTCCATGGGCAGGACCTCACTGACCTAAGACTGTGTTTTCAACGCTCGCATTGTGCAGGCAGGCATCTGACCCTGACTCGAGATTTGAGGCCCTGGGAGCAGGCCTGGAGATCTGGCATCTGAGGGGCCACACACTTTCTGTGTGATAGAGGCCTGAAAACCCACTTTCTGGGCTGCCTTTCCTGCCTCCAAGGAAGATAGCGTCTCCAGCCACCTGCAGGCTGAGTATCACATCTGGCTGGGAAGCGCTGGCTAGGAGGTCATTTTTCGGTGACAATGGCTGTTGAGGGCCTGCACCCAAGGAGGTCACCAACACTCCTGGGGAACATCAAGGCAATCTCTACACAGCTGTTCCATCATGTTTGCTCTGCAGGAGAGAGCTCGTGCACCTGGGTCTCTCTGCACTGGGCTCCGATCCTACGGGCAGAACACCCTGGGCACCCACCTGGATCCCAGGCCTAGGGGGTAAAACTGACATTTTCTCCCGGGGAGCCCTAACCCGGGGCTATGCAGCAACTGCTTGCAAAAGCATCCTGTTACTGTTTCCTTCCTTTTGCCAGAGCTAGCTTTGCTCCAAACTTCGACATTCAGCAATACAGGGGCTGGCCTGGCACTCCTCGCTGGGAGCCCATGGGATGTGCCAGGTGCCCTTGGCTGGGTGACCCTGACATGGCACCCAGCCCCCTCAGATACACTCCTGCAGCCTTAAGTCGCTGCAGGAGAATAGGGCCTCATCTCGAGTTAAGGCCAGAAACTCAGGGTTCCTATCCAATTAAGACAGGGATCCTGGGATTCCTATCGGATTTCAACAGGGGAGTCAGGCCTCATCTCATGTTGAGGCATGGAAGTCCGTTTTCCTCTTGAGTTGTAAAAGGGGTGTCAGGACTCCTGTCAAGTTCAGGCGGGGAACTTGAGCTTTTTCTAGAGGTTCAACAGGGGAGTCAGACCTCCCTTCGTATTGTGAGATGATACACAGAGTTCCATTCGAGTTGTTGCTGGGGAATCAGGCCTTATCTCTAGTTGAGGGGGAACTCAGTGTCCTTTCTACTTGCAACAGGAACTGCAGGGTTCCTCTGGACTTTCTAAAGGTGAGACAGGCCCTCTCTTGAGATGCAAGGGGAAAGTCAGGATTCATCTCGAGTTGAAGCTGGGTAATTGGCCCTCATCTCAAGATGAGGTGGGGAACATGGGACTCTTCTTGAGTTGTGACTGGAAACTCAGGGTTCTTCTCGAGTTTGACTGGTATCTCGCGGAACCCCTTGAGTTGCATAAAGGGAGTCAAGCCTGCCTTTGAGTTATAGGAGGCAACTTGGGATTGCTCTTGAGGCTGTGCAGGGGAAAAGGGCCTCATCTCACATTGAGGGGGGAATCTCGTGATTTTTCTAGAGTTGTGGCAGGAAGCTTGGTGTTCCTCTCAAGTTGTGATGGGGAACTAAGCGAATCTCTCGTGTTGCCTCAGAAAAGTCAAATCTCCTTTCAAGTTGTGAGCAGGAGCATGCTATTGTTCTCTAGTCACTGCAGAAAATTTGTGCCTCATCTCTCATTGAAGGGGGAATCTTGTAGTTTTTCTCAAGTTGCAGCAGGAAGGTTCTGTTCCTGTCCAGTTGCAATGGGGTTCTTAGGGAAACTCTCATATTGCCTCAGGGAAGTCAGGCATCCTTTCAAGTTGTGAGGGTCATCCTCGGGATTCCTCTCCAGATGGTGCAGGGGAATAGGGCCTCATTTCAAGTTGAGGCTAAAACTCAGGGTTCCTCTACAGTTGCAACAGGGATCTTGGGGTTCCTATGGAGTTTCCACAGGCAAGTCTGGCCTCGTCTCTTGTTGAGGCATGAAACTCTGCTTTCCTCTTGAGTTGTAAAAGGGGTGTCAGGGCTCTTGTCAAGTTCAGGCGGGGGGAACTTTGGCTTTTTCTATAGGTGCAACAGGAGAGTCAGACCTCAATTCCTATTGTGAGTGGATATTCTTGGTTCAATTCGAGTCAGTGAAGGGGAATCAGGCTTTATCTCGAGTTGAGTGCGAACTTGGTGTCCTTTCTACTTGTGGCAGGAATTGTAGGGTTCCTCTAGAGTTTCAAAAGGTGAGACAGGCCTCCTCTTGTGGTGCGAGGGAAAAGCCGGGATTCCTCTCAAGTTGAAGCAGGGGAATCGGTCCTCATCTTGAGATGAGGTGGGGAACACGGGGGCTCTTCTTGAGTTGTGTCAAGAAACTCAGGGTTCTTCTCGAGTATTGACTGGTATCTCAGGGAACACCTTGAGTTGAATAAAGGGTGTCAAGCCTTTTTTTGTATAACATGAGGCAACGCTGGATTGCTCTCGAGGCTCTGCAGGGGAAAAGGGCCTCATCTCGTGTTGAGGGGTGACTCTCGTGGTTTTTCTAGAGTTGCGATGGAAAGCTTGGTATTCCTCTTCAGTTTAGATGGTAACATCAAGGAACCTCTCGTGTTGCCTCAGGGAAGTCAAGTTTCCTTTAGAGTTGCAAGGGGGAGTAAGGGATTGCCCTCAAGGCACTGCTGGGGAAAATGGCCTCAACTTGCATCGAGGGAGGAAATCTCCTGATGCTTCTCGAATTGCAACAGGAAGATTTGTGTTCCACCCGAGTTGTGCTGGCAACGTCAGGGACCTCTCATGTTGCCTCAAGGAAATCAGGCTGCCTTTTGAGTTGCAAGGGGTGCCTCAGAATTTCTCTGGAGTCCCTTCAGGGGAATAGGGCCTCATCTTGAGCTGAGACGGGAAACTCTGGGCTTCTAACCAGTTGCAACAGGGATCTCAGATTTCCTATCAAGTTTAAATAGGGGAGTCTGTCCTCGTCTCATGTGGACACATGGAAGTCCACTTCCCTCTCATGTTGTAAAAGTGGTGACAGCCCTCCTTTCAAGTTCAGGCAGGGAACTTGGGATTATTCTAGATATATAACAGGGGAGTCAGACCTCCCTTCATGTTGTGAGGGGATATTCAGGTTTCCATTTGTGTCAGTGCAGGGGAATCAGGCCTTATCTTGAGTTCAGGGGAACTCAGTATACTTTTGAATTGCAGCTCAAACCTCAGAGTTCCTTTTGAGTTTCAGTAGGTGAGACAGGCATCCTCTTGAGTTGCGAGGGGAACATGGAGATTCTTCTCGAGTTGAACCAGGGGAATTGGCCCTCATCTCGAGATGAGGTGGGGACTATAGGACTCTTCTAGAGTTGTGGCGGGAAACTCGAGGTTCCTCTCAAGGTGTGTGGGTATCTTGGGGAACCCCTTGGGTTGCATAAAGGGAGTTAAGCCTCCTTTCGAGTTTCAAGAGGGAACTCGGGATTGCTCTTGAGGCGCTGCAGGGGAAAAGAGCCTCATCTCACGTTAGGGGGTATCTCTAGTTGTTTCTCGAGTTCAGCAGGAAGCTTTGGATTCCTCTCGAGTTGCAACAAGGAACTAAGCGAACCTCTCGTGTTGCCTCAGGAAAGTCAAGTCTACTTTTGAGTTGTGAGTGGAAGCATGGGATTGCTCTCGAGGTACTGCATAAAAATTTGTTCTCATCTCACATTGAAGGGGGAATCTCGTGGTTTTTCTCGAGTTGCAGTGCGAAGATTGTGTTCCTCTCTAGTTGCAACAGGGATCTTAGGGAACCTCTCAAGTTGCCTCAGGGAAGTCAGGCCTCCTTTCAAGTTGCGAGAGTCACCGTCTGGATTCCTCTCCAGACGGTGCAGGGGAATAGGGCCTCATTTCTAGTTGAGGCAGAGACTCGGGGTTCCTATGGAGTTTCCACAGGGGAGTCTGGCCTCATCTCATGTTGTGGCATGAAACTACGCTTTCCTCTCGAGTTGTAAAAGAGGTGTCAGGGCTCTTATCGAGTTCAGGTGGGGAACTTAGGCTTTTACTAGAGGTGCAACAGGGGAGTCCTTTGTATTGTGAGTGGACACTTGGGGTTCAATTCGAGTAGGTGCAGGAGAATCATACCTTATCTCTAGTTGAGAGGGAACTCAGTGTCCTTTCTACCTGTGGCGGGAATTGCAGGGTTCCTCTTGAGTTTCAAAAGGTGAGACAGGCCTCCTCTTGAGGTGCAAGGGAAAAGTCAGGATTACTCTCGAGTTGAAGCAGGGGAATTGGCCCTCATCTCAAGACGAGGTGGGGAACACAGGGCTCTTCTTGAGTTGTGACGAGAAACTCAGGGTTCTTCTCGAGTTTCGACTGGTATATCAGGGAACCCCTTGAATTGCATAAAGGAAGTCAAGCCTCCTTTCGAGTCACATGAGGCAACTCAGGATTGCTCTTGAGGCTCTGGAGAGGAAAAGGGCCTCACTAACGCTGAGGGGGGAATCTCATGGTTTTTCTAGAGTTGCAATGGAAAGCTTGGGGTTCCTCTCCAGTTGCGACAGTAACATCAGCAAACCTCTCGTTTTGCCTCAGGGAAGTCAAGTCTCCTTTCGAGTTGCAAGGGGGAGTGAGGGATTGCCCTCCAGGTGCTGCAGGGGAAAACTACTCGCATTGAGGGGGGAATCTCATGATGTTCCTCGAGTTGTGGCAGGAAACTTCGTGTTCCTCTCAAGTTGCATTGGGGACGTCAGGGACCTCTTATGTTGCTTCAGGGAAATCAGGCCGCATTTTGCGTTGTGAGGGGTGCCTCGGAATTCCTCTCGAGTCCCTGCAGGAGAATAGGGCTTCATCTCGAGTTGAGGTGGGAAACTCAGGTTTCATCTCCATTTGTGAAGGTTATCTCGGGGAACTTCTTGAAGTGCATTAAGGGAGACAAGCTGCTTTTCGAGTTTTGAGAGGGAACTTGAAATTGCTCTTTACATACTGCAGGGGAAAGGGCCTCATCTGGCGTTGAGGGGGGAATCTCGTGGTGTTTCTCGAGTTGTAGCAGGAAGATTTGGGTTCCTCTCTAGTTGCTACCGGGACCTCAGGAAACCTTTCATGTTTCCTCAGGGAAGTCAAACTCTTTTCGAGTTCTGATGGGAAGCATGGGATTGCTTGAGCCACTGCAGGGGAATCAGGCCTCATCTGGCATTGAGGGGGAATTCTGTGGGTTTTCTCGAGTTGCTGCGGGAAGCTTTGGGTTCCACTCGAGTTGCAATGGGGACCTCAGGGAACCCCTCTTGTTGCCTCAGGGAAGACAAGTTTCCTTTCAAGTAGTGAGAGGGAGTGCAGGATTGCATTTGAGTCACTGCAGGGTATTCAAGATTCATCTCACATTGAGGTGAAAACTCGTGGTGTTTCAATAGTTGTGGCAGGAAGTTTGAGTTCCTCTTGCATGGTGACGGGGACCTCAGAGAACCTCTCATGTTTCCTCATGTCAGTCAGCCTTTCTTTCAGCTTGTGAGGGACACCTCGGGATTCCTTTAGAGTCACTGCATGGGAATAGGGCCTCATCTCAAGTTGAGGCAGGATACTCAGGGTTCCTCTCCAGTTGTGACAGGGATCTCGGGATTCCTATCAACTTTCAACAGGGGAGTCTGGCATGACTCGTGTTGTCATGACTCATGAGCCATCTCGTGTTGAGGCATGGAACTCTGCTTTTCTGTCGAGTTGTGAAAGGGATGTCTAGTCTCCTGTCGAGTTCAGGAGGGAACTTGGGCTTTTTCTAGAGGTACAATAGGGGACTCAGACCTCCCTTCATGTTGTGAAGGTATACTCGGAGTTCCATTTGAGTGAGTGCAGGGGAATCAGGGCTTATCTCTAGTTGAGGGGGAACTTGGTGTCCTCCTTTTATCTTGAGACAGGAACTGTGGGATTCCTCTCAAGTTTCAATAGGTGAGACAGGCCACCTCTTAAGGTGCAGTGGAAATTTGACATTCCTCTGGTGTTGAAGCAGGGAAATCAGCCCTTATCTAGAGATGAGGTGGGGAACATGGGACTCTTCTCGAGTTGTTGTGGGAAACTCAGGGTTCCCCTTGAGTTGTGATGGTTTTTTCAGGGAACCCCTTGAGTTGCATAAAGTGAATCAAGGTTCTGATTGAATTTTGAAAGGAAACTCGAGATTGCTCCCGAGGTGCAGCAGGGGAAAAGGGCCTCAGCTCACGTTGAAGGGGGAATCTCGTGGTTTTTCTCAAGTTGTGACGGGAAACTTGGGGTTCATCTTGAGTTGCAATGGCACCTCAGGGAACCTCTCGTGTTGCTACAGGGAAGTCAAGTCTCCTTTCGAGTTGCGAGGGGAAGAATGAGATTGCTCGAGACACTACAGGGGAATTGGGCCTCATCTCACATTGAGGGGGAAATCCATGGTGTTTCTCCAGTTGCAGCATGAAGTTTTGGGTTCCTCTAGAGTTGCCACAGGGACCTCAGTGAATCTCTCCTGCATCCTCAGTGAAGTCAGGTCACTTTCGAGTTTGGGGGAGTGCCTTGGAATTCGTCTCCAGTCGCTGTTTGGGAATATGGCCTCAGCTCTAGTTGAGGTGGGAAACTCAGGTTTCAACTCCAGTTGTGAAAGGTATCTCGGGGAACTCCTTGAGTTGCATAAGGGGAGTCAAGCTTCCTTTTGAGTTTCAAGAGGGAACTCGGAATTGCTCTTTAGGTGCTGCAGGGGAAAGGGCCTCATCTGGCATTGAGGGGGGAATGTCACGGTGTTTCTCGAGTTGCAGTGGGAATATTTGGGTTCCTCTCTAGTTGCTACGAGGACCTCAGGGAACTTCTCGTGTTGCCTCAGGCAACTCAAACTCCTTTTGTGTTGTGATGGAAGCACAGGATTGCTCGAGCCACTGCAGTGGAATCAGGCCTCATCTCACATTGAGGGGGGAATCTCATGTTTTTTTTTTTTTTTTTATTCGAGTTGCTGCAGGAAGCTTTGGGTTCCTCTCAAGTTGCAATGGGAACCTCAGGGAATCTCTCCTGTTTCGTCGGGGAAGTCAGGTCGGCCTTCGAGTTGCGAGGGGCACCTCGGTATTCTGTAGTTGCTGCAGGGGAATAGGGCCTCATCTCGAGTTGATGCGGGAAACTCAGGGTTCCTTTCGAGTTGCAACAGGGATCTTGGAGTTTCTATTGACTTTCAACAGGGGAGTCAGGCCTTGTCTCGTGTTGAATCATAGAACTCCACTTTCCTCTCGAGTTATAAAATGGGTGTCAAGCCTCCTGTTAAGTTGAGGTGGGGAACTTGGGCTTTTTCTAGAGATGCAATAGGGGAGTCAGACCTCATTTCGTGTTGTGAACAGGTAATCGGGGTTCCATACAAGTCGGTGCAGAGGAATCAGCCCTTAGCTCGAGTTGACAATCATCTCGATGTCCTTTCATCTTGTGGCAGGTACCATGGGGTTTGTCTTGAGTTTCATTTGGTGAGACCAGCCTCCTCTTGAGATGCGAGGGGAAAGTCGGGATTCCTCTCGAGTCAAAGCAGAGGAATCAGCCCTCATCTCGACATGAGGAGGGGAATATGGGGCTCTTCTGGAGTTGTGGTGGGAAATTCGGGGTTCCTTTAGAGGTGTGTGAGTATCTCGGGGAACCCCTTGAGTTGCATAAAGGGAGTCAAGCCCCCTTTCGAGCTTCAAGAGGGAACATGGGATTGCTATCGAGGCCCTGCAGGGGAGAAGAGCTTTATCTCACATTGAGGGGGGAATCTCTTGGTGTTTCTCGATTTGTGGCGGGAAACTTTGGGTTCCTCTGATTTGCCACAGGGACCACAGTGAGTCTCCCATGTTGCCTCAGGAAGTCAGGTCTGCTTTCGAGTTTCAAGGGGAGCTTGGGATTCCTCTCGAGTCACTGCCAGAAAATATGACCTCATCTCTAGTTGAGGCAGGAAACTGAGGGTTCCTCTCCAGTTTTGACAGGAATCTCGGGGTTCCTATTTAGTTTCCACAGGGGAGTCTGGCCTCATCTCATGCTGAGGCATGGAATTCGTTTCCTTTCGAGTTGTAAAAGGGGTGTCAGGCCTCCTTTCGAGTTCAGGCGGGGAACTTGGGCTTTTTCTTGAGGTGCAACAAGGGTGTCAGACTTCCCTTCATGTTGTGAAGGGATACCCGGAGTTCCAACCAAATTGATTCAGGGGAATCAGGCCTTATCTCTAGTTGAGGGGGAGTTCAGTGTCCTTTCATCTTGTGGTAGGAACCGCAGGGTTCTCGAGTTGAGTGGGAAGTCACTGTCCTATCAAATAGCAACACGAACCTTGGGGTTCCTCTAGAGTTTCAATAGGTGAGACAGGCCTTCTCTTGATGTGCAAGGGAACATCGGGATTCTTCTTGAGATGAAGCAGGGGAATCGGCTCTCACCTTGAGATGAGGTGGAGGACACGGGGCTCTTCTCAAGTTGTGGCGGGAAAATCTGAGTTCCTCTTGAGTGGCGACGAGTATTTTGGAGAACCTCTTGAGTTGCAACGGGAGTCAAGTCTCATTTCGAGTTTTGAGACGGAACACAATATCACTCTCGAGGTGCTGCAGGGGAAGAGGGCTTCATATTGCGTTGAGGGGGGAATCTGTTGGTTTCTATAGTTGTGGCAGGAATTTTAGGGTTCCTCTTGAGTTGCCACGGGGACCTCAGGGAACGTCTTATGATGCCTCATGGAAGTCAAGTCTCCGTTCGCATTGTGAGGAGGAGCAGAGGATTGCTCTCGAGTCACTGCATGGGGAATCAGGCCTCATCTCTCAACCAGGGGGGAATCTCGTGATGTTTCTCGAGTTTCAGCAGGAAGCTTGGGGTTCCACTCTAGTTGCCACGGGGACCTCAGGGATCCTCTTGTATTGCCTCAGCAAAGTCAAGTCTCCTTTCAAATTGTGAGGGGGAGCGTGGGATTGCTCTCGAATTACTTCCAGGGAATTGGGCCTCTTCTCGCCTGGAAGAGGGAATCTCGTGGTGTTTCTCAAGTTGCGGTGGATAGCTTTGGGTTTGTCTCGAGTTTCGATGGGGACCTCAGGGAACCTCTCATGTTGCCTCAGGGAAGTCAAGTCTTTCAAGTTGCGAGCGGCACTGCGTATTCCTAACAATTTGCTGCAGGGGAATAGGGCCTCATCTCTACTTGAGGTGGGAAACTCATGGTACCTCTCCAGTTTTGACATGGATCTCGGGGTTCCAGTCGAGTTTCATCAGGGGAGTCAGGCCTCAGCTCATGTTGAGGTATAGAACTCCACTTTCCTCTCATGTCGTAAAAGGGATGTCAGGCCTCCTGTCCATAACAGGCGGGGAATTTGGGCGTTTTCTAGAGTTTCAACATGGGAGTCAGATCTCCCTTCGTGTTGTGAGGGGATATTTGGGTTCCATTCGAGTCGGTGCAGGGGAATCAGGCCTTGTCTTGTGTTGAGGGGGAACTCGGGGTCCTTTCGATTTGCGGCAGGAACCGTGGGGTTCCTGTCAAGTTTCACTAGGTGAGACAGGCCTCCTCTCAAGGTGCTAGGGGAAAGTCGGTATTCCTCTCGAGTCGAAGCAGGAGAATTGGTCCTTGTCTCGAGATGAGGTCGGGGACATGGGACTCTTCTCAAGTTGTGGTGGGAGACTCGGGGTTCCTTTTGAGTGGTGGCAGGTATCTCAAAAAACCTCTTGAGTTGCATAAAGGGAGTCAGAAACCTCTTGAGTTGTGTAAAGGGAGTCAAGCCCCCTTTCAAGTTTCAAGAGAGAACTCGGGATTGCTTTAGAGGTGATGCAGGGGAAAAGGGCCTCATCTCGCACTGAGGGGGGAATCTCATGGTTTTTCTCGAGTTGTGGCCTGAAACTTAGGGTTCCTCTCGAGTTGTGACAGGGATCTCAGGAACCTCTCGTCTTGCCGCAGGGAAGCCAAGTCTCCTTTCAAGTTGTGAGGTGTACGCGGGATTGCTCTCAAGTCACTGCAGGAGAATCGTGCATTATCTTGCATTTGGGGGGAAAACTCGTGGTGTTTCTTGAGATGCAGCAGGAAGCTTTGGGTTCCTCTCGCGTTGTGACGGGGACCTCAGGGAGCCTCTCATGTTGTCTCAGGAAAGTCAGGCCTTCTTTCAAGTTGTGAGGGACTCCTCAGGATGCCTCTAGAGTTGCTGCAGCTGAATACGGCCTCATCTAGAGTTAAGGTGTGCAACTCAGGGTTGTTCTCCAATTGCCACAGGTATCTCAGAGTTCCTATCATGTTTCAACAAGTGAGTCAGCCCTCATCTCATTTTGAGGCATATAACTCCTCTTTCCTCTGGAGTTGTAAAAGGGGTGTCGGGTCTCCTATCGAGTTCAGGTGGGGAATTTGGGCTTTTTCTACATATGCAACAGGGGAGTCAGACCTCCTTCATGTTGTGAGGGAATACTCGGGGTTCCAATTGATCAGTTCAGGGGAATCAGGCCTTATCTTGAGTTTACGGGGGGACTCGATTTCCTTTCTACTTGTGCCAGGAACTGCGGGATTCCTCTCGAGTTTCAGTTGGTGAGACAGGCCTCCTCTTGATGTGCGAGGGGAAAGTTGAGTTTCCGATGAGTTTACGCTGGGGAATCGGCCTTATTCTCGAGATGAGGTGGGGAAGAAGGGGCACTTCTTGAGTTGTGGCGGGAGACTCCGGGTTCCTCTCAAGTGGTGACGAGAATCATGGGGAAGCTCTTGAGCTACATAAATGGTGTCAAGCCCTCCTTTCGAATTTCAAGAGAGAATTCGGGATTGCTCTCGAGGCGTTGCAGGGGAAAAGGGCCTCATCTCGCGTTGAGGGGGAAATCTCGTGGTTTTTCTCAAGTTGTCTTGGAACACTTGAAGTTCCTCTCAACTTGCGACTGGGACGTCAGAAAACCTCTCGTGTTGCCCTGGGAAAGTCAAGTCTCCTTTTGAGTTGTGAGGGGAAGCACAGGATTGCACTCGAGTCACTGCATTGTAATGGGGCCATATCACGCATTGAGGGGGGGAAATCTCATGGTGTTTCTCGAGTTGTGGGTGGGATCTTTGGGTTTCTCTCCCCTGTGACAGTGAACCTCAGGGACTTCTCATATTGCATCAGGGAAATCAGGCCTCCTTTCAAGTTGCAAGAGGCACCTCAGGATTCCTCTCGAAACACAGCAAGGGAATAGGAACTCATTTCAAGTTGAGCCGGGAAACTCTGGGTTTCTCTTGAGTGGCGACAGGTTCTTGGGGATACTCTCGAGTTGCATAAAGGGAGTCAAGCTTCCTTTTGAGTTTCAAGAGGGAAGTTGAGATTGTTCTTGAGGCACTTCAGGGGGAAAGGGCCTCATCTCATATTAATGAAAGAATCTCGTGATTTTTCTCGAGTTGCAGTGGGAAGCTTGGGTTCCTCTCGAGTTGCGAAGGGGAGTTCAGCAAACCTTTCATGTTGTGAGGGAGAGCATGGGATTGCTCTCGAGTCACTGCAGGGAATCGGGCCTCATCTCACAGGGAGGGTGGAAACTCGTGGTGTTTCTCGAGTTGCGGCGGGAAGCTTTGGGTTCATCTCGAGTTCCAACGAGAACCTCAGGGAACCTCTCATGTTCCCTCAGGGACGTCAGGCCTCCTTTCAAGTTGCAAGGGCCACCCAGGATTCCTCTGGAGTTGCAGCAGGGTAATAAGGCCTCATCTCAAGTTGGGGCAGCAAACTCAGGGCTCCTCTCCAGTTGCGACAAGGATCACGGGTTCCTATCGAGTTTCAAGAGGGGAGTCAGGCCTCGGATCGTGTTGAGGCATGGAACTCGGCTTTCCTCTCGTGTTGTAAAAGGGGTGTCAGACACCTGTCGAGTTGAGTTGGGGATTTTAGGCTTCTTCTACAGGTGCAACAGGGAATCAGACCTTGCTTTGTATTGTAAAGGAGTATTCAGGGTTCCATTCAAGTTGGTGCAAGAGTATCAAGCCTTATCTCGAGTTGAGGGGGATCTCGGTGTGCTTTCTACTTGCAGCAGGAAATGCGGGGTTCCTGTCGAGTTTTGGTAGGTGAGACAGGCCTACTGTTGAGGTCGGAGGGGAAAGTCGGTATTCCACTTGAAGTGAAGAAGGGGTATCAGCCTTTATCTTGAGATGAGGAGAGGAACACGAGGCTCTTCTCGAGTTGTGTGGGAAACTCGGAGTTCCTCTTGAGTTGCGATAGGTATCTTGGGGAAACTCTTGAGTTGCATAAAAGGAGTGAAGCCTCCATTTGAGTCTCGAGAGTTAACTCCGGACTGCTGTAGAGGCGCTGCAGGGGAAATGGTTCTCATTTTGGTATGAGGGGGTAATTGCGTGGTTTTTCTTAAGTTGTTGCAGGAAACTCGGGGTTCCTCTCGTGTTCTGATGGGTATCTTGGGGAACCTCTTGAATTGCATAAAAGGAGTCACCCCTCCCCTCAAGTTTCTAAAGGGACTGGGGATTGCACTCCAGGCGCTGCAGGAGAACTGGGCCTCATCTCGCATTAAGGGGGGGATCCCATGGTTTTTATCGAGTTGCAGCGGGAACCTTGGGGTTCCTCTCAAGTTCGGATGGGGACATCAGGGAACATCTCGTGTTGCCTCTGGGAAGTCAAGTCTCCTTTCGAGTTGCATGGGGGTGTGCGGGTTGCTTTTGAATCACTACAGGGAAATTGGGCCTCATCTTGTGTTGAGGGGGGAATCCTGTGGTTTTTCTCATGTTGCAGCTAGAAGCTTGGGGTTCCTCTTGAGTTGCAATGGGGACTTCAGGGAACTTCTCGTGTTGCCTCACGGAATTCAAGTCTCCTTTCTAGTTGTGAGCAGGTGCACTGGTGTGCTCTCGAGTCACTGCAGGGGAATCGGGCCTCATCTCACATTGAGGGGGGAATGTCGTGTTTCTCAAGTTGTGGCCAGAAGCTTTGGGTTTGTCTCGAGTTGCAACAGGAACCTCTAGGAACTTCTCATGTTTCCTCAGGGAAGTC
The DNA here is from genome assembly GCF_029378745.1 of Bos indicus. Classification (NCBI taxonomy): domain Eukaryota; kingdom Metazoa; phylum Chordata; class Mammalia; order Artiodactyla; family Bovidae; genus Bos; species Bos indicus. The sequence goes on along the minus strand of NC_091783.1, from coordinate 263,877 downwards.
AGGCCTCCTTTCAAGTTTGAAGGGGCACCTCAGGATTTCTCTTGAGTCACTGCAGGGGAATAAGTCCTCATCTTCAGTTGAGGCGGGAATCTCAGTTCTCCACTCCAGTTGCAATAGGGATTTTGGGGTTCCTATCGAGTTTCATCAGAGTAATCAGGCCTCATCTCATTTTGAAGCATGGAACTCATTTTTCCTCTCGAGTTGTAAAAGTGGTGTCAGGCCTTCTGTCGCGTTGAGGTGGGGAACTTGGGCTTTTTTGCAGGTGCAAGAGGGGAGTCAGACCTCCCTTCATCTTGTGAGGGGATACTTGGGATTCCATTTGAGTCACTGCAGGGGAATATGGGCTTATCTCGAGTTGAGGGGGAACTCAACTCGAGATGAGGTGTCCTTTCAATTTGTGGCAGGGACAGCAGGGTTCCTCTCAAGTATCAATAGGTGAGACAGGCCTCCTCTTGAGGTGCGAGGGGAAAGTCTGGATTCCTCTTGAGTCAAAACAGGGGAATCAGCCCTCACCTCGAAATAAGGGGGGAAACGCGGGATTCCTCTTGAGTGGTGATGGATATCTCAGGGAACCTCTTAAACTGCATAACAGGAGTCAAGGCTCCTTTCGAGTTTGGGGAGGGTACTCGGGATTGCTCTTGAGGTGCTGCAGGGGAAAAGGGCCTGATCTCGCATTGAGGGTGGAATCTCGTGCTTTTTCTCAAGTTGAGGCTGGAAGTTTGCAGTTCCACTCGAGTTGCGACAGAGACTTCAGGGAGCCTCTCATCTTGCCTCAGGGAAGTCAAGTCTCCTTTCAAGGTGCAAGTAGGATTGCCAGATTCCTCTCGAGTCACTGCAGGTGAATTTGGCCTCAACTCACATTGAGTGGGGAATCTCGTGGTGTTTATTGAGTTGCGGTGGGAATGTTTGGGTTCCTCTCAAGTTGCAATAGGACCTCAGGGAACCTCTTATGTTGCCAGGGAAGTCAGGCCTCCTTTCAAGTTGCAAGGGGCACCTCGGGATTTGTCTGGGGTCACGGCAGGGGAATAGGGCCTCTTCTTGAGTTGACGCTGGGAACTTGGGCTTTTTCTACAGGTGCAACAGTGGTGTCAGACCTCCTTTCATGTTGTGAGGGGATACTCCAGGTTCCATTCAAGTCAGTGCCTCAGTCTGGGCATTAGGCATCATCTCTAGTTGAGGGGGAAGTCAGTGTCCTTTTGACTTCTAGCAGGAACTGTGGGGTTCCTCTCAATTTTCAGTAATTGAAACAGGCCTCCTCTTGAGGTGTGAGGGGAAAGTCAGGATTCATCTCAAGACAAAACAGGGGAATTGGCCCTAATCTCCAGATGAGGTGGGGGACTCGGGGTTCTTCTCGAGTTGTGGCAGGAAACTCTGAGTTCCTCTCGAGTTGAAATGGGTGTCTCGGGGAACCTCTTCAGTTGTTTAAAGGGAGTGAAGCCTTCTTTCAACTTTTGAGAGGGAAATTTGGGGTTGCTCTTGAGGCGCTGCAGGGGAAATGGGCCTCACCTCACATTGGGGGGTGAATATTGTGGTGTTTCTTGAGTAATGGCAGGAAGCTTGGGGTTCCTCTCAAGTTGCAATGGGGACCTCAGGGAACCTCTCATGTTGCCTTAGAGAAGTAAGACCTCCTTTCAAGTTGCAAGGGCCACCTCGTGATTCCTCCCAAATCACTACAGTGGAATGGGGTCTCATCTCATGTTGACGGGGGAAACTCAGATTTCCTCTCCAGTTGTGCCAGGGACCTCGGGGTTCCAATCATGTTTCAACAGGGGAGTCAGGCCTCGTCTTGTGGTGAGGCATTGCCGGGGTCCAGCCCCGGCTGATCCAGGGTATTTGAAGGAGAGACGGCATAGGCGACCTATTTATTTAAATATTTTATCAAAGATATAAAGAGTAATAGGATGAGGATAGCTCAGTAGGAAAATTCAGGTGGAGAAAAGAGGCTGAGTAGCTTGGTTTACGTGGAAAATCAATATAACCCGTGACACCAGGTTAGGTCTGACCACGGAGGCCGCAGGAGCCCTCTCGAATAGTGGAAGGTGCCCCACCTCAGACACCTTCTCAAGTGGGTCTTAGAAGCCCAGGCAAATAAATGGTCGCAGAGGACCTCCGCACTCCAGATGGAGACTTCAGCCAGAAGTTAAAGGGAAGAATGACATGGGGAGACCAAGCGTTGGTGATCAAGGCCCGTAGCTTTATTTTCAACAGGGGCTTATATACCCTAAGTTAAGAGGATAATAGGGGATGCAAAGTCAGCAGTCTTTGACCCTTATCAAAAACCAGGGTTTCTTTCCTGCAAATTTATCGTATACAAATGGTTTAGGTGATTTACATCATCTTCTGGCCAGAAGGCCTATTAACATTTTATGACTCTTGACAAGGACTTATCAACAAAGACTTATTTTCTCTAAGAGTAATTATTTTAAGGTTTGGCGCCATCTTCCAAAGATAAAATTGCATTCCTATAGGGCGGATGTGTAATGGGTTAACAACAAAGGAAATAATTTATTACCTTAAGGGTCTAAAGTTACTAACACCAAGGCCACTACTTATTTTTTCTACATACCAACTATATTAATTAATACACATTCAAGGATACAATTCAGGGGATGTGAAAACTTGGCAGCAAGCATTGGCTCATCAATGAAATCCTTTACTAGTCTTATTCTGACAGTTTCTAACTCTCTGAGAGGCTCTAAGCTACTTGAATATCTTAAGCTTCCTGTGCCTCTCGAGGCTGGGAGACTGTAAGCAATCGTATGCATAGCTGTAGGAGTCCGGGTAACTTGTCAGGCGAGTTAGAGAGCCATCTGAGGGGTTTGGATTTAAACACTCCTAATTGCCCAGGAACTTTATTAATTGGAGCTGTAAGTTAACTCTTTGACGGAGAGAGCGAGATGGTGGTGGGGGACAACCCCCAGTAAAGTCAGAGGTGAGAGCACAAAGCAATAAAGTAGGCAGACTTTGGTTTTTGGGGGGCAGATGCTTGAGAATATCCAGGGGGACTCCTGAGGCTTGATCCTGCCTTTGCTTATGTCAAGCCTCCTTCCTCATAACCTTTGTCACGAGTGGAATGCCTCACCGGCTCCCGGCAAGGCATGGAACTCCACTTTCCATCAAGTTGTTAAAGGGGTATCGGGCTTTCTCTCGAGATTAGGGAGGGAACTGGGTCTTTTTTTCTAGATGTGCAACATGGGAGTCAGCCCTTCCTTTGTGTTGTGACGGGATACTCAGGGTTCCATTCAAGTTGGTGAAAGAGAATGAGGCCTTATCTCGAGTTGAGGGGGAATACGATGTCCTTTGGACTTGAGGCAGGAACCACGGGGTTCCTCTCAAGTTTCAATAGATAAGACAGGCCTCCTCTTGAGATGCGAGGGGAAAGTGTGAATACCTCTCAAGACAAAGCATGGGAACTGGTCCTCATCTCGAGATGAGGTGGAGAACATGGGGAACTTCTCGAGTTGTGGTGAGACACTCAAGGATCCTCTCGAGTTTTGGCAGGGACATTCTCATGTTGCCTCAGGAAATTCAGGCAACCTTTCAAGTTTTGAAGGGCACCTAGGGATTCCTGTCGAGTCCCTGCAGAGGAATAGAGCCTCATCTCGAGTTGAGGCAGAAAACTCAGGGCTCCTCTCCAGTTGTGACAGGGATCTCGGGGTTCCTATCGAATTTCAACAGGGGAGTCAGGCCTCATCTCATTTTGTGGCATGGAACTCCTCTTTCCTCTCAAGTTGGAAAAGGGGTATCAGGCCTCCTGTCGAGTTCAGGTGGGGAACTTGGGCTTTTTCTAGAGGTGTAACAGGGGAGTCAGGCCTCCCTTCATGTTGTGAGGGGATACTCGGGGTTCCATTTGAGTCAGTGTATGGGATTCAGTCCTTATCTTGAGTTGAGAGTGAACTCGGTGTCCTTTTGATTTGTGGCAAGAACAACAGGGTTCCTCTAGAGTTTCAGTTCGTGAGACAGGCGTCCTCTAGAGGTGGGAAAGGAAAGATAGGATGCCTCATTGGCCCTCATCTCAAGATGAGGTGGGGAACACAGGGCTCTTCTTGAGCTGGGGTGGGAAACTAGGGGTTTCCCTCCAGTGGCTTGAGTATCTTGGGAAACCTCTTGAGTTGCATAAAGGGAGACAAGCCTCCTTTCAGATTTTGAGAGGGAACTCGGGATTGCTGCAGTGGCACTGCAGGGGGAAAGGGCCCCGTCTTGTGGTCAGGGGCGAATTTTGTGTTTTTTCTCAAGTTTAAGAAGGAAGCTTGGGGTTGCCCTCAAGTTGTGATGGGGTCCTCAGCAAGCCTCTCATGTTGCCTCAGGGAAGTGAAGTCTCCTTTTGTGTTGTGTGTGGGTGCATGGGATTGCTCTTGAGTCACTGCAGGGGAAACAGGCCTCATCTTTCATTGAGAGGGGAATCTCCTGGTGTTTTTCGAGTTGTGCCTGGAAGCTTTGGGTTCCTCTCCAGTTGCAACGGTGACCTCAGGGAATTCAGGCCTCCTTTCAAGTTGTGAGGGTCCTTCTGGGTTCTTCTCGAGTCGCTGCAGTGGTATAGGGCCTCATCTCGACTCAAGGCAGTTAACTCAGGGTTCCTCTCTAGTTGAGACAGTGTTCTCAGGGTTCCTATCGAGTTTCAACAAGGGAGTCAGGGCTCATCTTGTTTTGAGGCATGGAACTCTGCTTTTCAATTGATTTGGAAAAAGAGTGTCAGGCCTCTTGTTGAACTGACACGGGGAACTTGGACTTTTTGTAGAGGTGCAACAGGGGAGTCAAACCTTCCTTCGTGTTGTTAGGTGATAATCGGGTTTCCATTCAAGTCTTTCCAGGGGAATGAGGCCTTATCTCTGATTGATGGGGAAGTTGGTGTCCTTTCAACTTGCAGCAGGAACCGCGAAGTTCCTCTTGGGTTTCAATAGGTAAGACAGGCCTCTTGAGGTGCTAGCAGAAAGTTGGAATTCCTGAGTTGAAGCAGGAGAATCAGTGCTAATCTCGAGAAGAGGTGGAGAAAACAGGGCTCTTCTCAAGTTGTGGCATGAAACTCGGGGTTCCTCTTGAGTGGTGACGGGTATCTCGGGGAACCTCTTGAGTTCCGTAAAGGGATTCAAGCATCCTTTCGAGTTTCGAAAGGAAATGCAGGATTGCTCTGAAGGCGCTGCAGGGGGAAAGGTCCTTGTCTCACGTTTGGGGGGAATCTCGTGGTTTTTCTTGAGTTGCAGCAGGAAACTTTGGGTTCCTCTAGATTTCTAAAGGTAACTCAGGGAACCTCACATGTTGCCTCAAGGAAGTCAAGTCTCCTTTTGAGTTGTGAGATGGAGAGTGGGATTGCTCTTGAGTTCCTTCAGGGGAATCGGGCCTCAATTCACATTGAGGGGGGAATCCAGTGATGTTTTTTGAGTAGTGATGAAGACCTCAGGGAATCTCTCATGCTGCCTCAGGAAGTCAGGCCTACTTTCAAGTTGCAAGGGACTCCTAGTGATTCCTCTTGAACCCCTGCAGGGAAATAGCACCTCATCCCTAATTGAGGCAGGAAATTCAGGGTTCCTCTCCAATTGTGACAGCAATCTCGGGGTTCCTGTAGAGTTTCACCAGGGGAGTCAGGCCTAGTCTCATGTTGAGGCATGAACTCTGCTTTCCTCTAGAGTTTTAAAATGGTTTTCAAGCCTCCTGTTGAGTTCAGGTAGGAAATTTTGGCTTCTTCCATAGGCGCAACAGGTGAGTCAGACATCCTTTCATGTTGTGAGGGGTTACTCGGGGATCCATTAAAGTCGGTGCAGGGGATCAGGCATTATCTCGAGTTGAGGGGGGCCTCGGTGTCCTTTCAACTTGCAGCAGGACCTGTGGGGTTCCTCTTGACTTTCAATCAGTGAGACAGGCCTCCTCTAGAGTTAGGGTTAGCAAGGGAAAAGTCGGGATTCCTCTGGAGTGGAAGCTAGGGAATCAGCTCTCATCTGGAGATGAGGTGGGGAACACGGGGCTCTTCTTGAGTTGGTGAGGGAAACTCGGGGTTCCTCTCGAGTTGTGATGGGTATCGGGGAACCTCTTGAGTTGCATTAAGGGAATCAAGCCTCCTTTCAAAATTCGAGAGGGAACTCGGGATTGCTCTCGAGTTGCTGAAGGAGAAAATGGCCTCATCTCGTGTTGAGGAGTGAATATTGTTTTTCTCGAGTTGCGGTGGGAAGCTTGGGATTCCTCTTGAGTTGCAGGGGACCTCAGGGAACCTCTCCTGTTGCTTCAGGGAAGTCTAGTCTCCTGTTGAATTGCAAGGCAGAACATATGATTGCTCTCGAGTCACTGCAGGGGAAATGGGCCTCATCTCGCATTGAGGGGGGAACATCGTGGTGTTTCTCAAGTTGTGGCGGCAAGCTTTGGGTTCCTCTTGAGTTGTGATGGAAACCGCAGCGAACCTATCATATTGCCTCAGGGAAGTCAGGCCTCCTTACAAGTTGCAAGGGGCCTCTCCAGATTCCTTCAAGTACCTGCATGGGAATAGGGCCTCATCTCGAGTAGAGGCGGGAATCTCAGTGTTCTTCTATTCTTGCGACAGGCATCTGGGGTTCTTATCGAGTTTCAACAGGGGAGTTAGGCCTCGTCTCTTGTTGAGGCATGGGACTCCGCTTTCCTCTCGAGTTGTATAAAGGGTAGCAGACTTTCTTTTTAGATGAGGTGGGGAACTGGGGCTTTTTCTAGAGGTGCAACAGGGGAGTCAGATCTCCCTTCATGTTGTAATGGGATCCTTGATGTTCCATTCACGTTGGTGCAGGAGAATGAGGCCTTTTCTCGAGTTGAGGGGAACTCGGTATCATTTCGACTTGAGGCATGAACCTCGGGTTCCTCTCGAGTTTCAATAAGTGAGGCAGGCCTCCTCTTTCCTCCCCAGATGCATGGGGAAAGTCAGAATTTCTCTCTAGACGAAGCAGGGGATCTGGGCCTCATCTTGAGATGAGGTAGAAAACACAGGGCTCTTCTCCAGTTGTAGTGAGACACTCTAGGCTCCTCTTGAGTTGTGATAGGTATCTTGGGGATGTCCACAGTCTCCGGGGGTGACCCCACCTCACCTCCCAGTCATGTACCTGGTGTCATATATCCACAGTCTCCTTGGTCAGCACCCTCTCAGGACTCTGCTTATGGGGTCAGACATCCACAGTCCCCGAGTGACCCCACTTCTCTGACCCTTCACCTGGGTTCTACATCCATGGTCTCCAGGGTGAACCCTCCCATGCCCTGCACCTGAGGGAACATGTCCATAAACTCCAGGGTGGCCCTACCTCCCAGTCATGTACCTGGTGTCATTTGTCCATAGTCTCCCGGGTGAGAACCCTCCCCAGAATCTGCACATGTGGTCACATGTCCACAGTCCCCGAGTGACCCCAACTCCCAGACCCTGTACCTGGGGTCACATGTCCAGTCTCCTGGATGACCCCAGTTCCCCAGACCTTCCACTTGAGGTCAAACATCCAATCTTTCCAGGGACACCACACTTCACATACAATACACCTGTTGTCACACCTTTACAGTCTTCATGGTGACCCCCTCCCCATTCTGTACCTGTATCACATTACCACAGTCTATAGGGTGACACACCTCTGTGGACCACATCCAGAGTCTCCAGGGTGAACCACTTCCAGAACCTGCACATTGGGTAACATGTCTGGAGTCCAGGCTGACACCCCTCTCCAGATTCTACCCCTAGGGTCACATGGCCACAGTATTCAGGGTGACACCCTCTCGACCCTGGACCTGGGAACTCATTTCCACACTGTCTAGCATGACACTCCCCTCAAAAACTGTACCTGGGCTTACATGTCTAGAGTGTCCAGTGTGACCCTATCCCCATACCGAGTAACAAGGATCACATGTTCACAGTCCAGGGTAATCCCACCTCCCAGAACTTATACATGGAGTCATATGTCCACAGTCTCCATGTTGACCTCCTCCCAGACCATGAACCTGAGATCACACATCCACAGTGTCCAAGTGGCCCCACCTCCAAGACATTACACCTGGGGTCACATGTCTGTGGTTCCCAGGTTCACCCCTCCCAGTCCCTGAACTTGGGCTTACACATCCATAGTCTTCATGGTGACTGTTGAGTCCAGTTCAGAAGCACAGGTTCCTGAAAGTGTGTCATGACAAAAGAATGAGAAACATTCAAGAAAGTTACAGTGGGAATCAGGGGACCAACACCACCATGAAGTGTAGGTGCCCAAACTGATCTCTCATGTCTGCTTTATTATACTTTTTTTTTTTTCTAATTTTATTTTATTTTTAAACTTTACATAATTGTATTAGTTTTGCCAAATATCAAAATGAATCCGCCACAGGTATACATGTGTTCCCCATCCTGAACCCTCCTCCCTCCCCATACCATCCCTCTGGGTTGTCCCAGTGCACTAGCCCCAAGCATCCAGTATCGTGCATCGAACCTGGACTGGCAACTCATTTCTTACATGATATTTTACATGTTTCAATGCCATTCTCCCAAATCTTCCCACCCTCTCCCTCTCCCAAAGAGTCCATAAGACTGTTCTATACATCAGTGTCTCTTTTGTTGTCTCGTACACCGGGTTATTGTTACCATCTTTCTAAATTCCATATATATGCGTTAGTATACTGTATACTTTTTGAGACTAGCTTGTACGTGCTTACAGAAGCATAGCAGGCCAGATGGCCTTCAATGATAATGTTGTGCAGTTAATATTTAGCATTTTTGTATCCCTTTTTTTCTGCCTCAAGTGCAAAGACCTAGTTAATCTTTATGTGCCTCCCAGGTGACAAAGATAGGAACAGTCTGTTGATGTCTTTCCACCCCCAGGCATACATCCTGCTTTCAAGATGTTTTTTGTTCCTTCTTGGATTCCTTCAGCAATGACATGCTGAGTCATGTCCTCTCAGCAAGATTGCTTAACTCTTTTGCCAGTCCTTTGAGTAGGCCTGTCTCCTACAGGTGATCCCCTCCCATATCCTGCACATTGGTAACATGCCCACAGTCTACAAGGTGACAAACCACCCCAGACACTTTACCTGGGATCACACGTCCCAGTCTCCAGGATGAGCCCACCTCCAAGCACTGTACCTTGGGTCAGATGACCACAGTGTGCGAGGTGACAGCACCTCCCACATCCTGCACCTAGGGTCACATGTCCACAGTCTCCAAAATGACTCTAATGCAGACCATGCACCCGGATAACCTGTCAACGATCCCAAGAGTGACCCCACTTTCCAAACACTGCACCTGAGGTCACATGTCCACAGTATCCATGGTGGCCCCCTCCTAGACCATATACACTGGGACACATGTCCACACTTTCCAGGGTCAGTCTCTTCCCCAGACACTGCACTTTGTGTCTCACATGCACAGTCCCCAGGGTGACCCCACATCCCAGAGTCTGTATCAGGGGACAAGTATACACAGTCTCCAGGGATATCCCACCTCACAGACCCTGCATCTGGGATTGCATGTCCAAAGACACCAGGGTGACCCCACCTTCTAAACCCTGCACCTGAGGTCATATGCCCACAGTATCCAGGGTGATCCCCTCTCGACCCTGGACCTGGGGACACATTTCCACAGTGTCCTAGGTGACACCCCTCCACAGACACTGTACCTGGGGTCACATGTGCACAGTCTCTAAGGTGATCCTGACCCCCAGACCGAGCATCTAGGAACACATGTCCCACAATCTAGGGTAACTCCACCTCCTAAATCATATATCTGGTGTCAAACATCCACAGTCTCCATAGTGACCCCTTCCCAGACCATTCACCTGGGATTATACGATCACCTTATCAAGGGAGAGCCCCATTCCCAAACTCTGCACTTTTAGTCACATGTCCACAATCCCCAGGGTGACCTCACCTCCAAGATCCAGTAACTGGGGTCACACATCCACAGTCGCCAGGATGACCCCACCTCCCATTCCCTACATCTGGAGTCACATGTGCATAGTCTCCTGGGTTACACCCTCCCAGACCATATACATGTCACAAGTCCACAGTCTCTTGGGTCAGCCTCTTCCCCAGACATTGCACTTTGGGTCACATGTCCACAGTCCCCAAAATGAACCCACCTCCCAGAACCTGAAATGAGGGACACATGCACTCAGTCTCCAGGGAGACCCCACCTCACAGACCCAGCACCTGGGTTCCTACACCCAAAGTCTCCAGGGTGATGGCACCTTCTATACCCAGCACCTGGGGTCACATGTCCACAGTATCCTGGGTGACCTCCTTTTGACCCTGGGCCTAGGGGGTCACTTCCCAGAGCCTAAACCTGGAGTCACACGTCCATAGTCTCCATGGTGACTCCCTCATAGACCACGCACCTGGGATCATACGACCACTGTCTCCAGGTTGACTCTCATCCAACCCTGCACCTGGGGTTACATTTCCAAAATCTCTAGGGTGACACTTTTCCCCAGATCCTATACCTAGGTCACACCTGCACAATCTCCAGAGTGACCCCACATTCCAGACCCTGCACCTGGGGTCACATGTCCGTAATTGGCAGTGTAACCCCAAGTCCTACACACTATATCTGGATTCACAGGTCCACAGTCTCTGTGATGACCCCTTCCCATACCATGCACCTTGGATCACGTGTCCACAGTCTGAAGGGAGAGCCCCCTCCCCAAACCATGCACTTTGAATCACACATCCATAGTCCTCATGGGGGACCACACCTCCCAGATCCTGTATCTAGGGTCACATGTACAGTCTCTGGGGGACACCACCTCACAGAACCTGCACTTGGGGTCACACATCCACAGTGTGCAGTGTGAACCTACCTCCCAGACCCTGTACCTGGGACACATGTTCACAGTCTTTAGGGTGACACCTCTCCCAGACCCCGTACCTGGGAAGAAATATCTTCAGCCTCCCAAGTGACACCCTCCTAGGCCCTGCACCTGGGGTCACACTTCCACAAAGTCCTATGTGACAGCCCTGCCCAGATCCTGAACCTGGTGTCACATGTCCAGAGTCTCCAGCATGACCTCCATCCCAGGCCCTGTACCTGGGGTTACATGTCCACAGTCTCCAGGGTGACAATACTCTCCATATTTTGCACATGGTGTCACATCCACATTCTCCAGGGTGACCCAAGCTCCCTGTCCCTGTACTGGGGTCTTACAACCACAGTCTACAGGGAACCTCCCCTTTCAGACCCTACACCTGATGTTTATTGCCGGGAGCCGGCATATTGCATATTGAGTGCATATTGCATATTGAGTGCAGCACTTTTCAGGATCTGGAATAGCTCAACTGGAATTCTATCACTGCCGGTAGCCAGCGTGAGGAACTCCGCCCATGACAAAGGTCATGAGGAAGGAGGCTCGGCATACGCAAAGGCGGGATCGAGCCTCAGGAGTCTCCCTGGAAATTCTCGAGCAATCTACCCCCAAAACCAGAGTCTGCCTACTTTCTGCTTTGTGCTTTCACCTACACCTCTGACTTTACGGGGGGCTGTCCCCCACTACCTCTCTGACAAAAGTTAGCTTACAGCTCCAGTTAATAATTCCTGGGTGTGACAGTGTTTAACCTACAAACTCCTTTGGAAATCCTCTAGCCTGCCTGAATAGGTTTTTCCGGCCACATGTGATTGTTCAGAGCCTCCCCAACTGTGAGAGGCAGGAGATGTTCTAAACTGTCTAAACACAGATTCTTTTGAGTAGTTAAAAGATTGATTAGAAATTGTATTGGTGAAGGGTTTTTCACTTGTTGGGCCAATGTTTGCTGCTAAGTCTCCATATCCCTTACCTGCTGTGTCCCTGGCAGTGTATTGATTAATATAATTGGTGTAAATAGTAGCTTTAATGTTTGTAACCTGGGACCCTTGAGTTAATTCTTTTTCTTGTTATAGCCCACCACACCTTTGCGCTGTAGGAATGCAACTTTATCTAATGCTTTTGGAGGGTGGCTCCTGACCAATCACCTTTAGAGAAAAATAAGTTTTCTGAAGAAAAGGTCTTAAATTGTTAACAGGCCTCCGGGCCAGAAGATGATGCAAATCACCTAAGCTTTTGCATATGCTAAGTTTGCAGGAAGAAAGCCTGGTTTGCTGCAAGACTCTACCCCTTCCCCCATTATCCTCTGCATAACTTAAGGTATAAAAACTACTTTGGAAAATAAAGTGCGGGCCTTGTTCACCGAAACTTGGTCTCACCATGTCGTTCTTTCTCTTACCTTCTGGCTGAATTATTCAGCCTCTTTTCTTCACTGAATTTTCCTCACTGAGCTATCCTCATTCTATTACTCTTTATATCCTTAATTAACATTTAATTAAGCAATTGTTTCCTGATCTTCGCCTACGCCGTCTCTCCTTCGAATACCCTGGTTCAGCCGGGGCTGGTCCCCGGCAGTTTATTATCTCCAGGATGACCCCACATCCCAGACCATGTACCTGGGGCCATGTGTATAACAGTCTCCCAGGTGAGCTCCCTCCCCAGAACCTGCACCTGGTGTCATTTCGACTGTCTCCAAGGTGACACGTCTGTATACACCCAGCACCTGGGGTCAAACGTGCACATTCTCCAGGGTAACAACCCTCCCAGACCTTGCTCCTGGGGTTATACATCCACAGTCTCCATTGTGACACCCACCTACCAGACCCTGCACCTGTGGTCACCTAACCACTGTCTCCAGGGTGACAATACCCCCCAGATTATGTACATGGGGTCACACATCCACATTCTCTAGGGTAACCCAACCTTCCTGACCCTGTACTGTGGTATCACAACCACAGTCTTCAGGATGACCATCTTCCCAGACCCTGCACCTGGCTTCTTGTGTCCACGGTCTCCAGAGTAAATCCTACCCAGACCCTTCACCTGGGGTCACATGTACACAGTCTCCTTGATGACACCCCTCCCAGACCTGTACCTGGGATCACATTTCCAGTTTCCAAGGTAACCTCCTTTCCCAGAACCTACATGTGGGGTCACATGTACACAGTCTCCAGGGTGACCCCACCTCACCAGAATTTTTACTTTGGGTCACATGACTACAGTGTCTAGGGTGACCCCACCTCATCAAAATTTTAGCTCTGGTCACAAGTCCACAGTCTCCAGGGTGACACACTCCCCAGAGCCTGTACCTGTGGTCACATGTCCACAGACTTCAGGGTGACTCACCACACCTGTTTGAGCACCTGGGATCACCTGTCCACAGTCTTCAGGGTAACCTCCCCTCACAAACCCTACACCTGGTGTCACATGTCCACAATTTCCAGGGTGACAACTTCTCAGACCGTGTACCTGAGGTCACATGTCTTCAGTCCCCAAGGTGACCCCTCCCAAGCACTGTCTTGGGTTCACAGGTCCACAGTCTCTTCTGTGACCTATCTCTCATACACTGTACCCGGGGTCACATGTCCACAGTCTCCAGTGTGATACCCTTTCCCAGACACTGTACATGGGCCACACGTCCAGTCTATAGGGTGACCACCCTCACAGACCCTGTACCTGTTGTCATACTTCCACAATATACAGGGTGATTCCCTACCCAGATATTGCACCTGGTGTCACATGTCCACAGTCTCTAGTGTGACCTACCTCACAGACCCTGCATCTAGGGTAACATGTACACCATCTCCAGGTGACCTCACCTCCCAAATGATGTACCTAGGGTCAGATGTCACTGACTCCAGGGTGAGTAACCTCTCATGTCCCCACACCTGGGTTCAAACATCCACAGTCTCCAGGGTGAACCCACCTCCAAGACCATGTACCTGGAATTACATTTCCAGTTTCCAGAGTAAACCTGCCTCCCAGACCCTAGACCTGGGGTCACATGTCCACAGTCTTCACGATGAAACCCTCCCAACCCTGAACCTGGGTCACCTGTCCATAAGCTCCAGGGTGACAACTTCTCAGCCCCTGGGCTGGGGTCACATGTCTACAGTCTGAAGGGTGATTCCACTTTCCAGATCCTGCACCTGTCTCACACTTAAACAGTCTCCAGTGTGACTGCTCCTGGTCCTACACCTGGGGTCACATTTCTACAGTCCCCTGGATGACACCTCTCCAAGGTCCTGTACCTGGGGTCTCATGTGCATAGTCTCCATGGTGAACCCCCCTCCCAGACCCTGTCCCTAGGGTCAAATATCTGCAGTATCCAGTGTAACTTCCCCCAGACCATAAACACGGGGTGACACCTCCAGTTTCCAGGATGAGCCCACCACCAGACCCTCTACCAGGGGTCTCATGTCCACAGTCTGCAGGGTAACTCCAACTCCTAGGCCCTATACCTGAAGTCACAAGTCCACAGTCTCCATGGTGACCCCCTTTCAGACCATGCACCTTGGATCACACATCCAAGTATGAGTCTTCAGGGAGAGCCCCCTCACCAAATTTGGCACTTTTAGTCACATGTCCATAATGACTCCACCTCACAGACTCTGTTCCTGGGGTCACATGTCCCCAGGTACTACGGTGTGTCCCTACCTCCAACACCCAATACCTGGGCTTACACGTCTACTCTTAAGTCCCTGCACATGTCCACACTCCACAGAGTGACGCCACCTCCCAGAACCTACATCTGGGGTCAAAGGTCCACAGTCTCCATAGTGACTCCACCTCCAAGACCCTGACCCTGCCGCCACTTGTCCACAGTCTCCAGGGTGAACCCACCTCCCAGACCATGTATCTGACACTACATTTCCAGTTTCCAGAGCAAACCCAGCTCCCAGACCCTACAACTGGGGTCACATGTCCACATGGTACATCCACAGTGTCCTGGGTAACCCCCCTTCCCAGACCCTATACCTGGGATCAAACTTCCAGTGTCCAAGGTGACCCACCTCCACCCACCCTTCACCTGGGTTTACATGTCACAAACCTCCAGGGTGACTCACCTCCCAGATCCTGCACCTGCAGTCACATGTCCACAAGCTCCAGGGTGACATCCTCCCAGACCCTGGACCAGGGTCACATGTCTACAGTTTGAAGGGTGATCCCACCTCCCAACCCTATACCTACATTCTCGCTTGAACAGTCTCCAGGGTGACTGCTCCTGATCCTGCACTTGGGGTCAAATTTTTACAGTCCCCTGGATGATACCTCTCCCAGGTCCTGTACCTGGGGTCACATGTGCATAGTCTCCATGGTGACCCCCCTTGCAGATCCTGTCCCTGAGGTCAAATATCTGCAGTATCCAAGGTAACCCCCAGACCATAAACATGGGCTGACACCTCCAGTTTCCAGAATGAGCCCACCTTCAGACCCTGTACCAGGGTCACATATTCACAGTCTTAGGGTAACCCTAACTCCTAGACTCTGTTCCTGGAGTCACAAGTCCAAAGTCTCCGTGGTAACCCCTTCCCAGACCATTCACCTTGGATCACACATCAGAGTCTCCTGAGAGAGCTGCCTTGTCAAAACCTTCACTTTTAGTCACACGCCCAAAGTCCCCAGGGTGACCCCACCTCGCAGACTCTGTACCTGGGCCACATGTCTACAGTCTACTGTGTGACTCCGCCTCCAACACCCAGTACCTGGGGTCCCATGTTCACAGTCTCCGGGGAGATCTCACTTCTCAGACCCTGCACTTGGAGTCACATGTCTACAGTATTCAGTGTGACACCCTCTAGACCTGGAACTGGTGTCACATTTCCAGTGTCTAGTGTGATACCCCTCCACAAACACTGTGCTTGTTTCACTCGTCCACAGTCTCCAGTGTGACCCCATCTCCCACACTGAGTAACTGGGATCACATGTCCACAGTCCAGGGTAACCCCACCACCCAGGCCATATACCTGGAGTCATCCAGTCTCCATGGTGACCTCCTCCCAGGCCATGTACCTGGGATCACATGTCCACAGTCCCCAGGGTCTACCCCTCCCAGACCCTGTAACTGGGGTTACACATCCACAGTCTCCACAGTGACCACCTCCCAGACCCTACATGTTGGTAACATGTCCAGAGTCTACAGGGTGACAAACCACCCCAGACACTTTACCTGGGGTCACACATCAACAGTCGCCTGGATAAGCCCACCTCCAGACCCTGTACCTGGGGTTGTATGACCACAGTTTGCAGGGTGACAGCACGGCCCTGACCCTGCATCTGGGATTGCAAATCCATGGTCTACAAGGTGACTCTTTCCCACACCATGCACCTTGGATAACCTGCCAGCAATCCCAGGAGTTATCCTGCTTCCCAAACCCTGCACCTGGGCTCACACATCCACAGTCTCCAGGGTGAACCCCTCCCAGACCCTTTACCTGGGGTTACATGTCCACAGTCTCCATGGTAACACCCCTACCAGACCCTGAACCAGGGTCACACATCCACAGTTTTCAGGGAGAGGACTCCCAAACAGTGCACAGGGTTCACATATCCAAAGTCTCCTATGTAAACCCCCTCCAGACCATGCACCTGAATTCACAAGTCCACAGTCTCCAGGGTGACATCCCTCCCAGACCCTGAACCCGGGGTCATATGTCCACAGTCTCCATTGTGACACCCTCTGCCACAACCTGCATCCGGGGTCACATGTCCACAGTCCACCAAGCACAGTCCTCCCCAGATTTGTACATAGGGTCACACGTCCACATTCTCCAAGTGATCCAACCTCCCTGCCCCTGTACTGTGGTATCACGACCACAGTGACCAAACCTCACAGGCCTGGCACCTGGGTTCTCAGGTCCACGGTCTCCATGGTAAACCACTCCCAGACCCTGCACCTGACGTAACATGTTCATAGTCTCCAGGGTCACCCCACCTCCCAGACCAGGTCCCTGGGGACATATGTCCACAGTCTCTTGGATGAGCCCCCTCCCCAGACTCTGCACATGGGATCACACATCCACAGTCCCTGAGAGACCTCACCTCCAAGACCCTGGGATCACATATCCAGTCTCCAGGGTGACCCCACTTCCCCAGACTCTGTACCTGGGGTCACACTTCCATAGTCGCCAAGGTGATCCCCTCCAGAACCTGCACCTGGGTCATACTTCCACTGTCTCTACGGTGGCATCACTGCCCAGACACTGTACCTGCGGTCACATGTCTACTGTCTTCAGGGTGAGGACTCCCAATTACTGCACATGGGTTCACATATCCCAAACTCTCCTACATGACCCCTATCCTGTCCCTGTACATGAGGTCACATGTCCACAGTCTACAGGGTAAGCCTGACTTCCAGACCCTTTACCTGGGATTACATGTCCACAGGCTCCAAGGTGAACCCTCCTCATCAGAACTTTTAGCTGTGATCACACATCCGTAGTCTCCAGGGTAACACCCCCCCAGGCCCTTTACCTGTGCTCACACGTCCACAGACTTCAGGGTGACCCCACCACACCAGTCTGAGCACCGGGAATCACATGTCTACAATCTCCAGGGTAACCATTCCTAACAGACCTACACCTGGGGTCACATGTCCAGTTTCCAGGTTGACATCCTCCCAGACCCTTTTCCTGAGATCACGCATCTTCAAATCCCAGGGTGTCCTCTCCAAGGCACTGTACTTGAGGTCATATATCTAAAGTCTCTACTGTGACTATCCTCCCAGACACTGAAATTAGGTTCACATGTCCACAATTTCTAGGCTGACACCCTTTCCCAGACCTTGTACCTGGTTCACACATCCACAGTCTCCAGCTTGACGCCCTTTCCTAGACCCTGTGCCTGGTTCACACATCCACAGTCCCCAGTCTGAAGCCTTTTCCCAGACTCTGTACCTGGGGTCATACTTCCATAATATCCATGGTGACACCCCTGCCCAATTCTGCACCTGGTGTCACATGTCCAGTCTCGAGTGGACCCTGCACCTGGGATCATACTTCCACAGTCTCTACTGTGACCCTCCACCCAGACTCTGTACCTGGGGTCAAATATCTGCAGTCTCTGGTGTGGCGCCCCTTACAGAACCTGCACCTGCAGTCACACGTTGACAGTCTCCAAGGTGACCCACCTCCAAACACACTGCACGTGGGGTCAAACATGCACAGTTTCCAGGGAGACACCCCTGCCAGACCTTGAACCTTGAGTCACACATCCACAGACCAGGGTGAGGACTCCCAAACACAGCACCTGGTTTCCCATATCCAAAATCTCTTATGTGACACCCCACCAAATCCTGCATTTGGGTTCACATGTCCACAGTTTCCCGGGACACACTCCCAGACCCTGTACCTGAAGTCACATGTCTTCAGTCCCAAGGGTGACCCCTCCCAGGCACTGTATTTGGGGTCACATGTCCACAATCCCCAAGTGACCCCACCTGCCAGATCCTGTGCCTGGAGTCACACGTCCACTGTCTCCAGGGAAACAACACCTCTCAGACCATGCACCTGGGGTCACACGTTCACAGTCTCCAGGGTGACCCCTTCCTGAACCTGCACCAGGGGTCACATTTCCACTGTCTATAGGGTGACACATGTACCCAGAGGCTGTACCTGGAATAAGACGTCCAGAATCTCCAGGGTGACCTCCTTCCATAACCTGCACCTGGGGTAACATGTCCAGAGTCTTCAGGCTGACACCCTACCCTAGACCATGTACCTGGGGTTACATGGCCACAGTCACCATGGTAAACCCCCTCAAAGACTCTATGCCTGAGGTCACATCTCCACCATCTCCAGGGTGACCCCCTTCCCAGACTATGTACTTGGGATGTCATATCCAGTCTCCAGCCTGATTCCACCTCCCAGACTCTATACCAGGGTTCAAAACTGCACAGTCTCCAGTATGACCCCACCTCCAAGATGCTATACCTGGGGTCACACATCCGCAGTTTCCAGGGTAACCATCCTCTCTGGCCCTGCAACTGGGGTCACAGGTCCACAGTCAGCAGGGTGCTCCACCTCAGCAAACCCTGCACCTGGGGTCACATGTCAGTCTCTGGGGAGAACCTTCTCAGCAGATCCTGAACCTGGGGTCACACATACATAGTCTCCAGGGTGACCCCACCTCCCAGACCCATCACCTATGGTCACAGGTCCACAGGCTCCAAGGTGACCCCTTTGAGAAACCTGCACCTGGGTCACAGGTCCAGAGTCTCCTTGGTGACACCCCCACCATGATCTGGGGTCACATTTCTAGTTTCCACAGTAACCTCCCTTCCCAGACCCTGCACCTGAGGTCACACTTCCAGGGTCTCTGGGGTGACAAACCTCCCAGACCCTGTACCTGGGGTCACACGACCACAGCCTCCAGGGTGACTGCACCTCACCAGTACTTGTACCTTGGGTTACATGTTCACAGTCTCTAGGGTGACCCCACCTCATCAGAACTTTTACCTGTGGTCACACCTCCACAGTCTTTAGAGTGATCACCACTCCCAGACAGTGAACATCTGGTCACACATCCATAGTCTCCAGGGTGACACCACCCAGGACACTGAACCCGTGGTCACACATCCACAGACTTCAGGGTGATCCTACAGTACAGTCCGAGCACCTGAGATCACACATCCGGTCTCCAGGGTAACCTTCCCTCACAGACACTACACCTGGGGTTACATTTCCCCAGTTTCTACTGTGACCATCCTCCCAGACCCTGTACCTGGGGTCACACGTCAACAGTCTCCAGGGTGACACCATCCAGGACACTGAACCTGTGGTCACATGTTCACATACTTCAATGTGACCCCACAACTACAGTTTGAGCACCTGGGATCACACATCCACAGTCTCCAGGGTAGCCTTGCCTCACAGATACTACACCTGGGGTTAAATTTCCACAGTCTCTGCTGTGACCATGCTCCCAGACACTGTATGTTGGGTTACATGTCCACAGTCTCCAGGGTGACAATCCTCCCCACATCCTGTCTGGAGTGACACATCCACATTCTCCAGGCTGACCCAACCTCCCTGACCCTGTACTGGGGTATCACAACCACTGTCTCTTGGGTGACCAAATCTCCCAGACCCTGCACCTGTATTCTAACATCCACAGTCACCAGAGTAAGTCCCTCCGAGACCCTGCAACTGAGGTAACATGTCCACATTCTCCAGGGTGACCCCACCTCCAAGACCCTTTACCTGGGGTCACATGTCCACTGTCTCCAGGGAGACCACACCTTCAAGATCATGCACCTGGGTTCACATGTTCATAGTCTTCAGGGTGATCCCCTCCCGAACCTGCACCTGGGGTAACATTTGTACTGTCTATAGGGTGGCACACATCCCCAGACATTGTTCCTGGAATCACATTTCCAGAGTCTCCAGGCTGACACCCCAGCCCAAACCCTGTACTTGGGGTCACATGGTTACATTCTCCAGGGTGAACCCCCTACACACATATGGAGTGTACGTGAGGTCACATGTCCACCATGTCCAGGGTGACATCCTTCCAAAAGTATGAACATAGGGTCACATGTCCCATCTCCAGCGTGAACCCACCTCCCAAAACCTGTACCAGGCTTCAAAACTCCAGTCTCCACGGTGATCCCACACACCAAACCCTGAACCTGGGGTCACATGTCCACAGGCTCCAGGGTTACCCCTTCGAAATACCTGCACCTGGGTCACATGTCCAGAGTTTCCTTTGGGACTCCCCTCCTAGACTCTGTATCTGGGGTCACATTTTCAGTTTCAAGGGTAAACTTACCTCCAAACCCTGCATATGGAGTCACACACCCATGTCTCCAGACTGACCACACTTTACCAGAACTTGTACCTTGGGTCACATGACAAGTCTCTAGGGTAACCCCACCTCATCAGAACTTTTACCTGTGGTCATATCTCCACAGTCTCCGGGGTGACCACCATTTCCAGACCCTGAACATCTGGTCACATATTCATAGTCTCCAGGGTGACACCACCAAAGATGCTGAACCTGTGGTCACATGTCCATAGGTTTCGGAGTGACCCCACAACACTGGCCCAGGCACCTGAGATCACATGTCCACAGCCTCCAGGATAACCTCCCCCTCAGTCACTACACATGGGATCACACATCCACTGTTTCCAGGATAACAACCTCCAAGACCCTGTAACTGAGGTCACATGTCTTCGGTTCCCAGGGTGACCCCTCCCAGACACTGTATTTGGGATCACATGTCCACAGTCTGTACTGTGATTATCCTCCAAGACATTGTACCTGGGCTTACACATCCACAGTGTCCATCATGATGCTCTTTCCCAGACCCTGTACCTGGGTCACACATCCACATTCTCCAGGGTGACTCCCTTCCCAGACCTGGTGAAGTGAAGCGAAGTTGCTCAGTCATGTCTGACTCTTTGCAACCCCATGGACTGTAGCCTACCAGGTTCCTCCTTCCATGGGATTTTCGAGGCAATAGTACTGGAGTGGGATGCCACTTCCTTCTCCAGGGGATCTTTCCTGTACCTGGGGTCAAATATCTGCAGTCTCCAGAGTGACACCCTCCCAGACCCTGTACCTGGGTTCTCACATCCATGGCCCCTCCCAGGCCCTGCACCTGAAATAACATGTCCACAGTCTCCAGAGTGACACCCTCCCAGACCCTGTACCTGGGTTCTCACATCCATGGCCCCTCCCAGGCCCTGCACCTGAAATAACATGTCCACAGTCTCCAGGGTGACCCCACCTCCCAGACCCTGTACCTGGGGTCACATACATAGTCTCCAGGGTTACCCCGCCTCCAAGACCCAGTACTGGGTTCACACGTCCTCAGTCTTCAGGGTGATCCCCTCCCAGACCCTGCATCTAGTGTCACATGTCCACAGTCTTCAGGGTGACCCCCTTCAAATGCTGCATCTGGGGTCACACGTCCACAGTCCCCAGGATGACAACCCTGCCCAGACCCTGTACTTGAGTCACATGGCCAGTCTCATTGTGACCTCCCTCCCAGGCCCTATACCCGGTGTTAAATGTCTGCAGTATCCACGATGACCCCCTCCCAGACCATATACACGGGTCACACATCCACAGTCTCTAGAGTTAGCCTCTTCCCCAGACATTGCCCTTTGGGTCACATATCCACAGTCCCCAGGGTGACCCCACCACTTAGACCCTGTACCTGAGATCCCACGTCAACAGTCTCCAGGGTTACCCCAGCACTCAGACCCAGCACCTGGGTTCACATCCATAGTCTCAAGGTGACCCCCCATCCAGACCCTACACCTGTGGTCACATGTAGATAGTCTCCAGGGTTACCCCCTCCCAGGCCATATACATGTTATCATAAGTCCACAGTCTCCAGGGTTAGCCTCTTCCCCAGACACTGCACTTTAAGCCACACGTTCACTGTCCCAGAAATGAACCGACCTCCCAGAACCTGTACCAGGGTCTCCTTGGATACCCTACCTCACAAACCCTATATCTGGAGTCGCACATCCAAAGTCTCTAGGGTACCCCACCTCCTAGACCCTATAACTGGGGACAATGTCCACAGTATCCAGGGTGATCCACTCAACCCTGGACCTTGGGTCACACTTCCACAGTGTCTATTGGTGACATCCCTCTTCAGACACTTACCTGGCGTCACATGTCCAGTGACCCCACCCACCAGACTGAGCAACTAGGATCACATATCTACAGTCCAGGGTAACCCTGACCTCCCAGACTTTATACCTGGAGACACATGTGAATAATTTCCACTTTAACTCCCTCCCAAACCACGCACCTGGGTTCAATGACCACTATTTCCAGTGTGATCCCCTCCTGACCCTACACCTGGGGTCATATTTCCACAGTTTCAAGGGTGACACTTCTCTCCAGACCCTGTACCTGGGGTCACATCTGCACAGTCTCTGGATGACACCACACCCCAGACACTGCACCTGGGGCCACATGTTCCATTCAAGTTGCTGCAGAGGAATCAGGCCTTATCTCGAGTTGAGGGGGAACTCAGTGTTGTTTAGACTTGTGGCGGGAAACTCGAAGTTCCTCTCGAGTTGCAATGGAGATCTCGGGATTCCTCTTTTGAGGGGCGAGGGCGAGGGCGAGGGCGAGGGTGAGGGCGAGGGCGAGGCTCCTATCTTATTGAAATGATGTGTGGCTACTAACTAGTGCTGGCAAGGGACTACTCTCTCCTTGTGGTCCGGGTCAACTCTGTAGTTGCGGGAGTTTAAATTCTCTCCAATGGTGATGTGTAAGCTCTTCTCTCCTTGTGATATGAGGTTCATCTGTATTAGCAGAAGAAGGATCCCTCTCTTCATGTGATGTCCAGTGGTCTCCTATCAAGTTGTGGTGGAGGGCTCCTCTCGAGGGGTGAGGCTGGGGTGTGCATGTCTCTATGGGGGAGGTCCTCTCTACTTTTGGCTCTATAGATTCCTCACTAACATTAGTGGAATTGCTGTTCTCTAGTTGTGAGGGACTCAACTAGACTTCGTTTAAGAAGCTCTTCTCCATTGGAGGCAGAAGGTCTTCTCTCTCAGTGTGATATCCTGGGGAACACCACTCTAGTTTTGCCTGGGGAATCTGCTTCAGTTTTGGCTGGGGAGCCACTCAGTCATTTGGTCCAGTGGCCCCTTTTTTTGTTACAGCCTAGGGATCCTGTCTCTTGAGTTGCACCATGTGACTTGGGATTCATTTAAAGTTGTGGTGGAGACTCTTCTGGAGCTTCAGTGGGACAGATCCTATCTAGTAGTGATGTGCAGGCTGGTCCCTGTCTAAGTGCAATGTGTGGGAGGCTACACTCTAGATGCAGCATGGGCTCCACTCTAATTACAGTGGGGGTGCACTCTTTATTTGCTCTGGTCGGCTCATCTGTAGTTGTCGTTTGCAGCCACCTCTCTAGTTGTGGCAGAGTAACTCCTCTTTAATTGTGGTAGTTGGGCTCCTCTCTAGATGCGGTAGAGTGCTCTTCTCAAATTAGGAGTCGGGTGACTCCTCTATTGTTGTAATGAGAAGGGGTGCTTTTTCTAGTTGTGATGTGCAGAAAGCTCCTGTTTATTTGTGGCAGGGTGCACATCCTGCTTAGTTGTGGTCTGAGGCTTCCTCTCTTGTGGTGGTAGAATGCTCCTCTCAAATTGTGGTGGGGTAAGCTCCAAGATCACTGCAAATGGTGGCTGCAGCCATGGAATTAAAAGACGCTTACACCTTGGAAGAAAAGTTATGATCAACCTAGATAGCATATTGAAAAGCAGAGACATTACTTTGCTAACAAAGGTCCATCTAGTCAAGGCTATGGTTTTTCCAGTGGTCATGTATGGATGTGAGTTGGACTGTGAAGAAAGCTGAGTGCCAAAGAATTGATGCTTTTGAACTGTGGTGTTGAGACGACTCTTGAGAGTCCCTTAGACTGCAAAGAGATCCAACCAGTCCATTCTAAAGGAGATCAGCCCTGGGTGTTCTTTGGAAGGAATGGGCTAAAGCTGAAACTCCAGTACTTTGGCCACCTCATGCGAAGAGTTGACTCATTGGAAAAGACTCTGATGCTGGGAGGGATTGGGCACAGGAGGAGAAGGGGACAACAGAAGATGAGATGGCTGGATGGCATCACCGACTTGATGGACGTGAGTTTGAGTGAACTCCGGGAGTTGGTGATGGACAGGGAGGCCTGGCGTGCTGTGATTCATGGGTCACAGAGTCGGACAGGACCGAGCGACTGAACTGAACTGAAGCTCCTCTTGGGAATCCTCTGGAGTTGCATCAAAAGGCGAATGTTCTACTTGTGTTGTGATGGGAAACTTGAAGGTCCTCTTGTGTCACTGCAGGTGAATCAGTCCTCATGTAGTGTTGAGGTGGTGAAGTCAGGGTACTTGTTGAGTTGCGGTGGGAAACTTGGGGTTCTCTCGAGTTGCAACAGGAGTCAGGCCTGCTTTCGAGTTGAGGCGGGTAACTAGGGGTTCCTCTTGAGTTGCATCAGGGATCTTCATGTTCCTCTCAAGTTGCAGCTGGGGAGTTGGGCCTCCTCTCGAGTTGCAGGGGGGAACTCGGGGTTCCTCTTGAGTCACAGCAGGGAATCAGAGGTACTCTCCAGTTTCAGTGAGAAATCAGTGATCCTCTGGAGTTGCAGTGTGGGACTTAGGGTTCCACTGGAGCCATGGCAGAGAACTCAGGATTCTTCTTGACTTGGGCATTACTCAGGATTCCTCTAGACTTGTGTTGGGGCCTCCTCTCAAGTTCTCTTGACATGACTCATCTCTAGCAGGGATGTGAAGGGTGGCCCCTGTCTTGCTGCAATGTCGGGTGGCTACTCACTAGTTTTGACATCGTACATCTCTACCACTCTGGTCAGGGTCAACTCTGTAGTTGTGATGGTTTTGATTCTCCCTAGTTGTAGTGTCCAAGCTCCTCTCTACTTCTGGTGTGAGGTTCACCTCTTTTAGCAGCAGCAGGGCTCCTATCTATGTGTCATGTCCAGCAGGCTCCTCTCAAGTTGTGGTGGTGACCCCGAGTAGCAGCTGACTTGGGGTTCCCTTAGACTCATGGTGGAGCCTCCTCTCGAGATACAGTGAGGCAGATATTCTCTAGTAGTGATGTGCAGGCTGGCCCCTGTCTAGTTACAGTGTGCCAGAGGCTACTCTCAAGTTGTGGCATGAGGCTCCACTCTAGTTGCAGTGAAGATCCACTCTATTTGCGGTGGGATGGCTATTCTCTAACTGTAATTTGCATACTCCTCTCTAGTTGTGATATGGGGACTCCTTTTAGTTGTGATAGTGTGATGGTGTGGTTCCTCTCTAGTAGCAATGTTCAGGGTGGCTTCTGTTTAGTTGTGATGTGTGGGTGGCTAAACAACCTGTGGCATGGTGCTCTTCTCTAGTTGGCGTTGGATGTTAACTCTTATTGTGTTGGATGAGCTCCTCTATAGTTGTGATGTGCAGTATCCTCTTGAGTTTTTTTAGGGGCCTATTCTCTAGTTATGACTATGGAAGTGTGTCTGGAACCTCCAGAGTTGCAGTGGAGTGTTCCTCTCAAATTGTGGAGGGGATTTCCTCTCTGGTAGTGATGTGCACAGGCACTCTTTCCAGGTGCGATATTTATGAGCCTGCTCTCTAATTTTGGCACAGCCCCTCCTCTTTAGTTGTGGCATGGGAGCCTCCTCTCTAGTTGAGGAAGGAGAGCTTCTGTGTAATTGCATTGTATGCGAATGCTCCTCTCAAGTGGTAAAGTTCAAGGGGCTGCTCTCTAGTTGTGCAGAGGTTACTCTTCTCTGATGTTGGTAGGGGGGTCTACTCGACTGGCACAGGTGGTGTGTCTCTATTTGCTGTGGAGGGGACCCTATTGAAGTGCAATGTCCAGGATCTCCTCTCAAGTTGTTGTGGTGGGTCACTCTCCAGTATTGTCAGGTGGGCTCCTCTCTCGTTGTGGCCATGGGCTTCTCTTGAGTTATGGCATAAGCCTCCTCTCAAGTTCAGGAGGAGAATTGTGGCTCCTTTCTAGTTGCCATGGTGCCTCCTCTGGGGGATCTCTGTGGGGAGTATGTTCTCTCTACTTGTGACATTTGGGTCTCCTCACTAGTTTACATGGCTCCACTCTAGTTGTGAGAGTCTCATCTCATGTTACTTCAGGGATCTCATCTCTATTTGTGGCAGAGAGTCTTCTCTCTAGGTGCAACGTGCCAGAGGACACCTCTCTAGTTTTGGTAGGGGAATCCCCTCCAGTTCTATCAGGTGGCTCCTCTGCTTTTCACCGGGGGCTCTTTTCTTGTGACAGCATATGGCACCTGTCAAATTGTGGTTGGGGACTCGGGGTTCCTCTCAAGTTGGGACAGGTGATTTAGTGTTCCTTTAAAGTTTTGGTGGGGCCTCCTCTCGAGCTGCATGAGGCAGCTCCTCTCTAGTAGAGATTAGCAGGGTGGCTCCTGTCTAGTTGTGGTGTGTGGTAGGTTACTGTATAGTTATGCTTGGGACTCCACTCTTGTTGCAGTTGGGTCAACTGATGTATCTGTTTCAGCTCCTCTCTAGTTGTGGCAGGGGTGGGGGGTGCTTATCTTTAATTGTGGTATGGGTGTTCCTCTCTTGTTCTGGTCAAGTGCTCCTCTTGAATTGTGGAGGGGTAGGCTCTTCTTGGGAATCCTCTGGAGTTGCATCAGGGGGCTTTTGTTCATCTCGAGTTGTGATGGGGAACTCGAGGTTCCACTGAAGTTACTGCAGGGAATCGGGCCTCCTCTTCAGTTGAGGCAGGGAACTCGGGGTTCCTAACAAGTTGCAGCATGGAACTTGGGGTTCCTCTAGAGTTGCAGCAGGGGAGTCAGAGATCCTCTGGAGTTGTGAAGGGGAACTCGGGGTTCCTCTTGAGTTGCAACAGTGGACTCAGAGCTCCTCTCGAGATTTTGCAGGGGGAATTCAGTGTTCTTCTCGGGGCATGGCAGGAATCTTGGGATTCCTCTCATGTTGGGGTGGTATTCAGTGTTCTTCTTGACTTGTGGTGGGGCCTCCTCTTGAGTTGTATTTGGGTGACTCATCTCTAGAAGGGATGTTCAGGGTGGCTCCTGTGTTGTTGCAATGTGTGGGTGTCTACTCACTAGTTTTGGCATGGGACTTCTCTAGTTAGGGTCCAGGGCAACTCTGTAATTGTGGTGGGTTCGAGTCTCTCTAGTGGTGGTGTGCAAGCTCCTCTCTAATTGTGGTGTGAGGTTCATCTCTATTAGCAGCAGATGGGCTCCTCTCATGTGTGATGTCCAGCTGGCTCCTCTCGAGTTGTGTTGGAGGGCTCCTCTCAAGTTGTGTGGCTGTGTCCTCTCTGGTTGGGGTGTGAATGGCTCCATGGGAAATATCCTCTCTACTTTTGGCATTAGGGGTTCCTCACTGATATTAATGGGATTGCTTCTGTCGAGTTTTGAGGGACTTCAGTCAACTTACTTTCGTTATGATCCGTGTGGGAGTTCCACTCTAGTTTTGATGTGCATGGTCACTTTTTTTGATTATGATGTGTGGGGTGGGCACCTATCTACCTTTAGCAGGTGTGTCCACTCTAGTTGTGGCAGTGGTTCTCCACTCTAGATGTGATGTACAGGAGGGGTTGGGTACCTCTCTATTTACAGCTTTGTGTTACTCACTATTTGTGCCTGAGGGTCAACTATCAAGTTGTGGCATGTATTCAACTCTAGTTTTGGCATTTGGGCTTCTCTCAAGTTGTGTTGTGCTGCAGTGGTCCTCCTTAGTTGTGCTGTGCCTGGGGAGGTCCTCTCTAGTTGTGGAGCAGGAACTATTGTCTTGTTGCATCATGCTGTGTGGCTCTTCTCTAGCTGCAGTTTGCTGGTTCATCTCTATTTGTTGTTTGAGGGGCTACTCTCTAGGAGTGGTGTGGAGCCTCCTCTCTCGATGTGGTGTATGAGATTGCTCCACTCTAGGGGCAGGGTGTGGGGCCTCCTTTCTTAATGTGGTGTCTGGGTGGGCTCCTCTATTGTTGAAATATGTGGGTTCCTCTCTAGTTGTGGTGCAGGACTCCTCTCGAGTTGCATTGGGGGAACTGCTGCTCCTCTCGGGTTGAGGTGAGGCCTCCACGTGAATTACTGATGTGGTGGCTCCTCTCGAGTAGCAATGTGCAGGGTGGCTTCTGTTTAGTTGTGATGTGTGGTTGGCTAAACTCCCTGTGGCCTGGGGTACTCTCTAGTTGATGTTGGGTGTCAACTCAGTTGTGTCGGATGGGCTTCTCTCTAGTTGTGCAGTCTCCTCTCAAGTTTTGTTAAGTGGGCTTTTCTCCAGTAAACGTGTGTGGGGGGCACCTCTAGTGTTGCAGTGCACTGTTCCTCTTGAACTGTTGAGGGGGTTTCCTCTCTGGTAGCGATGTACACAGACACTATTTCCAGATGTGATATTTGCGAGCCTACTCTCTAACTTTGGCACCTCCTCTTCTCTTTAGTTGTGGCATGGG
The DNA here is from genome assembly GCF_029378745.1 of Bos indicus. Taxonomy (NCBI): domain Eukaryota; kingdom Metazoa; phylum Chordata; class Mammalia; order Artiodactyla; family Bovidae; genus Bos; species Bos indicus. The sequence goes on along the minus strand of NC_091783.1, from coordinate 235,204 downwards.
GCAGCTCCTCTGTAGTAGAGATTAGCAGGCTGGCCTCTGTCTAGTTGTGATGTGTGGTAGGCTACTGTATTTTTATTGCATGGGGCTCCATTCTAGTTGCAGTGGGGTCAACTGACATTTTTTTTTTCTGCCCATCTCTTGTGATTTGCAGACTCCTCAATAGTTGTGGCAGGGCGGGGGAGGTCTCCTCTTTAGTTGTAGTATGTAGCTTCTTTTCTTGTTGTGGTGGAGTGCTTCTCTCAAATTGTGTTTGGGGTGGCTCTTCATGGGAATCCTCTGGAGTTGCATAAAGGGTCTTGGGGCTCATCTTGTGTTGCTTTCTCACACCCTTGCACACACTTGTACGCTCTCACACAATCTCACACACACTTGCACACTTTTGCATGTCCTCGCATGTCCTTTTCATGCCCTCACACACCCTCAGATGGCCTTGCACACTCTCGCATGCCCTCTCCCTACCTCCCATGCTCTCACATGTCCTTGCATGCCTTCGTACATTCTAGCACACCCACCCATGACCTGGCATGCCCTTGCAGCAAATCTCACTCCTTTGTACATTCTGGCACGATTTCAAACACCCTCACACATCCTCACATGAACTTGCATGCTCTTGCACATCCTCACAGGCTCTAGCAAGGCTTCTCACAGTCTCATGGCCTTGCATGCTCAAATACCCTAAGACACCCTCCCATGTCCTCACACAAAGTCACATGCCCTTGCACATCCTCAGAGGTACTTGTATGACGTTGCACATCCTTGCACCCTCTTGCAAGCCCTCCCATGCCCTCTCATGCCCTCACATGGCCTCATATACTCTTGCAAGACCATGCACGCCCTCACATGCTCTCACACGTCCTTGCACACCATCACATGGCATTGCATGCTCTCACACGCCCTCGCTTGCCCTTGCATGTTCTTGCATGGACTCGCCTGCTCCTTCCCCCCATGCATGCTCTCGCACTCCCTCACATGGCCTAGCAGACTCACACATGAACTCACATGTCCTTGTATGATGTTACATATCCTAGCATGTCATCACAAGGCCTCACATGACCCAGATGCTCTCACATGCCCTTGCACCCCCTAGCTCATCTTTGCAAAACCTGGCACTCCCTTTCATGTTCTCTCACACCATCACACTCTATCACATGCATTTGCACGTCCTCACATGCCCTTGCATGGTCTCAATGCCATCGCACATCCTCGCATGTCCTCAAATACAATTTCATGGCCTCACTTGGCCTTGCACAGCCTCACACACTCTCGCATTTCCTCCCAAGAGTTTGTATATCTTCACATGCCCTCACACATCTTTGCATACCCTTGCATGTTCTCCCATGCCCTGCCATGGTCTCACACATCCTTGCATGCCGTTGCACATCCTAGCATGCCCGCCCACACCCTCGCACATCCTCAGTCACCCTCTCAGAGAATCATATGACTTCACATGCTCTCACACATTCTCGCACACCCTTGCACACTCTAACACAAACTCGTACACTTTTGCAGGTCCTCACACACTCTCTCATCCTCTCGAATGGCCTCACATGTCCTTGCACACCCTCTTATGTCCTTGAACACTCTCATATGGCCTCACACCTCCTCACACATCCTCGCACACCATCAAAAGACCTCACACGCACTTGTAAGTCCTTGCATGTTCTCCCATGTTCTTGCATGAGCTTGCACATCCTTGCACGCCCTTCCACACCTTTGCACACCCACACATGCCCTTGCAAACTCCCGCATGACCCTGCACACACTTGCACGTTCTTGCATGGCATTGCACCCCGTCAGAAGTCCTCACATGAACTCAAACACCTTTGCACATCCTGACACACTCCCACACATTCTCACAAGTCCTCGCATGTCCTCACAAACTCTAGCATGCCCTCACAAACTCTAGCATGCCCTCACATGCCCTCGGACACCCTCAGAAAAATTTGCATGCCCTCACAGGCCTTTGCCCGTTCTCGCATGAACTGGCACACCATTGCACATCCTCGTACAACCTTGCATGCCCTTGCACGTCTTCTCATGAAATTGCATGCCCTTGCACATCCCTGAATGCTCTCACATACTCTCGTACAGCCTCACATGTCCCTGCATATCCTCACATGCCCTCAAATGCCCTTGCACACCCTCGAATGCTCTCACATGGCCTTACATCATCGCACATCCTCACAAGCCCTAGCACACCCTTGTATGACCTCACATGTCTTCACAGACACTCACATTTCTCTCACATCCTCACACACCCTCGCATGCCCTCGCATGTCCTCGCACATTGTCGCACGTCCTCGTTCAGACTCACACATCCTCACATATGCTCGAATGCCCTCTCACACTCTTGCACATGCTCACATCCTCACACACCCTCACATGGTCTCATACACCCTCGTATGCTCTTGCATGCTCTCCCAAGTCTTTTGCACTCCCTTGCATTCTCTCACACCTTCTCCAATGCTCTCAAATACCTTTGTATGCTTGTGAAAGCCCTCGCATGCCATCACATGCTCTCCACTCTCGTTGCATGCTCTCATGCCCTCACTTACCTTCCCACCTCCTCGCATGCCCTGACAAGGTATTGCACAGCATCACACGACCTGACATGCTCTTGCATTCTCTTGTATGTCCTCACATTTCTCGCATGTACTCGCATACACTTGCAAGCCTTCTCATGGCCTTGCACTCCCTAGCACGACCTCACCCATGCTGGCACATTCTCTTACACTCTTGCAGGTCCATGCATGCTCTCACATGTCCTTGCACATCATCACATGCCCTCACATGCTCTTGCACATCTTAACATGCCCTCGCACAACCTCATACACTCTTGAACGCCCTCTCACATCCTTGCATGCTCTCGCATGACCTCAAAAGCCCTTGCATGCCCTCACACACTCTTGCATGCCCTAGCATGCCCTCTCACACAGTCACATGTTCTTGCATGTCCTCACATGTCCTCGCATGATCTCATATTTTCTTGAATGCTCTTGCACGCCCTCACACGGTCTGGCACATCCTCGCACACAATCACACACCCTCACATGCCCACACATGCTCTTCCATGCCCTCAAATGACCTCACACGTCCTCACATGCTCTTACACATCCTCACATGACCCCATACACCTTTGCACCCCCTTGTGCCTTCTCACATACCATTGTATGGCCTCTCACGCCCTTGCATGCTCTTGTATGGCCTCACACAAACTCACACATCCTCTCATGCTCTCACACGTCCTTCCAGACTTTCACACCCTCACACACCTTCCCACCTCCTTGCATGCCCTGACAGGGTATTGCACACTCTCACACTACCTGACATAGTCTCTCATCCTCTTGTACGTCCTAGCATGCAATTGCACACCATAGCACATCCTCACAAGCCCTCACACACTCTTGCACACCCTTAATTGCCCTCCCACACCCTCACACGTCCTCACACGCCCTCACACACTCTTGCATGCCCTAAATTGCCCTTGCATACCCTCACAAGTCCTCCAATATCCTCACACACTTTTGCATGCACTCTCACACTGTCACCTGTTCTCTCATGACCTCACATACTCTCCCACATCATTACACATCCTTGCATGCCCTCGCACACTCTTTCACGTTCTTGCATGTCCTCCCACACTCACACTCCCTTGTATAGGCTCCCGCATGTCCTCACATGCCCTTGCACATCCTCATATGCTATCACACACTCTTGGACATCCTCACATGCCCTCATATGGACTAGCATGCCCTCACACACCCTCATACGCCCTTGCACACTCACTCGTCCTAGAATGCTCTCAAATGCCCTTGCACACACTCGTTTCTCTTGCACGGCCTCACACAGCCTCGCACTTCCTCACACAAATCCTTGCAAATCCTCGCAAATCCTTGCATGCCTTCCCATGCCTTCACAGGGCCTTGCACACTCTACAACTCCCTCGTATGGCCTCATATATACTCACATGCCCGTGCAGGTCTTTGCATGCTCTCTCACTTCCTTGCACACTCTTGCTTGCCTTTGCCTTCTCTTTCATGACCCTGCATGCCCTTGTACGTGCTTGCATACCCTTGTACAGTCTCGCACAGACTCACATGCACTTGCACATCCTTATACACTCTGGGACGTCACCAAACAACATTACACACTCTTGCACGTCCTCCCATGCCCTTGCACAATCTCGCATGGACTCACATGCTCTTTATGCCCTCCCATGTACTCACCCACTCTCGCACAATCTCACACACATTCATACGCCTTCACACAGGGTTGCATATCCTTGCACTTTCTTGCATGCCCTTGCAAGCTCTCACATGCCCTTGAACATTCTTGCATCCTTTCACACACCCTAGCACACACTTGCACACCATCACACAGCCTTGAACATCCTCTCACACCCTTGGATGCTCTCAAAAGCTCTTACACTCACACGTGTATCTCGCACAGCTACATACCTCCTCACACACACTCATACACCCAAGCACATCCTCCCATGACCTAACATGTCCTCAAATGCCCTTACACACCCTTTCATGCCTTCATGCTCTCTCACACAATGTCAAACTCTCTTGCACGTCCTCACACACCCTCACATGCCCTCGCATACCCTTGCACACACTCCCACACCCTCTCATGTCTTTATACATCCTCAAATATTTTCACATGCACACTCTTGTATAGCTACACAACTCCTTGCATGCCCTTGCACACACTTGCATGCCCTAGTACCTTTCCCCATGCCCTAGTACATCCTCAAATGCCCACACACACTCCTGCATGCCCTTGCACTCTCTTTCAGAGTGTCAAACATTCTCACACATCCTCACACACCCTAGTATGACTTCACATGCTATTGGACGGCATTGCACACCCTCACGTGTTCTTGTACACTCTTTAATGTTCTCCCATGTACTCACACACCCTTGCACACTATCACATGGCCTTACACTCCCTCGCATGTCCTTGCACCCTCTTGCAAGTCCTTGCACGTTCGCACTTGCTCTCACAAGCTCTCCCACAACCTTGTTCACTCTCACACGTCCTCACATGCCCTTGAATGCTTTCACACGTCCTCGCATACACTTGCACACCCTCACGTGCTCTTACATGTACTTACACACACTCACACGCCCTCACATGACCATGTATTCCCTAGCATGCCCTCGCCCATTCTCTCAGATCCTCACACACTCTCATATGTTCTAGCAAGCCCTCACATGCCCACACAAACCCTAGAATGCCCTTGCCACACTCACAAATTCTCGCACATCCTCTCATGCTCTCTCACGTCTTTGCACGCCTTCACATGCCCTCACATGCCTGAAGATGCCCTAGCATACCCTCACACATTTTCACACATCCTCGTATGCACTGGAAAGTCCTTGCATGCTCTCACAAGTCCAAAATGCCACCTCATGCCCTTGCATGGCCTCACACACCCTCACATGTCCTTGTATGCTCTCACACATCATGGCACATTCTCACACATCCTCGCATGCCCTAGCAGATTCTTGCACGTCCTTGCATCCCCTCACACACTCTCTGACGACCTTGCACACAATTGCACATCCTTGTACAACCTCGCACATCCCTGAAAGCCCTCACACACCTTCACACAGCCTCACACACACTTGAACACCCTCACACATGCTGGCTGCTCTCACAAGGCCTTGCATGTCCTCACACACACTTGCATGCCCTCTCACGCCCTCACATGGCCTCACAAATCCTCGCACGTCCTTCAAGCTCTTGCAACCCCTCGCACGCCCTCAAACATCCTTGCATGCTTTTGCATGCCCTTGCACGCCCTTGTTGGAAGAGGGTGTTTGCTATGACCAGTGTGTTCTCTTGGCAGAACTCTATAAGCCTTTGTCCTGCTTCATTCTGTACTCCAAGGCCAAATTTGCCTGTTACTCCAGGTGTTTCTTGAGTTCCGACTTTTGCATTCCTGTCCCCTGTAATGAAAAGGACATCTTTTTTTGGTGCTAGTTCTAGAAGGTCTTGTAGGTCTTCATAGAACTGTTCAACTTCAGCTTCTTCAGTGTTACTGGTTGGGGCATAGACTTGGATTACTGTGATATTGAATGGTTTGCCTTGGAAACGAACAGAGATCATTCTGTCGTTTTTGAGATTGCATGCAAGTACTGTATTTAAGACTCTTTTGTTGACCATGATGACTATTCCATTTCTTCTAAGGGATTCCTGCCCACAGTAGTAGATATAATGGTCATCTGAGTTAAATTCACCCATTCCAGTCCATCTTAGTTTGCTGATCCCTAGAATGTTGACACTCACTCTTGTCATCCCCTGTTTGACCACTTCCAATTTGCCTTGATTCATGGGCCTAACATTCCAGGTCCCTATTCAATATTGCTCTTTACATCTTCGAACCTCGCTACTATCACCAGTTCCATCCACAACTGGGTGTTGTTTTAGCTTTGGCTCCGTCCCTTCATTCTTTCTGGAGTTATTTTCCCAGTGATTTCCAGTAGCATATTGGACACCTACCGACTTGGGGAGTTCATCTTTCAGTGTACTATCTTTTTGCCATTTCATACTGTTCATGGGGTGTTGGAGAAGACTCTTGAGAGTCCCTTGGACCGCAAGGAGATCCAAACAGTCCATTCTAAAGGAGATCAGTCCTGAGTGTTCATTGGTAGGATTGATATTGAAGGTGAAACTCCAATACTTTGGCCACCTGATGCGAAGAGTGGACTTATTTTAAAAGACCCTGATGTTGGAAAGGATTGAGGGCAGGAGGAGAAGGGTACAACAGAGGATGATATGGTTGGATGGCATCACTGACTCAATGGACATGGGTTTAGATCGACTCTGGGAGTTGGTGATGGACAGGGAGGCCTGGCGTGTTGCTGTTCTTGGGGTCGCAGAGTCAGACACAACTGAGCGAATGAACTGAACTGAACTGAACTAAGCATGCCCTTGCATGTCCTCGCATGTCCTTTCACACCCTTGTTTGTCTTCAAATTCTCTTGCACACACTCACACACTCTCGCACAGCCACAAAGCCCTAACATGACCATGCACACCCTCACACACCCTTGCAGGCCCTATCACACTCTCACCCATGCTCATACATTCTCACGCATCCTGGCATGTACTCGCATGATCTCAAATGGCCTCGCATGCCCTTGCACACTCCCTCACGCATGCCCTTGCACATTTTCACATGCCCTCTCAAGTGCTCACTTGCCCTCACACACTCTTGAACATACTTGCACACTCTCACACACCCTCAATGACCTCCTGCACCCTTGTACACCCTGCCATGCCCTCACATGCACTTGAACACCCTAGCATGCCCTTGCGTCCCCTTGCATGCCCTCACATTCTCTTGCATTCACTCACATGCCCTTGTGAACTCTCACATTTCCTCACACACCCTCACATGACCTCACATGCTCTTGCGTGTCATCACATATCCTGCCATGCCCTCACATGCATTCGCACACCCTAGCACACCCTTTCTTGTCCTTGCATCCCCTCGCACATACTTGCACTCTCTCGCACATGTTCACATTCCCTCCCATGCTCTCATGTGGCCTCACACTCCTTTGCACATTCTTTGCACACACTTGCATGCCCTTGTATAGCCTCGCACACCCATGCATGTCCTCACATGGCCTCACATGATCACCTCCCCTTGCATGTCCTTGCACCTTCTCACATGTACTCACATGCCCTCACACGCTCTCACATAGCCTCACACTCCCATGAATGTCCTCACACACTTTTGCAATTCCTTGCATGCCCTCACATGCTCTTGCATGCCCTCACATGCTCTCGCATGCCCTCACATCCCCTTGCATATACTCATACTCTCACACCCACTTGCACTGTCTCACATGCCCTCCCACACCCTCCCACACTTTCACAGGCCCTCACAGGCCCTCACACGCCCTTGCACATCCTCACACACTCTCACATGACCTCGCACATCCTCGCATTCCCTAATATGCCCTTGCACACCATCGCATGGTCTTGCATGCCCTTGCACACTCTCGCTCAGTCTCTCATGTACTGTCACATGCCCTCGGAAACCTTCACATGCCTTCACATGCCCTCGCAGGCTCTTGTAGGGCCTCACATGCTCTCACACTCCCTCTATGTACTTGCACATCCTCCCACGCCCTTTCACATCTTCGCACACTCTTTCATGTCCTCATACATTCTCTCACGCCCTTACCTGCTTTCACACAGCATCACATGGCCTCGTACACCTCTGCATACTCTTGCACGTCCTTGTACATCCTCTCGTGCTATTGTATGCCCTCACATGCTCTCACACATTCTCTCACACTCTCACACATCTGTGCATGTTCTCACATGCCCTCAGATGCCCTTGCATGCACTCACATGGCCACTCATGCCCTTCCATGTCCTCACATGCTCTCATATGTCCTCACACTCTTGCCCAACCTCACACACCCTTGCACATCCTTGTATGCTCTCACACGTCCTCACACATCCTCGAATGACCTCATCTGCCCTTGCACACCATCACACACTCTTGCACATCCTCTCATGCTCTTGCACACCCTTGTACACTCTTAACGTCCCTCATACACCATTGCACACTACTACACTCCCTCCCACTACTTCACACACTGTTAGACTCCTCCCATACATTTGCATTCTTACACTTCCTTGTTCACCTTTACACTCCCTCACACAGTCACACACTCTACACTCCCTTGCACACCCTTGAACACTCTTACACCCCATTGAATGCCCTCACACACTCATATTCTGTTGCACACACTCACACACTTACACTGTGTTGCTCACTTTTACACTCCTTTCACACCCTCGCACATTCTTATACTTCCTCCCATGTTCTTATAATCCCTGAAGTGACCATTAGTTCCAAGTGACTCCCAATCTACTCTGCACCTGGGATCTCTCTTAAACTCCATGGAATACCCTCTCACACTCTTACATTCCATATCACAACCTAGCACACTCTTACACTCCCTCACACACCCTCACACACTCTTATACTCCCTTGCAGACCCTCACACACTCTTACACTCCCTCACATGCTCTTCCACTCCCTTGCAAATCATCCCACACTCTTACACTCTCTTGTATGCTACTACGCTGCCTTGCACCCTCCTAAACTCCTTGCACACCCACATACTCTTATACTTCCTCACTTATCTTCACACACTGTACAATTCTTTGCATGCTCTGACATTTCCTTGCCTACCTTCACACACCTTTACACTACATCGCACACTCTTTCACACTCTTACACTACCTTGCATGCTGTTGCACACCATCACACACTGTTACACTCCCTTGCATGCTATTATACGCCCTTGTACACCCTCACTCACTCTAACACTCCATCAGACACACACACTCCATCAGACACCCTCACACACTCTTTCACTCCCTTGCATGTTCTTACACTCCGTGGCACAATCTAACAAGCTAACACTCCTTTGCACATCCTTGCACATTCTTACACTCCCTCTCGTGCTCTTACACTCTCCTGCATACCATCCCACACTCTTACATTCCATTGCACATCCTCACACACCCTTACACTCCCTCACACACCCTCCACACTCGTTCACCCCATCATACACCCTCGAACACTTTTACACTCACTCTTACACACACTTGCACATCCTTGTACACTCTTACACACTCTCCCATATTCTTACACTCCCTTGCATGTCCTCACACACTCTTACTCTCCCTCACACACCCTCACATACTCTTATACTCCCTTGCACACTCTTACATTCCCTCTCACACCCTCACACACTCTTATACTCCCTCACAAACCTACACCTGTGGTCATATGTACATAGTCTCAGGGTTAACCACTCTCAGACCATATACATGTTGTCACAAGTTCACAGTCTCCATGATTACTCCACCTACCAGATCATGTACCTGGAGTCACATTTCCAGTTTCCAGGGTAATCACCACACCCAGACCCTACACCTTGTGTCACTTGTCTACAGTCTTCAAGGTAAACCTCTCCCAGACCCTACACATGCAGTCACATGTCCACAGTCTTCACAGTGACCTCATATCACCTACCCTGTACCTGGGGTCATGGTGACCCTCCTTCCAGACCCTGTACCTGGGGTCACATGTCCACAGTCACCAGTTTGACTCCTTTCCCAACACTGTACCTGGGGTCACACATACACAGTCTCCATGGTGACGCCCCTCTCCCAGACCCTGTCTATTTTCTACTTACTAAACTCTCACCCCTTAACAATCCTTAGTGGTGGTAGTTTAGTCACTAAGTCATGTCCAATTCTTGTGACCCCCATGGACTGTAGCCAGTGAGGTTCCTCTATCCATGAGATTATCCAGGCAAGAATACTGGAGTGGGTTGCCATTTCCTTCTCCAGGAAATCTTCTTGACCCAGGATCCGAACCAGGGTCTCCTGCATTGCAGGTAGATTCTTTACCAACTGACCTATGAGGGAAGCTTTTGAGCTATGAGGGAATGCCCAGACCCTGTGCCTGGGTCACAGTTTGACAATATCCAGGGTGTCCCTCCTGCCCATAACCTGCACCTGTTGACATATGTCCAGTCAACATGGTGGTCCCCTCTCCCAAATCCTGCACTTGGGGTCACATGTACACAGTCTAGGATGACATTCTCCCAGAAACTGTGCCTGGAGTCACACGTCCACAGTCTCCAGGGTGACCCCCCTCCAAGACCCTGCACCTGGGATCACGTGTCCACAGTCCCCACGGTGATCCACCTGTCAAACAATGTACCTAGGGTCTGATGTCACAGTCTCCAGGGTAAGCCACCTCCCAGACCCTGCACCTGGGATCCTATGTCCACAATATCCAGGGTGACTCTAGACTGGGGTCACATGTCTACAGTCTAGAGTGTGACCCCCCCCCACCTCCTATACCCTATGTGGAGTCACACAATCAACAGTCTTTAAGGTAATATCCTCCCAGACCATTCACCTGGAATCACACCTCCAGTCTTCACGGTTAGCCCTCTCCTCAGACCCTACACTTTGGGTCAAACGTTCACATTACTCATGTTGACCCCACTTCCCAGACACTGTACCTGGGGTCACATGTCCACAGTCTCCAGGGTGACCCTGCCCCCAAGACCCAGTAGCTGGGGTCACACATCAACAGTGTTCATGGTGACCTCCTCCCAGACCCTGCACCTAGGGTAAGATTTCCACAGTCTCTACAGAGGCTCCCTTCCAGATGCCACACATGGGGTCAGATGCCCACAGTCCATAGGGTGACCCCATCACTCAGACCCTGTACCTGATGTCACATGTCCACAGTCCCCAGGGTGACAGCAGCCCCCAGAACCTGTACCTGAAGTCAAAGGTCCACCACCTCCAGGGTGACAAACATCCCAAACACTGAAACTGGGTCACACATGCACAGTCTTCAGGGTGACTGCAGCTTACATCCAAGAACCTGGTATGCGTGTCTGCAGTCTCCATGCTGACATCCCTCTTCAGAAACTATACCAGGTCTCACATGGCCACAGTCTCCCTGGTGAACACCTTTGCAGACCCTGTACATGGGATCACATGTCCACGTTCTCCAGGGTGAATGTCCTCCAAGACCCTGAACCTGGGGTCACATATCCACAGTTGCCAAGGTTAACCCATCTCAAGACCCTGCACCTGGGGTCACACGCCCAGTTTCAAGGGTGACCTCACCTCCCAGACCCTTGCCCTGGGTTCACACATCCACAGGCTCCATGTTGACTGCTTCAAAGTACCTGCACCTGGGGTCACATGTCAAAATTCTCCTTGTTGACACTACTCACTCCTCACATTTGGGTTCACATGTCCACAGTCTCCAGGGTTACTACAATTTACCAGGTTCATAAGTCCACATTCATCAGGGCGACACCCTCCCAGAGCCTGTATGTGTGGTCACACATCCACAGTCTCCTTGGTGTGACCCCTCCCTAGACCCGGGACCTTGGGTCACATGTCCACTGTCCCCAGGGTAACTCCACCTCCCAGACCCTGAACCTGGGGTCACATGAAAATAGTCTCCAGGATGAGACCACTTTCAGACTATACTGGGGTCACATGACTACAGTTCCCCTTGTGACATCTCCTCCCAGTCCCTGCATCTAGGCTTGCTGATCCACAGTCTCCAGGATAAACCCCTCCCAGGTCATACACCTCGAGAAACATGTCCACAATCCCCAGAGTGACACCACTTTCCAGACCCTGCACCTCAGGTCCCATGTCCACAAGATCCAGGGTGACCTCCTCCCACACTCTGGACCATGGTCACATGTCTACAGTCTGAAGTGTGACTCCACCTCCCAGAAACTGCACGTGAGGTCACAGATGAACAGTCTCCAGTGTAACCCCCCTCTTGACCCTACCTGGGGTCAAATTTCTGTAGTATCTAGGGTGACTTCCTCCCGGACCACATACATGGGATCACATCCACAGTCTCTAGTATGAGCCAACATCCAGACTCTGTACCTGAGATCTCATGACCACAGTGTCCTGGGTGACACCACCTCCCAGTCCTTGCACTTAAGGTAACATGTCCAGCGGCTCCAGGGTAACCCCTTCCCAGATCATTCACCTGATGTAACATGTCCACAATCCCCAGAGTGACCCCATGTCTCAGATCCTGCATCTGGGATCACACATCCACAGTATGCAGGGAGAGCCACTTCCCCAGACCCTGCACTTTGGGTCACACATCCATAGTCCTCAGGGTGACCCCATCATCCAGACCCAGTAACCAGAAACACCTGCAAACAATCTGAATGGTAACCCCACCTTCCAGATCCTATCCCTGGAATTTCACATCCATAGTCTCCATGATGAACCCCTCCAAGACCATGCACCTGGGATCACACACCCACAGTTTCCAGGGTGACCCCCTTATGCCCTGCACTGGGCATTATATGACCACATCTCTACATTCACATCCCACATCAGATCCTTTACCTGGTGTCACATGGCCACAGATTCCCTGGTGAACCCCTTCATAGACTCTATTCATAGGGTCACATGTCCATAGTCTCCAGGGTGAACACTCTCCCAGACCCTGCACCTAGGTTCACACGTCCACATTCTCCATAGTGACCCCACCTCCCAGACACTTCACCCGGCTTTACACATCCACAGGCTCCAGGGTCAGCCTCTACCCCTGACATTGCATTTGGGGTCACCCGTCCACTTTTTCCAGGGAGAAAACACCTCACAGAAACTTCACCTGGGGTCACATGTCCACAGTCTCCACAGAGAGCCCTCTCCACAGACCCTGCACCTGGTGTTAGACGACCATAGTCCAGGGTGATCCCTACTCCCAGACCATTCACTTGGGGCTCACACATCCACAGGCTAAAGGGTCACCCCTTTGAAATACAAGCACCTGGGATCAAATGTCCATAGTCTCCTTGGTGACACCTCACCCAGACCCTGTACCTGGGGTCACATTTCCAGCTTCCAGTGTAACTGCCTCTACCAGACCCTACACCTGGGGTCACATGTCCACATTCTCCATGGTGACCCCACCTTTCCAGAAATTTTACCTCTGGCCACATGTACACAGTCTCCAGGGTGACCACCACTCTCAGACTTTGAACTCTGGTCACATTTCCAGTACAGACCCTTACCTGTGGATACAGTCCACAGACTTAAGGGTGACACTACCACATCAGTCGGAGCACCTGGGATGACATGGGCACAATTTCCACTGTGAGCTCCCCTCCCAGACTCTACCCTCATGTTACATGTCCACAGTTTCCAGGATGACACCCTCCCGGATCCTGTATCTGAGATCACATATCTTCAGCCCCCAGGGTGATCTCTTCCAGGCACTGTATTTGGGGTCACATATCCAGTCTCTACCGTGTGCATTCTTCCAGACCCAGTACCTGGTGACACATGTCCATAGTCTCCGGGGTGATGTAATTTCCCAGACCTTGTACCTGGGTCATATGTCCACAGTCTCAAGTGTGAACCCCCAACCAGACCCTGCACCTGAGGTCACATGTCCACATTCTCCATTGTTACACCCCCCTGTCAGACCCTGCACCAGGTGTCCACAGTCTCCAGGGTGACGATCTTCCCCAGATTGTATATTTGGGGTCACACATCCACATTTTTCAGGGTGACTCAACCTCACTGACCCTGGTCTGGGGTATCAGGACCACAGACTGCCCCTGGATTCCCGTGACCATTGTCTCCAGGGTAAACCCCTCCCAGAACCTGCACCTGAGGTAACATATTCAGTCTCCAGGGTGACCCCATCTCACTGACCATGTATCTGGGGTCATATGTCCACAATCTTCTGGGTGAGACCCTCCCCATAACCTGCACCTTGGGTCATACATCCACAGTCTCCAGGCTTACCCCACCCCCCAGACCCTGCACCTGGGGTGGCACATCTACAAGCTCCAAGGTGTCCCCCTCCCAGTATCATGTATCTGGGGTCACCATGTATCTGGGGTCACATGTCCACAGTCTCCAGGGTAACCCCACCTCCTCGACTCTGTACCTGGGGTCAAATGTCCATAGTTTCCAGGGTGATCCCAGCTCTCAGGCTCTGCACCTGGTTTCTCACATTTACAGTCTCAAGGTGAAACCCTTCCCAAACCTACACCTGTGGTCACAAGTACATAATGTCCAAGGTTACCACCTCCCAGACTATATACATATTGTCATAAGTCCACGGTCTCCAGGGTCAGTCTGTTCCCCAGACACTACACTTTGGGTCACATGTCCACAGTCTCCTAATGAACCCACCTCCAAGAACCTGTACTGTGGGCCATGTGTACAGTCTCCAGGGAGACCCCACCTCAGAGATCCTGTATCTGGGGTCACATGTTCAAAGTCTCCAATGTGACCCTACCTCCTAGACCCTGCACATGGGATCACATGTCCACAATATCCAGGGTGAATGCTCTCGACCCTGGACCTGGGGTCACATTTCCAGTGTCTAGGGCGACACCCCTCTGCAGACACTGTACCTGGGGCCACACATCCACAGTCTCCAGGGTGACTCCACCCTCAGATCAAACAACTAGGAGTACATATCCACAGTTCAGGGTAACCCCAAAGCCTAAACCTGTAGTCACACATCCAAAGTATCCATGGATACTCCCTCCTAGACCATGCATCCAGGATCACAAGACGACTATCTCCAGGTTGACCCCAATCCAACCCTGCACCTGGGGTCACATTCCACAGTCTCTAGGTAACACTTCTCCCCAGACCCTGTAGCTGGGGTCATATAGGCACAGTCTCTGGGATGACTCCATCCCCCAGGCCCTGACCCTGTGGAAACATGTCCACAATCGGCAGGGTAACCCCACTTCCTAGACCCTATATCTGGAGTTGCACATCCACAGTTTCTATGGTGACCCCCTCCTAAATCATGCACCTTAGATCACATGTCCACAGTCTCCAGGGAGAGCACCCTCCCCTAAATCTGTACTTTGAATCATACATCCACAGTCCTCAGGGTGACCCCACTTCCCAGATGAATGAAAGACAAAAATAGAGTGCTTTTCAGACATCTGTCTATCAGCAACTGTCTACATTCTAAGATGTGAGAACTCCAGGTTTGCAAGAGGCCCTAATTTCCAGAGTCATAGACAGTATATTTCCCTGCATTTTCTGAGCCTTTTGAACTCATTCCTAGCTCATATTGTGTCTGCCCCTGAGGAAACTTGCTTGGGAAATTGTCTAAGAGTGCTGAGTGCCATACTGTTGTTACCTTGATTAGTTGACATTCTAATGGAAATGATCCTGCAGAAAGGAGTTGCAAGCTGCCTGGTTGCACCCAAAATCAAACAAGTTTGACCAAACCTATTGATGTTATAAGTAGGACAACATCATTTGAATGGATTATCAGGCAGCTGCCAGCGCTTTTAGTGCCAACAGAGAGAAAATACCAATTTTGCCAACACGGTTCAATAACCAGGTTCACATTCAGTATGTGTCCCTGAAGTATCCAAGAATTTTCCAAGCAGACCTAGGATCACTGGATCTCTCCTACAGAGATAACTTGATGGAACGTTTACTCTGAAGGGTGAGTCTTGTTGAGGTAAGTCCTTCCCCAAGGCCACAGAAGTGCAGCCCAGAACCAAGGTCACCTGTGAATCTGACTGAGTCCCTTTGCAACTGTTGCCAAAAGCCCCTGATCATCACGAACAAGCTTCCTGACTCCCTACTAGGCAAAGATGTCCACTCCAGTAAACACCCTATGGTGCCCCAACCAATCACCTAACATCAACCTTTCAGCAGGAATTTTCTTTGTCTTGAAGCCATAAAATCTGTCGACTTTCCCTAGTCTGTCAGCAGGTTGCCCTGCTGTGCTCACAGTGCCCACATTATCTCTGCTCTTTGTTCTTAATAAAAACTCACTCCCTTCTGAAATGATCTATATCTTGAAATTATTTTCCAACTCATGCTCAGACTGCCTCAACAAGCCTCCCATCACTAGGGCCATTTTCCTGGATCACATTCACCATTTGTTGTCCACTCCAAGCTCAGAGCAGAAAGGCCCTCTCAGTCTGGCTCTTCCCTCTCACATCCCATGCCTGGTCACCAGGAGCTCCCACTGTTCCTGGGAAGGCTGTCTTCTGTGTCCTGGAGTGCGGGGAGCTGCCTGTGAGAACGGAGTCCTTTGTCTGAAGGACACAGCTCTGGGAGCTGCCTCAGTCCTTGAGGGTTTGCTTGCAAACATAGCTCTCTGTCCCGCCACCCCAGAGATTAGGCGATTATTTACTGCAGACACCTGGAGTTCTGGGCTAACTTCTCACGCACAGGGAAATGTTATCTGGTGTAAGAAATAATAACAGGGTGCCATTCCCATGCTCTCAAGATTTCTTGTGACTGTAAGATGTATAGGTCAACCAAGAAAAATGTTAACTGTCTTGTCTTTCTCAAGCTCCCCTTTATAAATATAAGATGCTGAATAAAGTCAGTGTCAGACCGCTTCCCTTTGTGGAGACGTGTCTGAACCTCTTGACCCCATCTTTGTTGTAGAATTCTTTTGCTGTAGTTTTCCTTCTCAGCCGCGCCATGCACGTTCTTGGGACCTGATCGACTTTGCCAGCTGGCACCGGCACTGGAGGGGCCTGCATTGTGTCAGGTGGGAGGAACAAGAAGTACCTATTAGGTCTCCCACACCAGCACAGCAACCAGTACCCCGCTACTGACCTCTTCACTCTGGATGGGCCTGGGGATATTTCAGGGGATGTCCCCCAACATGTCCTTGTTCTCATCTAATCCCAGCACTGCCCACATGAGAGTCGCTAAGCAATTCTGTGATGACTGCACAGAGAGAATACTTGTTCACTCACACCTCCCAGGAGCATGGGGTTCTTATGTGCAGGTGCCTCCCAGCATATAGGGTTCACCTGGGTAGGTATCCCACAGGGATCAGTACCCAGGAACTGCCCACAAAGCCCTCATTGCAGAGCACCCTCAGCCCCTCTGTTGGAAAGATCTGACCTTGAGCCCCTCAGAGCAGGACCTGAGGTAACAAACAGCAGCTTCTGGACAGGTCTGTGACCCTGGGCTTCACTGTATGTGGCCTCTTTCCAGCAGGTTTTCCAGAGGCTTCCATTGCACCTGGGCACTGATCCTGTCTCCACCCACAACCCCTCCTGTCTCTGACTCATGAGCCCCTCTCATTAGAGAAGTCCTTCCTGAAATTATCTCCCAGTTGTGGGCCAGATAAAATGATTAGAAAAACAAGTCAGAGCTTCAACCCCATATCCATCCGCACCCTCAGGACCCACAGGTGCTCCTGGAACCTTGGCCAGAACAAAGAGGCCCATTTTCTGAAACCACAAGCCCAGATGGGCAATGATTGGCTAACCTGGCTGGCCTGCCCTTTGCACGTGTACATGGGTTGAGATCTGTTTAAACCTCCTCAAGTGCCTGAAGCTGTACTTGATGCCGTCTTTTCTGCTTAGATATTGCAGTGCCAGTTTGGTGAGAGAGAGTGAGGGGCCATGGCATTTCAGGGGACCTGGCCTGCGTGGGGCTCTGCTGGACCTTCTTCTGGAGGTGCATGGCTGTCACTTGCTAAGGATGGGCTGTGTTGCCTGTTCCTGCTGTTGGAAATCTTTTCAGGCAGAGGTGAGGAAGTAAGAAAACACGCAGTGGGAGCAGGACAGGAGGAGTAACTCAGGTAGGAAAGTGGAAAGCTTCCAGATGATCACCCAGGCCAGGACTATCCTGACTGATCTACAGGAGCCAACTCGGTAAGTGTGCTGTCACTGGAGTGGCTCCACTTTTCTCCAGCCTGTGAGGTATTTGCACGTATCCAAGTGTTTTACCTGGGACGTGTGGATGAGGTTCAGGAGTGGCTAGCCTGGGGGTCAGCCAGGGTTTACTTAGAGATGATTCTGTGGGGTCTCCCAGCTACCCACTGAAGACCCTTGTTGGGAGGGGAGTGGGCAGAGAGTGTGGAAGGGCTGCTGGCTTCGCATGCATAAGTCTCCACCGCTGACCATCTTCAGAATTGCTCATCCCTGGAGTAAGCATCCTAATTGGGTTTTCACCTGTGTAACTAGTGACTTCTTAATTAGCAGTATGAACAGTGATTAACAAAAAAATGTCCTCAGGCAGGACTGAGATGTTACACCACATATATCATTGTAAGAACCTGAGAAGGCATGTGCAGCTAGTACCCTTAGGGACAGGCTTCAAACTTGACCCCTCAACATTCTGACATCCAGCTACTGCTTTAGCTTTTCTGAGGGCCCAGTGCTGACTCTAAGTGTTCTGTAATCCAGGCTCCATCTGCCTTTAGTGAGACCCAAACTTTTAAGATCCTACAGAGCAGGGTCTGTGTGGCTGCTCTGTGGCTTCTTTAACAAATGATCACAAGCTAGGTGGGTTAAAACAACAGGAGTTCATCATCCCCAAGTCCGGAGACCAGACACCTGAGATCAACATGGCACAGGGCTGAGGTCCTTCCAGAGGCTCCAGGATAGGGTCCTTCCTGCCTTTTCCAGCTTCAGGGGCTCCAAGGGTCCCTGGGCTTTTGGCCCCCTCCCTCCCATCTCTCTCTCTGCCTTTAAGAGGCTTCTCCACTGTGTCTTCTTCTGTCTCTTAGAAGGACTCTGTCAGTTGGATTGAAGGTCACCCTAACCCTAGAAGACCTTACCTTGATATCCTTAACTACATCTACAAAGACCCTTTCCCCAGATATGGCCCTGTTCTGTGGGGACACATCTTTGGTGGCCACCATTCACCCCATTCTCTGTTTATCAAATAACCCTCATTTTAGGAGATCACCACAGGGCCATATAGATGGGAGCAGACAGTGGCCACACACGTGGAGTCTGGAGAGAATGAGGCCCTTGGAGTCACCTGGAATGGATGCAGGCCTGGCTTCATCAGGCGAGGAAAATCACAGGGAGAAGAGGGACATGGTCTTGTTCAGGCTTCAGAAAGCACGTTGGGGTGGGATGTGAGATGTATCGTTGGGGCAGGGAACTTTGTCAGGGCCTGGTGGAGGGGTTAGGCTTGGATCAGGGCTGTGGATGTCGAAGGGAATTAGTGGGGGGTTGGCCATACACCCTGGGGGAGTAGCTCACAGTCACTGGGGCACAAGGAACTGGGAATCTGGGAGGCCTTCGTGTTCCTGAACCTGAAGAGGATACGTTAAAATTTTACATCAACTCATGCTCCTTCTGCCTCTGTAACTCAGTTTGCTCCTTTAAAAGTCTGGATCATGTAGGTCACGCAGTCTCAGAAAGTGGGGACTTACGATACTTGGAGCTGGAGCTTGCCTCCCTCACCCTTGTCTTGGCCCCTGAAAACCTGCATGATCATGCCTGTCCATGATAATGCAAAGCCTGCCTCCCTGACACTCCTCCACCAAATGGAACTACCTGCTCTGCTGGAGCACTTCCAGTGGCTGTGGGTCGCCACTGACAGGACTCTGGCTTCCTCAGGACCCGCTGAGGCTTCAGCTTCAGGACAGTGTGAGGTTCAGTTCAGGCTGACAGGACCCATGTGGTTTCAGCTTTGGAGCATGGTGGGGTTCAGCTCAGGTAGGGGGAAGTCTGGCCTCCTCAGAACCTGATGGGGGTTCAGCTTTGGGACATTATGGGGTTCAGTTCAGACTGACAGGAGATGGGTCACCACAGGACCCATGTGGTTTTGGCTTTGGGACATTGTGGGGTTCAGTTCAGGCTGATGGAATCTGGTCTCCTCAAGACCCACTAGGGCTTCAGTTTTGGGGCATGATGGGGTTCAGTTGAGGCTTATGGGAGCCCGGTCCCTCAGGACTTACTTGGGCTTCAGTTTTCAGGCATTGTGGGGTTCAGTTGAGGCTGACAAGACTCTGATATCCTTAGGATCCGCTGGGGCTTCAGCTTTGGGACATTGTGGGGTTCAGTAGAGCCTGACAGGAGTCTAGTTTCCTCAAGACCTGCAAGGAGATGGTGCTGCTGAAGGGAAATGTGAGGAAAATTGGGAAGAAGCTTTCTGTATATGGTTGTTGCTGAAAGTCTGCCTTATGAAGACCCAGGACTGTTAGGCTTGATGTAGAAAGTTGTGTGATTTTAGTCAGTTTTTGTCTGTGGTATAAGATGGTGTCCTGTATTGTTCCTTTGTGTGTGGTTTCCATTTTTCCTAGCACAGTTTATTGGTGGGGGGGCTGTCCTTTCCTGTGTGTATGTTCTTAGTTCCTATCTTGTAAATTAATTACCATGTGCCTGTAGGTTTACTTCTGAGCTCTCTTGTCTCTGTGCCTACTTCTGTGCCAATTCCACATGTCTTGTGGTGACTATAGGCACACACTCTAGATTGAATTCAGGGATAGACATACCACCAGCATGTTCTGCTTTCTCAGAGTCCCTTTGGCTCTTCTGGTTCCTTTGTGGCTTCACAGAGATGTGAAGATTGCATTTGTTTCTATGAAAAATATCATTGAAATGTTGGCAGTGATTGCATGAATGTGTACATTGCTTTGGTTAGAATGAGTATTTTAATGGTATTTTCACCCACAAACATGAGATATTTTTTACTTGTGTCCATTCAGTTTCTTTGATCATTGTCTTGTAGTTTTTAGCTTGCAGGTCTTTCAAGTCCTTGGTAAGATTTTTAGTTTTTTGGCAGGGGGGAGGGGGATGCAATTGTAAAAGGGATTATTTTCTTAAGTTCTCTTTCTAATAGTTCATTGTTAGTGTAGAGAATCGCAAATGATTTTGCAGTTCTACTGACTTTCTTTTCTTTTTGGGGGGGTCTTCAGCTCAACATGTTGGATCTTAGTTCCCTGACAAAGGATCAAACCAGTGCCCCTGCAGGGGAAGTGCCGAGCCTTAACCACTGGACTGCCAGGAAAGTCCATGAATTCACTTTTTAGTTCTGACCAGTTGCTTTGGTGTAGTGTTATGTGGAAAACTAGAATTAAGACATGTCATAGTTTCAGTTCCATCTGGGTCATCCACAGCAACCAAGTCGTGGTGTCTACTAATATGCTCTTCCTACAGTGCCTTTTAATACCATGTGGACTAGTACAAGGAAATTAACATCATTACGTTAGTTGAAGTTGGTTTGGTTAAGTCTTGGCCTCTATTGCAATGTTCAATGTCATCTCTGATTTTCTGGCATGTGACATACATGGTTGTTTTGAAAAGTAATTTACTTTCTAGTAAAATTTCAAATGTTTCAACTTTGAATAGTGGTAGAAAGCTTTCTACATTCACACCAAATACTGCAATGTGTTTTATCCCAAAGAGGGTCACTTTCCTGGGGAACTAGCCTGTAACCCAAAAATGGGGGATATTTATGTTTTCCACATTATAATCCTATCCATAGGACCAGTTCAACTTTCATCAGCTGCCCAAGCTTTGTGCAAATGTCTTTCTCCATTCTAATGCAGTTTTCTTTTTCTGGAGCCATCACTGGGGCTTTCCCTCATATTAAAAACCTTCATGGATTTAAAGTGACAAGATGCCTATGATCTAGGTGGCTTTTTCTGTGTGGTTTCTTTCACTGAGAATGTTTTTCATGTTGTGCCATGTGTCATTTTTTAATTTTGTTTACAAACCTATGACAACATTTATCATTTGAGTCATTTTAAGTATGCACTTCTATAGCATTAACTGCACTCACATTGTTGTAAAAATTTCCCCACCATTCATCTCCAGAATCTTTTTATTTTCCTGAAGTGACACTGTAACCATTAAACACTCACCACCCTCAATCCCTGGCCATCTTATTCTACTTGGAATTTGTCTTATATGGATATCTCCTACTCTTGGAATCATAGAACAGTTTTCCTTTTGTGTTGGGCTGGTTTCACTTGGCATAATGACTTAATGTTTCATCCACATTATAGCATGTGTGAGAGTTATCTTGTTTTTAAAGGTTGAATCATATTGAATTGTGTTTATACTACATTGTGCTTATCTGGTTATCTGTTGAACACTTGTGTTGCTTCCACATTTTGGCTACTGTGAATAATGTTGCTATGAATACAGGGTCTGAATATCTGTTCCAGTTCTTGGTTTTAAATATTCTGGGTGTATAACCTGGACCAGGATTGATGGATTTTATGTTAACTCTGTATTTATGTATTTGAGAAGACCCCTACTGTTTTTTTGCAGTTTTGGAACTATTTTACTATATTCCTTTCTATGGCAGAGTAATTCATCTTATGGATGTATCTACCCTATTTGCTCTTCCATTCACCTGTTCGTGGGCATTTTCATTGTTTTCAACTTGCGTTCTCAAGAACACTGCTGCTAGGAATATTGGTGTACAAGTTTATATTTGAACACCTGTTTTAAATTATTTGGATGTATATATAGGAGTGGAGTTGGCAAAACATATGATAATTCAGTTCAGTCACTCAGTCACGTCCAACTCTTTGTGACCCTATGGACTACAGCACACCAGGCTTCCCTATCCATCACCAACTCCTGGAGCTTGCTCAAACTCATGTCCATCGAGTTGGTGATGACATCCAACCATCTCATCCTGTTATCCCCTTCTGCTCCTACCTTCAGGCTTACCCAGCATCAGAGACTTTTCCAACAAATCAGTTCTTCACATCAGGTGGCCAAAGTATTGCAGTTTCAGTTTCAGGATCAGTCCTTCCAATGAAAATTCAAGGCTGATTTTCCTTAGGATTGACTGGTTGGATCTCCTTGCAGTCCAAGGGATTCTCAAGAGTCTTCTCCAGCACCACAGTTCAAAAGCATCACTTCTTAGGCACTCAGTTTTCTTTGTAGTCCAGCTCTATCATGTATACATGACTACTGGAAAACCATAGCTATGAGTACACAGACCTTTGTTGGTAATGTCTCTGCTTTTTAATATGCTGTCTAGATTGGTCATAACTTTTCTTCCAAGGAGCAGCATCTTTTAATTTCATGGCTGCAGTCACCATCTGCAGGGATTTTGGAGGCCCCCAAAATAAAGTCTGTCACTATTTCCATTGTTTCCCCATCTATTTGCCATGAAGTGATGGGACTGGAGGCCATGATCTTAGTTTTCTGAATATTGAGTTTTAAGCCAACTTTTTCACTCTCCTCTTTCACTTTCATCAAGAGGCTCTTTAGTTCTTCTTTGCTTTCTGCATAAAAGTAGTGTCATCTGCATGGCTGGGATTATTGATATTTCTTCTGGCAGTCTTGATTCCAGCATGTACTTCATCCAGCCCTGGAATTTCACATGATGTACTCTGCATATAAGTTAAATAAGCAGGGTGACAGTATACAGCCTTGCCATACTCCTTCCCTGATTTGGATCCAGTCTGTTGTTCTATGTTCAGTTCTAACTGTTGCTTCTTGACCTGCAAACAGATTTCTCAGGAGGCAGGTAATGTGGTCTGGTATTCCCATCTCTTTAAGAATTTTCCACAGTTTGTGGTGCTCTGCACAGTCAAAGCCTTTGGCATTGTCATTAAAGCAGAAGTAGACATTTTTCTGGATGTTTTTGCCTCTTTTTTTTTCAATGATCCAGTGGATGTTGGCAATTTGGTCTCTGGTTCCTCTGCCTTTTCTAAATCCAGCTTGAACATCTGGCAGTTCATGGTTCACGTACTGTTGAAGCCTGGCTTGGGGAATTTTGAGCATTACTTTGCTAATGTGTGAGATAAGTGCAACTGTGCAGTAGTTGGAACATTCTTTGGCATTGCCTTTCTTGGAGATTGGAATGAAAACTGACCTTTTCCAGTTCTGTGGCCACTACTGAGTGATATGATATTACATTTTTATGTTTTTGAGAAAATGCTGGTTTTGTACACATAGATCACATCATTTTACACCTCTACAAGTAAAGTTTGAGTTCCAATTTCTGTACATTTTTGCCAACATTTGTCATTTGTCTTTATTGTTGATTTCCCCCACATCCATCCTGAGTGCCTTATTAAGGAGGAAGTCATAATGCAGGACCCACATTTGAGGAGAGAGGAGTTAGCTTCATATACGTGATGGACAGCTGAGTGTCTGTATCAATTATTTAGAATCTTCCTGCATAGATATTTTTATTTAACACTACTCATAAAACCTATGTTTTTTTTTTCTTTTTTCTTTTTTAACTGTTTGGACACCTGAAAATTATTTTAATCTTTTGGGAGCTACCCTAGTGGTTCAGACTGTAAAGCATCTGCTTGCAGTGCAGGAGACCTGGGTTCGATCCCTGGGTGGGGAAGATCCCCTGGAGAAGGAAATGATGACCCCTCCAGTACTCTTGCCTGGAAAACTTCATGGATGGAGGTTCCTCATAGCCTACAGTCCATGGGGTCTGAAAGAGTCAGACATACTGAGAGACTTCCTTTTCTCTTTCTTTTGGCTATAATCCAGCCAACTATACAGCTTAGCTCATTCTTGCTTTGGCTATTGAGAGATTTTTCCATGCTCTTATGCTTTTATTTTACATAATTCAGCTTTCATTGGGTTTTTTGGTTTTTCTTTCTCATATTTTAAGATTATGGTGCTTTACATATTTACTGTCTCAGTCCTAGTATAAGCCACATTTTAAAGAATCCTTGTTCCTTTTTATTAAAGAATGTTACTAAACATTTTCATGTGGGAACTTAATAATCTTAGCAGAAAATGCATCGAAATACTTATGCAAGTATCCAAGACTATGCATACACATGGTTATGAAGATTTTCACATGGAGCTATGTGTTTCTGTATTAGGCTAAAGATAGTTTATAATGATGTCTCCAACCTGATTTCTTATGATACAGGTATTATAACCTTTTCCCTTTGTCTGCCTGTAACTTCCCACTCCAGTGGTAAAAATCCTGGCTTCCACTACTTGTCAGTTATCAAATTCAGTGCTTGTTCCATTCAATGACTGATTCTGTAAGTTTCAGTCCTGTTAGCTACAAACCCCTGTGGAAAGAACTTACAGAGATCATTGTTTATGTACATTTTGCCTTTGGCCTGCAGATTCTAATCATTTTCACAGTGAACTTAGGTCAGATAATTTTGTCCTAATACTAAGAGTGGCTTTTTTTTTTTTTTTTTAACAAAAATTCCTTCTTCTTCTTTTTTAATCTCTTGGCTGTGCTGTGGCATGTGGGATTTTAGGTCCCTGACCAGGAATTGAACCCACCTCTCCTGCATTGGCAACATGGAGTCTTAACCACTGGCCCACCAGGGAAGTTTGAATCTTTTCATATATTTCTCAATCTGTTAGATTCTTTGTTAAATTCTGCATTCCAGTCTTTGACACTCTCATACCATAAATAAACGTTAATAGGTAATAATTTACTTGTTGGGTTCTGAAAACAAAAATCTATGTGCTTAGAAAAATGTATAGTGTCAGGTATTCATCACTAAAGTATCATGTGATATATTTCAGCCACATATTCCATAAACTGTTTATCATGTCTGTTTTACCTTTTCTAGAATGTCTTATAAGGTCATACAGTGTGTAGCACTTGAGGCTGGATTCCTTCACTTAGTAATATAAGTGTTAGATTCATGCTTTTCTTTGTTTTATAAATGGGTTGGTTGTTCATTCCTTTATACCTCTGAACACTATTGTATTGAATTATATGAGAGGAAAAATAATATTCCTTCTGCCCTCAGTGTTCTTCATTGAGATGCTCGTAGTGAAAGGGAGATGGACTGGAGAAAAACAATCAGAAGTTTAATATATGCCATGCATATCTCCTGTATAGTTGAGAGATACCTGGGAAAACTGAGTCACTTCCTGAAATGGTCCAATATTTTACCTTAAATGCTGTCATCAGCTATCAATGAAGGAGGAGTTTAGGGGATGGAAGAAGCCATTTAAGGGAGATTATTATATGAAGCACAGTAAACAAAGGTATGGTGGTTATGCAGATTAACATCCAGGTCCATTCCATACATCTTTTTGATATTTAGTCAAGTCATTTAGTCAAGTCAAGTCATTCTTGAGATTTAGTCATCCTCCATATCCTTGTCCACAAAAGGACACATCCTTACAAATGGAGATATCCTTAATAAATGTAAATCTACTTCATAAAATGACATTTCTATTTGGTTTTCAGATTCTCCAGGAGTTCCTGTTTTTTTAAATTAATCAGTCTAAAATAATCCTTTTGTCAAATGGGCATATTTTGGGTGTGCTGTTTTGTGCTTCTTTTGAAATTTCCATGCCATAATATGCCTAGGAATGCACATCTATGGAAGGATATCCTGATATTTTTAAGTTTTTAATTATTATGAATTATGAATAGTGCTCTTGTACATTACTCAATGCTAGTTTTTATTTCAGTTTTCCAAAGCAGTTGTGTAAATACAAGAGGTACACTTCTTGATTCCTAAGGTGAGACCGTTTAGATTTGGAGAAAAATGCCAAACTGTCTTCCAAAGTTGACTGTACATGCATCCAACCAGCATCTTGAGTATACTCTTGTATGCTTATTTACAGTTTTTTATCTTCTTTGGCCAGGTGTGTGTTTCAGTCTTCACCAAATTTGTATACTGTGGATACAGTCTTGAATAATTGAACTTTTCTAAGAATCTGTCCATTTCTTCCATTTATCGCTTTTATTGATGTATAGTTGTTCATAATAGTCTATTAGAATCCTTTGCATTTCTGCACTGTCTGTTGTAACTGCTACCCAGGTGCAGGTTCTGGGAGGTGTGTTCACAAAGGAGACTGTGGACGTGTGACCACAATATAGGGTCTAGAATGTGGGGTCACCCTTGAGGCTGTGGATGTGTGAGCCCAAGTACAGTACTGGGAGGTGGGGTCAACCAGGAGACTGTAGACATGTGAGCCTAGATGTGGAGTCTTGGAGGTTGGGTCACCCTGGAGACTGAACATGTAATCACTGGTACAGGATGTAGGGAGGGGTGTCACCTTTGAGACAGTGGATATGTGACCCCAGGTACAGGTCTGGAGAGTGGGGTCACCCTGGTGGCTGTGGACGTGTTACCCCAGACACAGGGCCTGTGGAAGTGTTTCACCATGGAGACTGGATGTGTGACCTCAGGAAAAGGGTCTGGAGTGTGGGGTCACACTTGAGACTGTGGATATGTGTCTGCAGCTACAGGGTCTGGGAGAGGGTAACCCTGGAGACTGTGGAAATTTGACCTCAGGTGGAGGCACTGTGAGGTGTTGTCACCCCAGAGACTGAGGATGTGTGATTCCAGGTTCAGAGTCTGGGAGGGGTGTCACCTGGAGACAGTGGACATGAGACCCTGGGTTCAGTATCTGGGTGGTGGGGTCACCCTGGAGACTGTGGATTTGTGAACCCACAAACAGGGTCTTAAGTATGGCATCAACCTGGAGACTGTGGACCTGTGATTCCAGTTGCAGGGTGTATGGAGTGTGTTCACCATGAAGTCGGTGGATATGTGACCCCAGGTTCTGGTCTGGAGGATGCAGTCACCCTGGATCTGTGACCCCAGTTTCAGGGTCTGGAAAGGTGTCACCCTGGAAAGTGTGGACGTGTGACCCCAGGTTCAGGGTCTGGGGAGGAGTGTCACCCTGCAGAGTGTGGATATGTGACCCCAGGGGAATGGTCAGGAGGAGGCCACCCTGGAGACTATGAAATTGTGAGTCCAGTTGCAGGGCTTGGGAAGGGGTCACCCTAGAGACTGTGGATGTGTGACTTCAGGTACGGTGTCTGGGAGGGATCACCCAGGGGGCTGTAGCTATGTGATCCTAGGTATAGGGTTTGGGAGAGTGTTACCCTGCAGACTGTGGACATATGACCCCAGGTGCATGGTCTGGTGTGGTGGGGTCACCCTGGAGATTGTGGAAGTGTGACCCCAGGTGCAGGGTCTGGGGTGAGGTCACTCTGGAGACAGTGTACAAGTGACAAATGTGCACGGTTAGAGGACGGGATCACCTTGGAGACTGTAGACATGTGACTCCAGGTACACTATCTGGGAGGGACATCATCCTGGAGCCTGGACATGTGACCATAGATACCGGGTCTGAATGGGGTCACCCTAGGCACCTGGATATCTGACCCCATGTACAGGGTCTGGGATGCTAATAACCAAGGAGACTCTGGACATGTGACCCCAGGTAGTGTATGGGGGGGTCACTCTAGAGACAGCAGAATTTTAACCACAGGTAAATGGTCTTCAAGGGGTGTCACCCTGGATAATGTGGACATATGAGCCCAGGTGAAGTGTGTGAAATGTAGTTCACGCTGGAGACTGTGGACATGTTAATGCAGCTGCAGGGTAGGGGAGGGCGGTCATCCTCGAGATTGTGGATGTGTGGATACAAGTACAAGGTCTGGCAGGGGGCTTCACCCTGGAAACTGTGGACACCTCACCCCAGGTACAGATTATGAGAGGTGGGGTCACACTGGAAACTGAGGATATGTGATCCCAATTACAGAGTCTGGGAAGGGGGTTACACTGAAGCCTGTGAACCTGTGATCACAGGTTGTGTCTGGGAAGTGGCATTACACAGGAGACTCTGGACATGTGACCCAGGGTTCAGGGTCTGGGAGGGAGTCACCCTGGAGACTGGACTTGTGACCCCAGGTACAGGATTTTGGATGAGTCACTCTGAGACTGTGGATATGTGACTCCAGGGGGAGTGTCTGTGAGGGGCTCACCTTGGAAACTGTATTTGTGTGACCCCAGGTACAGGGTCTGGAAGTTTGGGTAACCCTGGTGACTGTGCCCATGTGACACTAGGTACAGCCTCTGGGGAAGGTTGTCATCCTGGCCACCATGAGTATGTGATCCCAGGTACAGGGTCTGAGATATGGGGTAACCCTGGAGACTGAGGCCAAGTAAACTGAGGTAAAAAGTTTGGTGAGGTGGGATCACACTGGAGACTGGATGTGTAACCCCAGTTACAGGGTCTGAGAGGGATGTCACCCTGGAATCTACAGATGTGTGACCCCAGGTGGAAGAGAGGAGTCACATTGGAGACTGTGGTCATGTGACACCAGGTGCAGTGCCTGAGACATGGGGTCACACTGGAGACTGTGGATGTATGAGCCAGGTACAAGAAATGGGAGGGATGTTAACCTGAAGACTGTGGATGTGTGAGACCAGGTACATGAACTGGGAGAGTTTACACCCTGGTGAACGTGGATGTGTGACCCTGCTTCAGGATCTGTGAAGGGTGCCACTCTGGAGAATGTGGAAATCTGATCCCAGGGTTCCTCTAGTTTTGCAGTGGGGAACATGGGATTCCTCTCAAGTTGTGGCAGGAAACTCGGGATTCCTCTTGAGTTGTATCAGGGAACTCAAATCTCCCCTCTAATTGCAGCGGGACCTCAGTGTGCCTCTCCAATTGAAACTCAGGGTTCCACTCGAGGCATGGCAGGGAACTTGTGTTCCTCTAGAGTTGGGGGGTTACTCAGGGTTCTTCTCGACTTGTGGTGAGACCTCCTCTCGAGTTACCTTGGGGCAATTCATGTCTAGCAGGGATGTGCAGGGTGGCTCCTTTCTTGTTGCAATCTGCGCATGGCTACTCACTAGTTTTGGCATGGGATTTCTCTAGTTATGGTCCGGGTCAATTCTGCAGTTGTGGTGGGTTCAATTCTCTCCAGTTGTGGTATGAAAGCTCCTCTCTAGTTGTGGTGTGAGGTTCATCTCTATTAGCAGCAAGGGGCTCCTCTCAATGTGTGATGTCCACTGGGCTCCTCTGAAGTAGTGGTGGAGGGCTCCTCTCAACTTGCAGGGCAATGTCCTCTCTGGTTGAGGTGTGGGTGGCTCCATGGGGAAGGTCCACTATTTTTGGCGATAGAATTTCCTCACTAACATTAGTGGGATAGATTATCTCTAGTTATGAAGGATACCACTCAACTTACTTCAGGGAACTTGCCTCTATTTGTGGCAGAGCGGCTTCTCTCTAGGTGTGATGTTCTGTGGGAATCCACTCTAGTTTTTCTGGAGGAATCGTTTCAGTTTTATCCAGGGAGCCCCAGTATCATTATGACCAGAGGCCCCTTTTCTTGTTATTGCCTAGGGCTCCTGTCAAATTGCATCAGGGAACTCGGCGTGCTTCTTGAGTTACAGCAGGTGACTCAGGTTTCCTTTAGAGTTGTGGTGAAGCCTCCTCTCGAGCTGCAGTGGAGCCAGTCCTCTCAAGTAGCGCTGTGCAGGCTAGTCCCTGTCTACCCCCATTGTGTGGGAGGCTGCTCTCTAGTTGTGGCATGGGGCTTCAATCTAGTTGCAGTGGGTATCCACTCTTTATTTGTGGTGGGTCGGCTCCTCTCTAATTGTTATTTTCATACTCCTCTCTAGTTGTGTCAGAGGGGCTTCTCTTTAGTTGTGGTAGTTGGGCTTCTCTCTAGTTGTGGTAGAGTGCTCTCATCAAACTGTGATGGGGGTGGCTATTGTCTGGTTGTAATGTGAAGGGGCACTTTTTCTAGGTTTAATGTTCAGGAGGCTACTCTCTAGTTGTGGCAATGGGAGGCCTCTTTAGTTTTAACCTGGTGGGCTCCACTCTACTTGTGGAAGGGGGCTTCCGTCTAATTGTGATGTGTGGGTATGCTCCTCTCTAATGGCGATGTTAAGGGGGGATTACCTCTAACTGTGGGAGGGGTCTCCTCTCTAGCTGCAGTGTTGGCCTCCTCTTTCATTTTGATCCATGTGGGAATTCCATTCTAGTTGTGATGTGTATGGGCACGTTTTGCTAATTGTGATGAGTGGGGAGCACTCATATCTACCTGTGGGAGGGGTGTCCACTCCAGTTGTTGCAGTGGTTCTCCACTCTAAATGCAGTGTAAGGGAGGGCGGGGCACCTCTCTAGTTTCAGCAGTGTGCTCCTTTAGTCGCGCCTGAGGGTCAACTATCTAGTTGTGGTATGTATTCAACTTTCCAGTTTTGATGGTTGGACTTCTGTCTAGTTGTGATGTGCCAGAGTGCTTCTCCCTAAGTGTGCTGTGCCTGGGAAGTCCTCTCTAGTTGTGGAGTGGGAACTCCTGTCTTGTTACATTAAGCTGTGCAGCTCTTCTCTAGGTGTAGTTTTCTGGCTCATTTCTATTTTTGGTTTGATGGGCTACTCTCTCATGGTGGTGTAGAGCCTCCTCTCTAGATGAGGTGTTCGAGATTGCTCCTCTCTAGGGGCGGAGTGTGGGGCCTCCTTTCTTCATGTGATGTCTCAGTGGGCTCCTTTCTTGTTGCAGTGTGTGGGCTCCTCTCTAGTTGTGGTGGGGACTCCTCTTGAGTTTCATCAGGAGACTTTGTATTCCTCTCAAGGTGAGGTGGGGCCTCCACTTGAGTTTTGGTGGGGTAGCTCCTTTCTAGTAGCTTTGTACAGCATGGCTTCTGTTTAGTTGTGATTTGTAGGTGGCTAAACTCCCTGTGGCAGGGTCTCCTCTCTAGCTGGTGCGGGGGGTCAACTCTTAGTTGTGTTGGTTTGGCTTCTCTCTAGTTGTGGTGTGCAGTCTCCTCTCAAGTTGTGTTAGGGATCTCTTCTCTATTTATGGTGTTCTGGGGGCACCTCTAGAGCTGCAGTGGAATGTTCCTCTTGAATTGGGAAGGGAGTTTCCTCTCTAGTAGTGATGTGCACAGGCACTCTTTCCAGGTGTGATATATGCGAGCCTACTCTCTAATTTTGGCATGGCCTCTCCTCTTTATTTGCAGCATGGGAGCCTCCTCTCTAGTTGTGAAAGGAGGCTTCTGTCTAATTGTGATGTATGGAAATGCTCCTCTCCAGTGGCAGTGTTCAAGGGGCTTCTCTTTATTTGTGAAATGAGGTCTACTCTCTAAATGTGGTGAGGATACTCCTCTCTGATGGTGGTAGGGGGTGTACTAGATCCTACCACCTAGAGTCCCCTAGAGGGGACCCTCTCTAAGTGTAATGTCCAGGGTTTCCTCTCCTGTTGTGGTGGGGGAACACTCTCCAGTTTTGGCAGGTGAGCTCTTCTCTCATTGTGGCCATGGGCTTCTCTTGAGCTGTGGTATAGGGATACTCTCAAGTTCAGGAGGGGACTCGGGGCTCCTCTCTAGTTGGGGTGATGATTTATCCGACGGTTCTATGTGGGGAGTTTGTTCTCTCTACTTGTGGCATTGGGGGTTCCTCACTAGTTTTCACGTGGTTCCAAACTTTAGTTGTGACAGGCTCAAGTTACTTCAGGGCCCTCATCTCTATTTGCAGCAGAGGGATTCCTCCCTAGGTGCAATGTGCTGGAGGGCTCCTATCTAATTTTGGCAGGGGAATTCTCTCCAGTTTTGGGGGCAGGGGGCTCCTAACTTTGTCACTGGGTTATCCTTCCTTGTGATGGCATAGGGATCCTCTCGAGATTTGGTGGGGGACTCGGGGTTCCTCTCAAGTTGGGACAGGTGATGGGATTCCTTTAGAGTTGTGGTGGGGTTTACTCTTGAGATGCATGGGGCAGCTCCTCTCTAGTAGCAATTAGCAGGCTGCCTCCTGTCTACTTGTGATGTGCGGTAGGCTACTGGGACTACACTCTATTGCAGTGGGGTCAACTGACGTTTTTGTTTCCACTCCTCTCTAGTTGTGGTTTGGACTCCTTTCCAGTTGTAGCAGGGTAGGACTCCTCTTCAGTTGTGGTGTGAAGCTATCTCTCTTGTGGTAGAGTTCTGCTCTTGAATTGTGGTGGTGGGGGCTCCTCTTGGGAATCCTCTCGAGTTGCCTCAGTGCTTGGGGCTCGTCTTGATGTGCAACGGGGAAGTCTGTGTTCCCCTCCAGTAGCAGCAGGGGAATTGGGCCTCTTCTCCAGTTGAGTTGGGTAACTCGGAGTTCCTCTCAAGTTTCAGCAGGAAATGCAGGATCCCTCTTGAGTTGTGATGGGGAAAGTAGGGGTTCATCTCGAGTTGCAACAGGGGAGTGAGGTCTTTTCTCGTGTTAAAATGAGGAACTTGGGTTTCCTCTCGAGTTTCAGCAGGGGAGTCGGGCCTCCTCTCAAGTTGTGAGGGGGAACTCAGGGTTCCTCTCTGGTTGCAAAAGGGGACTTGAGTTTCCACTCGAGTTGCAGCTGGTAACACTGGGTAGCTCTCAAGTTGCAGCATGAATCTTGGGGTTCCTTTCAAGTTACATCAGGGTACTCAGAGCTCCTCTCGAGTTGTGGCAAGAACTCAGGGTTCCTCTTGAGTTGCAGTGTGGGACTCAGGGTTCCACTTGATCCATGGTGGGGAACTCAGTTTTCTTATCAAGTTATGTGTGGGGGGGGATGCTACATATGGTTCCTCTCATGTTGTGCTGGGGCCTCCTCTCATGATGTTTTGGGGTGACTGGTCTCTAGTAGGGATGTGCAGGTTCTTCTTCTTTCTTGTGAGGGTGACTACTCACTAGTTTTGGCATGGGACTTCTCTCTAGATATGGTCGGGGTCAACTCTGTAGTTATGGTGAGTTCAATTCTCTCTAGTTGTGGTCTTCTAGCTCCTGTCTAGTTGTGTTGTGAGGGTTGTCTCTATTGTCAGCAGAAGAGCTCCTCTTTATGTGTGATGTCCAGCAGGCTCCTCTTGAGTTGTAGTGGAGGGCTCCTCTAGAGTTGTGGGGCTGTGTCCTCTCTGTTTGGGGTGTGGGTGGCTCCACAGGAGGGAGCCACTCTACTTTTGGTGCTAGAGGTTCCTAATATTAGTGGGCTTGCTTCTCTATAGTTGTGAGTCAATCCACTTGATTTAATTCAGGGAGCTTATTTTATTTGCTTCAGAGGGACTTCTGTCTTGGTGTGATGACCTGAGGGATTCCACTCTATTTCTGCCCAGGGAATCTGCTACAGTTTTGCCAGGGGAGCTCCTCTGTCATTTGGCCAGGTTATCCTTTCTTGTTATAGCATAATATTCCTGTCAGATTGCAGTAGGGAACTTAGCATTTCTCTTAAGTTTCAGCAGGTGTCTCAGGTTTCCTTTAAGTTGTGGTGGAGACTCCTCTTGAATTGCACTGGGGCAGATACTCTAGAAAAGGTGTTCAGGCTGGCTCCTCTTTTGTTGCAATTTGTGGGACTCTATTCTCTAGTTTAGGCAAGGGGTCTCCACTCCAGTTGCAGTGTGGTTCCACTGTTTATTTATGGTGCTTCAGCTCCTCTCTAGTTGTCACTTGCAGACTCCTTTCTAGCTTTGGCAGGGGTCGCTCATCCTCCCTAGTTGTGGCAGGGGTGTCCTCCTTAGTTGTGCATTTGGGCTCCTCTCTAGTTGTGGTAAAGAACTCTTCAAATTGTGATGGGTGTGGCTCCTCTCTGGTTGTGATGTGAAGGGGCATTTTTCTAGGTGCAATGTGCAGGAGGCTACTCTCTAGTTGTGGTAGTGGGTGTTTTCTTCAGGTGTGGCATGGTGGCCTCCTTTCTACTCGTGACAAGGGACTTCTGTCTAATTGTGATATGTGGATATGCTTCTCTTTAATGGTGATGTTCAGGGGGGCTTATCTCTGGTTGTGGCAGGGATCTCCTCTTATTTGCAGTGTTGGCCTCCTCTTTTGTTTCGATCCCTGTAGGAGTTCCACTCTAGTTTTTATGTGCATGGGCACTTTTCTCTAATTGTGATGTGTTGCAGTCCTATCAATCTGTGCAAGGGTTATTCACTGCAGTTATGGCAGTGGTGCTCTGCTTTAGTTTTGATTTAAGGCGGGGGTGGCACCTCTGCAGTTGCAGCGATATGCTCCTTATTATGTGGTTGCGGCTATATGCTCCTTATGCCTGAATGTCAGCTATCTAGTTGTGGCATGTATTCAACTCTCTAGTTTTAGCACTTGGGCTTCACTCTAGTAGTGAAGTGCTGTGGTGCTCTTCCCTAGTTGTACTCTTCCTGGGGTTGTCCTCTTTAGTTGTGGAGTGGGACCTCCTGTCTTTGGTAGGGGACAGCCCCCAGTTAAATCAGAGGTGAGAGCACAAAGCAATAAAGTAGGCAGACTTTGGTTTTTTTGGGGGGTAGATGCTCGAGAATATCTGGCTGGACTCCTGAGGCTCCATCCCGCATTTGCGTATGCCGAGCCTCCTTCCTCATGACCGTTGTCCTGAGTGGAATGCCTCCCCGGCTCCCGGCACCTGATCAGTGCATGCTCAGTCACGATAGCAGTGCATGATCAGCCACGTGATCACTGACTGCACAGTCACGTGATCAGCGCCTCTCAGTCACGTGATCACCGTATGATAAACACGTGATCAGTGAACGATCAGCCACGTGAGCACTGCATGTTCAGTCAGGTGGTCAGTTCCTGATCAGCCACGTGAACAGTGCGTGCACAGTCACATGATCAGCGCCTGTCAGTCCCTGATGACTACATGAGAAACACGTGATCAGTGCATGATGAGCCAGGTGATCAGTGCCTGATCATCCACGTCATCAGTGCATGCGCAGTCACGTGATCAGTGCATGATAGCCATGTGATCAGTGCATGCTCAGTCACGTGATCTGTACTTGATAAGCCACGTGATCAGTGCCTGCAGAGTCACGGGATCAGGGCCTGCTGAGCTGCATGATTCCTGCCGGCTCATCTGCATGATAATTGCCAGCTGAGCTGCGTGATTCCTGCCTGGTCACCTGCTTGATTATTGCCAGTTGAGCAGCATGATTCGTCACTGCTGAGCTCCATGCTTATTGCCTACTGATTGCGTGGTTCGTGTCTGCTCAGCTCTTTGAGTATTGCCTCCTGAGGTGCCTGTTCGGGCGCCACCTGCCGGGGACCAGCCCCAGCTGATCCAGGGTATTCGAAGGAGAGATGGCCTAGGCGACTATTTATATGCTAATCAGAGATATCAAGAATAATATTATGAGGATAGCTCAGTAGGAAAATTCGGTGGAGAAAAGAGACTGAGTAGCTTGGTTTAACCGGGAGACCAATAAAACTTCAAGACAAGAAGTTTGGACCACTTACGTAGGCCGCAGGCGCCCTCTCGAATAGCGGAAGGTGCCTCACCCTGGACACCTTCTCGAGTGGGTCTTAGCAGCCCAGGCATAATTAGAAACCGTGGTGGGTTCCGCGCTCCAGATGGAGCCTCAGCTGGAAGTTAAAGGGAAGAATGACAAGGAACTTTATGAATTGGAGCTGTAAGTTAACTCTTTGACAGAAAGAGCGAGATGGTGATGGGGGACAGCCCCCAGTAAAATCAGATGTGAGAGCATAAAGCAATAAAGTAGGCAGACTCTGGTTTTTATGGGGGGTAGATGCTCGAGAATATCCGGGTGGACTCCTGAGGCTTGATCCCACATTTGCGTATGCCGAGCCTCCTTTCTCATGACCTATGTCCAGAGTGGAATGCCTCACCGGCTCCCGGCACCTGATCAGTGCATGCTCAGTCACGATATCCGTGCATGATCAGCCACGTGATCACTCACTGCACAGTCACGTGATCAACGCCTCTCAGTCACGTGATCACCGTATGATAAACACGTGATCAGTGAAAGATCAGCCACGTGATCACTGCATGCTCAGTCACTTGGTCAGTTCCTGATCAGGCACGTGACAGTGCCTGATCGTCCAGGTCATCAGTGCATGCGCAGTCACGTGATCAGTGCTTGATAGCCACGTGATGAGTGCATGCTCAGTCACGTGATCTGTACATGATCAGCCACCTGATCACTGACTGCACAGTCACGTGATCAGCGCCTCTCAGTCACGTGATCACCGTATGATAAACACGTGATCAGTGAACGATCAGCCACGTGAGCACTGCATGTTCAGTCAGGTGGTCAGTTCCTGATCAGCCACGTGAACAGTGCGTGCACAGTCACATGATCAGCGCCTGTCAGTCCCTGATGACTACATGAGAAACACGTGATCAGTGCATGATGAGCCAGGTGATCAGTGCCTGATCATCCACGTCATCAGTGCATGCGAAGTCACGTGATCAGTGCATGATAGCCACGTGATGAGTGCATGCACAGTCACGTGATCTGTGCTTGATCAGCCAGGTGATCAGTGCCTGCAGAGTCACGTGATCAGGGCCTGCTGAGCTGCGTGATTCCTGCCGGCTCCTCTGCATGACCATTGCCAGCTGAGCTGCGTGATTCCTGTCGGCTCATCTGCTTGACAATTGCCAGCTGAGCTGCGTGATTCCTGCCTGGTCACCTGCTTGATTATTGCCAGTTGAGCAGCATGACTCGTCACTGCTGAGCTCCATGCTTATTGCCTGCTGATTGCGTGGTTCGTGTCTGCTCAGCTCTTTGAGAATTGCCTCCTGAGGTCCCTGTTCGGGTGCCACCTGCCGGGGACCAGCCCCAGCTGATCCAGGGTATTCGAAGGAGAGATGGCCTAGGCGACTATTTATATGCTAATCAGAGATATCAAGAATAATAGTATGAGGATAGCTCAGTAGGAAAATTCGGTGGAGAAAAGAGACTGAGTAGTTTGGTTTACGCGGGAGACCAATAAAACTTCAAGACAAGAAGTTTGCACCACTTACGTAGACCGCAGGCGCCCTCTCGAATAGCAGAAGGTGCCTCACCCTAGACACCTTCTCGAGTGGGTCTTAGCAGCCCAGGCATAATTAGTAAGCGTGGTGGGTTCCTCGCTCCAGATGGAGACTCGGCTGGAAGTTACAGGGAAGAACCACAAGGAACTTTATGAATTGGAGCTGTAAGTTAACTGTTTGACAGAGAGAGCGAGATGAAGGTGGGGGACAGCCCCCAGTGAAATCAGAGGTGAGAGCACGAAGCAATAAAGTAGGCAGACTCTGCTTTTTTTTGGGGGGAGATGCTCGAGAATATCCGGGTGGACTCCTGAGGCTCGATCCCGCATTTGTGTATGCCGAGCCTCCTTCCTCATGACCTTTATCCAGAGTGGAATGCCTCACCGGCTCCCGGCACATGATCAGTG
This sequence comes from Bos indicus, assembly GCF_029378745.1. NCBI lineage: Eukaryota > Metazoa > Chordata > Mammalia > Artiodactyla > Bovidae > Bos > Bos indicus. The sequence continues at coordinate 197,051 of NC_091783.1, read as the reverse complement.
CATGCTCAGTCACGATATCAGTGCATGATCAGCCACGTGATCACTGACCGCACAGTCACGTGATCAGCACCTCTCAGTCAGGTGATCACCGTATGGTAAACACGTGATCCGTGAACGATCAGCCACGTGATCACTGCCTGCGCAGTCAGGTGGTCAGTTCCTGATCAGCCACGTGATCAGTGCGTGCACAGTCCCTTGATCAGCGCCTGTCAGTCACTGATCACTGCCTGATAAACACATGATCAGTGCATGATGAGCCACGTGATCAGTGCCCGATCAGCCACGTCATCAGTGCATTCAAAGTCACGTGATCAGTGCATGATAGCCACGTGATCAGTGCATGCTCAGTCACGTGATCTGTGCTTGATCAGCCAGGTGATCAGTGCCTGCAGAGTCACGTGATCAGGGCCTGCTGAGCTGCGTGATTCCTGCCGGCTCCTCTGCATGACAATTGCCAGCTGAGCGGCGTGATTCCTGTCGGCTCATCTGCTTGCCAATTGCCAGCTGAGCTGCATGATTCCTGCCTGGTCACGTGCTTGATTATTGCCAGTTGAGCAGCATGATTCGTCACTGCTGAGCTCCATGCTTATTGCCTGCTGATTGCGTGGTTCGTGTCTGCTCAGCTCTTTGAGAATTGCCTCCTGAGGTCCCTGTTCGGGCGCCACGTACCGGGGACCAGCCCCAGGTGATCCAGGGCATTCGAAGGAGAGATGGCCGAGGCGACTATGTATATGCTAATCAGAGATATCAAGAATAATAGTATGAGGATAGCTCAGTAGGAAAATTCGGTGGAGAAAAGAGACTGAGTAGCTTGGTTTACGCTGAAGAATAATAAAATTTCAAGACAAGAAGTTTGCACCACTTACATAGGCCGCAGGCGCCCTCTCGAATAGCGGAAGGTGCCTCACCCTAGACACCTTCTCGAGTGTGTCTTAGGAGCCCAGGCATAATTAGTAAGCGTGGTGGGTTCCTCGCTCCAGATGGAGACTCAGCTGGAAGGTACAGGGAAGAATGACAAGGAACTTTATGAATTGGAGCTGTAAGTTAACTGTTTGACAGAGAGAGAGAGATGGTGGTGGGGGACAGCCCCCAGTGAAATCAGAGGTGAGTGCACGAAGCAATAAAGTAGGCAGACTCTGGTTTTTTTGGGGGGGAGATGTTCGAGAATATCCGGGTGGACTCCTGAGGCTCGATCCCGCATTTGCGTATGCCGAGCCTCCTTCCTCATGACCTTTGTCCAGAGTGGAATGCCTCACCGGCTCCCGGCACATGATCAGTGCATGCTCAGTCACGATATCAGTGCATGATCAGCCACGTGATCACTGACTGCACAGTCACGTGATCAGCACCTCTCAGTCACGTGATCACCGTATGGTAAACATGTGATCAGTGAACGATCAGCCACGTGATCACTGCATGCGCAGTCAGGTGGTCAGTTCCTGATCAGCCACGTGATCAGTGCGTGCACAGTCCCATGATCAGCGCCTGTCACTCACTGATCACTGCCTGATAAACACATGATCAGTGCATGATGAGCCACGTGATCAGTGCATGATAAGCCACGTCATCAGTGCCTGATCATCCATGTGATCAGTGCATGATAGCCACGTGATCAGTGCATGCTCAGTCACGTGATCTGTGCTTGATCAGCCACGTGATCAGTGCCTGCAGAGTCACGTGATCAGGGCCTGCTGAGCTGCGTGATTCCTGCCGGCTCCTCTGCATGACAATTGCCAGCTGAGCTGCGTGATTTCTGTCGGCTCATCTGCTTGCAAATTGCCAGCTGAGCTGCATGATTCCTGGTGGTCACCTGCTTGATTATTGCCAGTTGAGCAGCATGATTCGTCACTGCTGAGCTCCATGCTTATTGCCTGCTGATTGCGTGGTTCGTGTCTGCTCAGCTCTTTGATAATTGCCTCCTGAGGTCCCTGTTCGGGCGCCACCTGCCGGGGACCAGCCCCAGGTGATCCAGGGCATTCGAAGGAGAGATGGCCTAGGCGACTATTTATATGCTCATCAGAGATATCAAGAATAATAGTATGAGGATAGCTCAGTAGGAAAATTCGGTGGAGAAAAGAGACTGAGTAGCTTGGTTTACGCGGGAGACCAATAAAACTTCAAGACAAGAAGTTTGCATCATTTACGTAGGCCGCAGGCGCCCTCTCGAATAGCGGAAGGTGCCTCACCCTAGACACCTTCTCCAGTGGGTCTTAGCAGCCCAGGCATAATTAGTAAGCGTGGTGAGTTCCGCGCTCCAGATGGAGACTCGGCTGGAAGTTAAAGGGAAAAATGACAAGGAACTTTATGAATTGGAGCTGTAAGTTAACTCTTTGACAGAGAGAGAGAGATGGTGGTGGGGGCCAGCCCCAAGTGAAATCAGAGGTGAGAGCACAAAGCAATAAAGTAGGCAGACTCCGGTTTTTTTTGGGGGGAGATGCTCGAGAATATCCGGGTGGACTCCTGAGGCTCGATCCCGCATTTGCGAATGCCGAGTCTCCATCCTCATGATCTTTGTCCAAAGTGGAATTCCTCACCGGCTCCCGGCACATGATCAGTGCATGCTCAGTCACCGATATCACTGCATGATCAGCCACGTGATCACTGACTGCACAGTCACGTGATCAGCGCCTCTCAGTCACGTGATCACCGTATGATAAACACGTGATCAGTGAACGACCAGCCACCTGATCACTGCATGCACAGTCTGGTGGTCAGTTCCTGATCAGCCACGTGATCAGTGCGTGCACAGTCCCATGATCAGCGCCTGTCAGTCACTGATCACTGCCTGATAAACAGGTGATCAGTGCATGATGAGCCACGTGATCCGTGCCTGATCAGCCACGTCATCAGTGCATGCGAAGTCACGTGATCAGTGCATGATAGCCACGTGATCAGTGCATGCTCAGTCACGTGGTCTGTGCTTGATCAGCCAGGTGATCAGTGCCTGCAGATTCACGTGATCAGGGCCTGCTGAGCTGCGTGATTCCTGCCGGCTCCTCTGCATGACAATTGCCAGCTGAGCTGCGTGATTCCTGTCGGCTCATCTGCTTGCCAATTGCCAGCTGAGCTGCGTGATTCCTGCCTGGTCACCTGCTTGATTATTGCCATTTGAGCAGCATGATTCGTCACTGCTGAGCTCCATGCTTATTGCCTGCTGATTGCGTGGTTCGTGTCTGCTCAGCTCTTTGAGAATTGCCTCCTGAGATCCCTGTTCGGGCGCCACGTGCCGGGGACCAGCCCCAGCTGATCCAGGGTATTCGAAGGAGAGATGGCCTAGGCGACTATTTATATGCTAATCAGAGATATCAAGAATAATAGTATGAGGAGAGCTCAGTAGGAAAATTCGGTGGAGAAAAGAGACTGAGTAGCTTGGTTTACGTGGGAGACCAATAAAAGTTCAAGACAAGAAGTTTGTACCACTTACGTAGACCGCAGGCGCCCTCTCGAATAGCAGAAGTTGCCTCACCCTAGACACCTTCTCCAGTGGGTCTTAGCAGCCCAGGCATAATTAGTAAGCGTGGTGGGTTCTGAACTCCAGATGGAGACTCGGCTGGAATGTACAGGGAAGAATGACAAGGAACTTTAGGAATTGGAGCTGTAAGTTAACTCTTTGACAGAGAGAGCGAGATGGTGGTGGGGGACAGCCCCCAGTGAAATCAGAGGTGAGAGCACAAAGCAAGAAAGTAGGCAGACTGTGGTTTTTTTTGGAGGTAGATGCTCGAGAATATCCGACTGGACACCTGAGGCTCGATCCCGCATTTGCGTATGCCGAGCCTCCTTCCTCATGACCTTTTCCAGAGCGGAATGCCTCACCGGCTCCCGGCACATGATCAGTGCATGCTCAGTCACGATATGAGTGCATGATCAGCCACATGATCACTGACTGCACAGTCACGTGATCAGCGCCTCTCAGTCACGTGATCACCGTATGGTAAACACGTGATCAGTGAACGATCAGCCACGTGATCACTGCATGCGCAGTCAGGTGTTCAGTTCCTGATCAGCCACGTGATCAGTGCCTGCACAGTCCCATGATCAGCGCCTGTCAGTCACTGATCACTGCCTGATAAACACATGATCAGTGCTTGATGAGCCACGTGATCAGTGCATGATGAGCCACGTCATCAGTGCCTGATCATCCACGTGATCAGTGCATGATAGCCACGTGATCAGTGCATGCTCAGTCACGTGATCTGTGCTTGATCAGCCAGGTGATCAGTGCCTGCAGAGTCACGTGATCAGGGCCTTTGAGCTGCGTGATTCCTGCCGGCTCCTCTGCATGACAATTGCCAGCTGAGCTGCGTGATTCCTGTCGGCTCATCTGCTTGCCAATTGCCAGCTGAGCTGCATGATTCCTGCTGGTCACCTGCTTGATTATTGCCAGTTGAGCAGCATGATTCGTCACTGCTGAGCTCCATGCTTATTGCCTGCTGATTGCGTGGTTCGTGTCTGCTCAGCTCTTTGAGAATTGCCTCCTGAGGTCCCTGTTCGGGCGCCACCTGCCGGGGACCAGCCCCAGGTGATCCAGGGCATTCGAAGGAGAGATGGCCTAGGCGACTATTTATATGCTAATCAGAGATATCAAGAATAATAGTATGAGGATAGCTCAGTAGGAAAATTCGGTGGAGAAAAGAGACTGAGTAGCTTGGTTTACGAGGGAGACCAATAAAACTTCAAGACAAGAAGTTTGCATCATTTACGTAGGCCGCAGGCGCCCTCTCGAATAGCGAAAGGTGCCTCACCCTAGACACCTTCTCGAGTGGGTCTTAGCAGCCCAGGCATAATTAGTAAGCGTGGTGAGTTCCGCACTCCAGATGGAGACTCGGCTGGAAGTTAAAGGGAAAAATGACAAGGAACTTTATGAATTGGAGCTGTAAGTTAACTCTTTGACAGAGAGAGCGAGATGGTGGTGGGGGCCAGCCCCAAGTGAAATCAGAGGTGAGAGCACAAAGCAATAAAGTAGGCAGACTCTGGTTTTTTTGGGGGGGAGATGCTCGAGAATATCCGGGTGGACTCCCGAGGCTCGATCCCGCATTTGCGTATGCCGAGGCTCCTTCCTCATGACCTTTGTCCAGAGTGGAATGCCTCACCGGCTCCCGGCACATGATCAGTGCATGCTCAGTCACGATATCAGTGCATGATCAGCCACGTGATCACTGACAGAACAGTCACGTAATCAGCGCCTCTCAGTCACGTGATCACCATATGATAAACACGTGATCAGTGAACGACCAGCCACGTGATCACTGCATGCACAGTCTGGTGGTCAGTTCCTGATCAGCCACGTGATCAGTGCGTGCACAGTCCCATGATCAGCGCCTGTCAGTCACTGATCACTGCCTGATAAACAGGTGATCAGTGCATGATGAGCCACGTGATCCGTGCCTGATCAGCCACGTCATCAGTGCATGCGAAGTCACGTGATCAGTGCATGATAGCCACGTGATCAGTGCATGCTCAGTCACGTGGTCTGTGCTTGATCAGCCAGGTGATCAGTGCCTGCAGATTCACGTGATCAGGGCCTGCTGAGCTGCGTGATTCCTGCCGGCTCCTCTGCATGACAATTGCCAGCTGAGCTGCGTGATTCCTGTCGGCTCATCTGCTTGCCAATTGCCAGCTGAGCTGCGTGATTCCTGCCTGGTCACCTGCTTGATTATTGCCATTTGAGCAGCATGATTCGTCACTGCTGAGCTCCATGCTTATTGCCTGCTGATTGCGTACTTGGTGTCTGCTCAGCTCTTTGAGTATTACCTCCTGAGTTCCCTGTTCGGGCGCCAACTGCCGGGGACCAGCCCCAGCTGATCCAGGGCATTCGAAGGAGAGATGGCCTAGGCGACTGTTTATATGCTCATCAGAGATATCAAGAATAATAGTATGAGGATAGCTCAGTAGGAAAATTCGGTGGAGAAAAGAGACTGAGTAGCTTGGTTACCCGGGAGACCAATAAAACTTCAAGACATGAAGTTTGCACCATTTACGTAGGCCGCAGGCGCCTTCTCGAATAGCAGAAGGTGCCTCACCCTGGACACCTTCTCGAGTGGGTCTTAGCAGCCCAGGCATAATTAGTAAGCTTGGTGGGTTCCTCGCTCCAGATGGAGACTCGGCTGGACGTTACAGGGAAGAACGACAAGGAACTTTATGAATTGGAGCTGTAAGTTAACTGTTTGACAGAGAGAGCGAGATGGTGGTGGGGGACAGTCCCCAGTGAAATCAGAGGTGAGAGCACAAAGCAATAAAGTTGGCAGACTCTGGCTTTTTGGGGGGGGAGATGCTCGAGAATATCCGGGTGGACTCCTGAGGCTCGATCCCCCATTTGCGTATGCCGAGACTCCTTCCTCATGACATTTGTCCAGAGTGGAATGCCTCCCCACCTCCCGGCACCTGATCAGTGCCTGCTCAGTCACGATATCAGTGCATGATCAGCCATGTGATCACTGACTGCACAGTCACGGGATCCGCACCTCTAAGTCACGTGATCACCATATGATACACACGTGATCAGTGAATGATCAGCCACGTGATCACTGCATGCTCAGTCAAGTGGTCAGTTCCTGATCAGCCTCGTGATCAGTGCGTGCACAGTCACATGATCAGCGCCTGTCAGTCACTGATCACTGCATGAGAAACCCGTGATCAGTGCATGATGAGCCACGTGATCAGTGCCTGATCGTCCACGTCATCAGTGCATGCGTAGTCACGGGATCAGTGCATGATAGCCACGTGATGAGTGCATGCTCAGCCACGTGATCAGTGCCTGCAGAGTCACGGGATCAGGGCCTGCTGAGCTGCGTGATTCCTGCCGGCTCCTCTGCATGATAATTGCCAGCTGAGCTGCGTGATTCCTGTCTGCTCATCTGCTTGCCAATTGCCAGCTGAGCTGCATGATTCCTGCCTGGTCACCTGCTTGATTATTGCCAGTTGAGCAGCATGATTCGTCACTGCTGAGCTCCATGCTTATTGCCTGCTGATTGAGTGGTTCGTGTCTGCTCAGCTCTTTGAGAATTGCCTCCTGAGGTCCCTGTTCGGGCGCCACGTGCCGGGGACCAGCCCCAGGTGATCCAGGGTATTCGAAGGAGAGATGGCCGAGGCGACTATGTTTATGCTAATCAGAGATATCAAGAATAATAGTATGAGGATAGCTCAGTAGGAAAATTCGGTGGAGAAAAGAGACTGAGTAGCTTGGTTTACGTGGGAGACCAATCAAACTTCAAGACAAGAAGTTTGCATCATTTACGTAGGCCGCAGGCGCCCTCTCGAATAGCGGAAGGTGCCTCACCCTAGACACCTTCTCCAGTGGGTCTTAGCAGCCCAGGCATAATTAGTAAGCGTGGTGAGTTCCGCGCTCCAGATGGAGACTCGGCTGGAAGTTAAAGGGAAAAATGACAAGGAACTTTATGAATTGGAGCTGTAAGTTAACTCTTTGACAGAGAGAGAGAGATGGTGGTGGGGGCCAGCCCCAAGTGAAATCAGAGGTGAGAGCACAAAGCAATAAAGTAGGCAGACTCCGGTTTTTTTTGGGGGGAGATGCTCGAGAATATCCGGGTGGACTCCTGAGGCTCGATCCCGCATTTGCGAATGCCGAGTCTCCATCCTCATGATCTTTGTCCAAAGTGGAATTCCTCACCGGCTCCCGGCACATGATCAGTGCATGCTCAGTCACCATATCACTGCATGATCAGCCACGTGATCACTGACTGCACAGTCACGTGATCAGCGCCTCTCAGTCACGTGATCACCGTATGATAAACACGTGATCAGTGAACGACCAGCCACCTGATCACTGCATGCACAGTCTGGTGGTCAGTTCCTGATCAGCCACGTGATCAGTGCGTGCACAGTCCCATGATCAGCGCCTGTCAGTCACTGATCACTGCCTGATAAACAGGTGATCAGTGCATGATGAGCCACGTGATCCGTGCCTGATCAGCCACGTCATCAGTGCATGCGAAGTCACGTGATCAGTGCATGATAGCCACGTGATCAGTGCATGCTCAGTCACGTGGTCTGTGCTTGATCAGCCAGGTGATCAGTGCCTGCAGATTCACGTGATCAGGGCCTGCTGAGCTGCGTGATTCCTGCCGGCTCCTCTGCATGACAATTGCCAGCTGAGCTGCGTGATTCCTGTCGGCTCATCTGCTTGCCAATTGCCAGCTGAGCTGCGTGATTCCTGCCTGGTCACCTGCTTGATTATTGCCATTTGAGCAGCATGATTCGTCACTGCTGAGCTCCATGCTTATTGCCTGCTGATTGCGTGGTTCGTGTCTGCTCAGCTCTTTGAGAATTGCCTCCTGAGATCCCTGTTCGGGCGCCACGTGCCGGGGACCAGCCCCAGCTGATCCAGGGTATTCGAAGGAGAGATGGCCTAGGCGACTATTTATATGCTAATCAGAGATATCAAGAATAATAGTATGAGGAGAGCTCAGTAGGAAAATTCGGTGGAGAAAAGAGACTGAGTAGCTTGGTTTACGTGGGAGACCAATAAAAGTTCAAGACAAGAAGTTTGTACCACTTACGTAGACCGCAGGCGCCCTCTCGAATAGCAGAAGGTGCCTCACCCTACACACCTTCTCCAGTGGGTCTTTGCAGCCCAGGCATAATTAGTAAGCGTGGTGGGTTCCGAGCTCCAGATGGAGACTCGGCTGGAAGGTACAGGGAAGAATGACAAGGAACTTTAGGAATTGGAGCTCTAAGTTAACTGTTTGACAGAGAGAGCGAGATGGTGGTGGGGGACAGCCCCCAGTGAAATCAGAGGTGAGAGCACAAAGCAAGAAAGTAGGCAGACTGTGGTTTTTTTTGGAGGTAGATGCTCGAGAATATCCGACTGGACACCTGAGGCTCGATCCCGCATTTGCGTATGCCGAGCCTCCTTCCTCATGACCTTTTCCAGAGCGGAATGCCTCACCGGCTCCCGGCACATGATCAGTGCATGCTCAGTCACGATATCACTGCATGATCAGCCACATGATCACTGACTGCACAGTCACGTGATCAGCGCCTCTCAGTCACGTGATCACCGTATGGTAAACACGTGATCAGTGAACGATCAGCCACGTGATCACTGCATGCGCAGTCAGGTGTTCAGTTCCTGATCAGCCACGTGATCAGTGCCTGCACAGTCCCATGATCAGCGCCTGTCAGTCACTGATCACTGCCTGATAAACACATGATCAGTGCTTGATGAGCCACGTGATCAGTGCATGATGAGCCACGTCATCAGTGCCTGATCATCCACGTGATCAGTGCATGATAGCCACGTGATCAGTGCATGCTCAGTCACGTGATCTGTGCTTGATCAGCCAGGTGATCAGTGCCTGCAGAGTCACGTGATCAGGGCCTTTTGAGCTGCGTGTTTCCTGCCGGCTCCTCTGCATGACAATTGCCAGCTGAGCTGCGTGATTCCTGTCGGCTCATCTGCTTGCCAATTGCCAGCTGAGCTGCATGATTCCTGGTGGTCACCTGCTTGATTATTGCCAGTTGAGCAGCATGATTCGTCACTGCTGAGCTCCATGCTTATTGCCTGCTGATTGCGTGGTTCGTGTCTGCTCAGCTCTTTGAGAATTGCCTCCTGAGGTCCCTGTTCGGGCGCCACCTGCCGGGGACCAGCCCCAGGTGATCCAGGGCATTCGAAGGAGAGATGGCCTAGGCGACTATTTATATGCTCATCAGAGATATCAAGAATAATAGTATGAGGATAGCTCAGTAGGAAAATTCGGTGGAGAAAAGAGACTGAGTAGCTTGGTTTACGAGGGAGACCAATAAAACTTCAAGACAAGAAGTTTGCATCATTTACGTAGGCCGCAGGCGCCCTCTCGAATAGCGAAAGGTGCCTCACCCTAGACACCTTCTCGAGTGGGTCTTAGCATCCCAGGCATAATTAGTAAGCATGGTGAGTTCCGCGCTCCAGATGGAGACTCGGCTGGAAGTTAAAGGGAAAAATGACAAGGAACTTTATGAATTGGAGCTGTAAGTTAACTCTTTGACAGAGAGAGCGAGATGGTGGTTGGGGCCAGCCCCAAGTGAAATCAGAGGTGAGAGCACAAAGCAATAAAGTAGGCAGACTCTGGTTTTTTTGGGGGGGGAGATGCTCGAGAATATCCGGGTGGACTCCCGAGGCTCGATCCCGCATTTGCGTATGCCGAGGCTCCATCCTCATGACCTTTGTCCAAAGTGGAATGCCTCACCGGCTCCCGGCCCATGATCAGTGCATGCTCAGTCACGATATCAGTGCATGATCAGCCACGTGATCACTGACCGAACAGTCACGTGATCAGCGCCTCTCAGTCACGTGATCACCATATGATAAACACGTGATCAGTGAACGACCAGCCACGTGATCACTGCATGCGCAGTCAGGAGGTCAGTTTCTGATCAGCCACGTGATCAGTGCGTGCACAGTCCCATGATCAACGCCTGTCAGTCACTGATCACTGCCTGATAAACAGGTGATCAGTGCATGATGAGCCACGTGATCAGTGCCCAATCAGCCACGTCATCAGTGCATGCGCAGTCACGTGATCAGTGCATGATAGCCACGTGATCATTCATGCTCAGTCAGGTGATCTGTACTTGATCAGCCACGTGATCAGGGCCTGCAGAGTCAGGTGATCAGGCCCTGCCGAGCTGCGTGATTCCTGTCGGCTCATCTGCTTGACAATTGCCAGCTGAGCTGCGAGATTCCTGCCTGGTCACCTGCTTGATTATTGCCAGTTGAGCAGCATGATTCGTCACTGCTGAGCTCCATGCTTATTGCCTGCTGATTGCGTACTTGGTGTCTGCTCAGCTCTTTGAGTATTACCTCCTGAGTTCCCTGTTCGGGCGCCAACTGCCGGGGACCAGCCCCAGCTGATCCAGGGCATTCGAAGGAGAGATGGCCTAGGCGACTGTTTATATGCTCATCAGAGATATCAAGAATAATAGTATGAGGATAGCTCAGTAGGAAAATTCGGTGGAGAAAAGAGACTGAGTAGCTTGGTTACCCGGGAGACCAATAAAACTTCAAGACATGAAGTTTGCACCATTTACGTAGGCCGCAGGCGCCTTCTCGAATAGCGGAAGGTGCCTCACCCTGGACACCTTCTCGAGTGGGTCTTAGCAGCCCAGGCATAATTAGTAAGCTTGGTGGGTTCCTCGCTCCAGATGGAGACTCGGCTGGACGTTACAGGGAAGAACGACAAGGAACTTTATGAATTGGAGCTGTAAGTTAACTGTTTGACAGAGAGAGCGAGATGGTGGTGGGGGACAGCCCCCAGTGAAATCAGAGGTGAGAGCACGAAGCAATAAAGTTGGCAGACTCTGGCTTTTTTGGGGGGGAGATGCTCGAGAATATCCGGGTGGACTCCTGAGGCTCGATCCCGCATTTGCCTATGCCGAGACTCCTTCCTCATGACATTTGTCCAGAGTGGAATGCCTCCCCACCTCCCGGCACCTGATCAGTGCCTGCTCAGTCACGATATCAGTGCATGATCAGCCATGTGATCACTGACTGCACAGTCACGGGATCCGCACCTCTAAGTCACGTGATCACCGTATGATACACACGTGATCAGTGAATGATCAGCCACGTGATCACTGCATGCTCAGTCAAGTGGTCAGTTCCTGATCAGCCACGTGATCAGTGCGTGCACAGTCACATGATCAGCGCCTGTCAGTCACTGATCACTGCATGAGAAACCCGTGATCAGTGCACGATGAGCCACGTGATCAGTGCCTGATCGTCCACGTCATCAGTGCATGCGTAGTCACGGGATCAGTGCATGATACCACGTGATGAGTGCATGCTCAGCCACGTGATCAGTGCCTGCAGAGTCACGGGATCAGGGCCTGCTGAGCTGCGTGATTCCTGCCGGCTCATCTGCATGATAATTGCCAGCTGAGCCGCGTGATTCCTGTCTGCTCATCTGCTTGCCAATTGCTAGCTGAGCTGCGTGATTCCTGCCTGGTCACCTGCTTGATTATTGCCAGTTGAGCAGCATGATTCGTCACTGCTGAGCTCCATGCTTATTGCCTGCTGATTGAGTGGTTCGTGTCTGCTCAGCTCTTTGAGAATTGCCTCCTGAGGTCCCTGTTCGGGCGCCACGTGCCGTGGAACAGCCCCAGGTGATCCAGGGCATTCGAAGGAGAGATGGCCGAGGCGACTATGTATATGCTCATCAGAGATATCAAGAATAATAGTATGAGGATAGCTCAGTAGGAAAATTCGGTGGAGAAAAGAGACTGAGTAGCTTGGTTTATGCGGGAGACCAATAAAACTTCAAGACAAGAAGTTTGCATCATTTACGTAGGCCACAGGCGCCCTCTCGAATAGCGGAAGGTGCCTCACCCTAGACACCTTCTCGATTGGGTCTTAGCATCCCAGGCATAATTAGTAAGCGTGGTGAGTTCCGCACTCCAGATGGAGACTCGGCTGGAAGTTAAAGGGAAAAATGACAAGGAACTTTATGAATTGGAGCTGTAAGTTAACTCTTTGACAGAGAGAGCGAGATGGTGGTGGGGGCCAGCCCCAAGTGAAATCAGAGGTGAGAGCACAAAGCAATAAAGTAGGCAGACTCCGGTTTTTTTGGGGGGGAGATGCTCGAGAATATCCGGGTGGACTCCTGAGGCTCGATCCCGCATTTGCGAATGCCGAGTCTCCATCCTCATGACCTTTGTCCAAAGTGGAATGCCTCACCGGCTCCCGGCCCATGATCAGTGCATGCTCAGTCACGATATCAGTGCATGATCAGCCACGTGATCACTGACTGCACAGTCACGTGATCAGCGCCTCTCAGTCAGGTGATCACCGTATGATAAACACGTGATCAGTGAACGACCAGCCACGTGATCACTGCATGCCCAGTCAGGTGGTCAGTTCCTGATCAGCCACGTGATCAGTGCGTGCACAGTCCCATGATCAGCGCCTGTCAGTCACTGATCACTGCCTGATAAACAGGTGATCAGTGCATGATGAGCCACGTGATCCGAGCCCGATCAGCCACGTCATCAGTGCCTGCACAGTCACGTGATCAGTGCATGATAGCCACGTGATCAGTGCATGCTCAGTCACGTGATCTGTGCTTGATCAGCCAGGTGATCAGTGCCTGCAGACTCACGTGATCAGGGCCTGCTGAGCTGCGTGATTCCTGCCGGCTCCTCTGCATGACAATTGCCAGCTGAGCTGCGTGATTCCTGCCTGGTCACCTGCTTGATTATTGCCATTTGAGCAGCATGATTCGTCACTGCTGAGCTCCATGCTTATTGCCTGCTGATTGCTTGGTTCGTGTCTGCTCAGCTCTTTGAGAATTGCCTCCTGAGTTCCCTGTTCCGGCACCACCTGCCGGGGACCAGCCCCAGCTGATCCAGGGTATTCGAAGGAGAGATGGCCTAGGCGACTATTTATATGCTAATCAGAGATATCAAGAATAATAGTATGAGGATAGCTCAGTAGGAAAATTCGGTGGAGAAAAGAGACTGAGTAGCTTGGTTTACGTGGGAGACCAATAAAAATTCAAGACAAGAAGTTTGCACCACTTACGTAGACCGCAGGCGCCCTCTCGAATAGCAGAAGGTGCCTCACCCTACACACATTCTCCAGTGCGTCTTAGCAGCCCAGGCATAATTAGTAAGCGTGGTGGGTTCCGAGCTCCAGATGGAGACTCGGCTGGAAGTTACAGGGAAGAATGACAAGGAACTTTATGAATTGGAGCTGTAAGTTAACTCTTTGACAGAGAGAGCGAGATGGTGGTGGGGGACAGCCCCCAGTGAAATCAGAGGTGAGAGCACAAAGCAAGAAAGTAGGCAGACTCTGGATTTTTTGGAGGGAGATGCTCGAGAATATCCAGCTTGACTCCTGAGGCTCGATCCCGCATTTGTGTATGCCAAGCCTCCTTCCTCATGACCTTTGTCCAGAGTGGAATGCCTCACCAGCTCCCGGCACATGATCAGTGCATGCTCAGTCACGATATCAGTGCATGATCAGCCACGTGATCACTGACTTCACAGTCACGTGATCGGCGCCTCTCAGTCACGTGATCAGCGTATGATAAACACGTGATCGGCGAACGATCAGCCACGTGATCACTGCATGCGCAGTCAGGTGGTCAGTTCCTGATCAGCCACGGGTTCAGTGCGTGCACAGTCCCATGATCAGCGCCTGTCAGTCACTGATCACTGCCTGATAAACACATGATCAGTGCATGATGAGCCACGTGATCAGTGCCCGATCAGCCACGTCATCAGTGCATGCTCAGTCACATGATCTTTACTTGATCAGCCACGTGATCAGTGCCTGCAGAGTCAAGTGATCAGGGCCTCCTGAGCTGCGTGATTCCTGCCGGCTCCTCTGCATGACAATTGATAGCTGAGCTGCGTGATTCCTGTCGGCTCATTTGCTTGACAATTGTGAGCTGAGCTGCGTGATTCCTGCTTGGTCACCTGCTTGATTATTGCCAGTTGAGCAGCATGATTCGTCACTGCTGAGCTCCATGCTTATTGCCTGCTGATTGCATGGTTCGTGTCTGCTCAGCTCTTTGAATATTGCCTCCTGAGGTCCCTGTTCGCGCAGCACCTCCCGGGGACCAGCCCCAGCTGATCCAGTGTATTCGAAGGAGAGATGGCCTAGGCGACTATTTATATGCTAATCAGAGATATCAAGAATAATAGTATGAGGATAGCTCAGTAGGAAAATTCGGTGGAGAAAAGAGACTGAGTAGCTTGGTTTACGTGGGAGACCAATAAAAGTTCAAGACAAGAAGTTTGTACCACTTACGTAGGCCGCAGGTGCCCTCTCGAATAGCAGAAGGTGCCTCACCCTAGACGCCTTCTCGAGTGGGTCTTAGCAGCCCAGGCATAATTAGTAAGCGTGGTGGGTTCCGCGCTCCAGATGGAGACTCAGGCTGGAAGTTAAAGGGAAGAATGACAAGGAACTTTATGAATTGGAGCTGTAAGTTAACTCTTTGACAGAGAGAGCGAGATGGTGGTGGGGGACAGCCCCCAGTGAAATCAGAGGTGAGAGCACAAAGCAATAAAGTAGGCAGACTCTGGTTTTTTTTGGGGGTAGATGCTCGAGAATATCCGGCTGGACTCCTGAGGCTCGATCCCGCATTTGCGTATGCCGAGCCTCCTTCCTCATGACCTTTGTCCAGAGTGGAATGCCTCACCGGCTCCCGGCACATGATCAGTGCATGCTCAGTCACGATATGAGTGCATGATCAGCCACGGGATCACTGACTGCACAGTCACGTGATCAGTGCCTCTCAGTCACGTGATCACGGCATGATAAACACGTGATCAGTGAACGATCAGACACGTGATCACTGCATGGGTAGTCAGGTGGTCAGTTCCTGATCAGCCACGTGATCAGTGCGTGCACAGTCCCATGATCAGCGCCTCTCAGTCACTGATCACTGCCTGATAAACACGTGATCAGTACATGATGAGGCACGTGATCAATGCCCCATATGCCACGTCATCAGTGCATGCGCAGTCACGTGATCAGTGCATGATAGCCACGTGATCAGTGCATGCTCAGTCACGTGATCTGTGCTTGATCAGCCAGGTGATCAGTGCCTGCAGAGTCACGTGATCAGGGCCTGCTGAGCTGCGTGATTCCTGCCGGCTCCTCTGCATGAAAATTGCCAGCTGAGCTGCGTGATTCCTGTCGGCTCAACTGCTTGACAATTGCCAGCTGAGCTGCGTGATTCCTGCCCGATCACCTGCTTAATTATTGCCATTTGAGCAGCATGATTGGTCACAACTGAGCTCCATGCTTATTGCCTGCTGATTCCGTGGTTCGTGTCTGCTCAGCTCTTTGAGTATTGCCTCAAGAGGTCCCTGTTCGGGCGCCACCTGCCTGGGACCAGGCCCAGCTGATCCAGGGTATTCGAAGGAGAGATGGCCTAGGCGACTATTTATATGCTAATCAGAGATATCAAGAATAATAGTATGAGGATAGCTCAGTAGGAAAATTCGGTGGAGAAAAGAGACTGAGTAGCTGGTTTACGCGGGAGACCAATCAAACTTCAAGACAAGAAGTTTGCACCACTTACGTAGGCCGCAGGCGCCCTCTCGAATAGCGAAGTTGCCTCACCCTAGACACCTTCTCGAGTGGGTCTTAGCAGCCCAGGCATAATTAGTAAGCGTGGTGGGTTCCGCGCTCCAGATGGAGACTCAGCTGGAAGTTAAAGGGAAGAATGACAAGGAACTTTATGAATTGGAGCTGTAAGTTAACTCTTTGACAGAGAGAGCGAGATGGTGGTGGGGGACAGCCCCCAGTGAAATCAGAGGTGAGAGCACAAAGCAATAAAGTAGGCAGACTCTGGTTTTTTTGGGGGGGAGATGCTCGAGAATATCCGGGTGGACTCCTGAGGCTCGATCCCGCATTTGCGTATGCCGAGCCTCCTTCCTCATGACCTTTGTCCAGAGTGGAATGCCTCACCGGCTCCCGGCACATGATCAGTGCATGCTCAGTCACGATATCAGTGCATGATCAGCCACGTGATCACTGACGGCACAGTCACGTGATCAGTGCATGATCAATCACGTGATCAGTGCATGATCATTTACGTGATCAGTGCATGATCAGTCAGGTGACCAATACATGGTAGCTACTTGATCATTGCATGATCAGCCACATGAGCAGTGCATGATAGCCACGTGATGTGTTGATAGCTACGTGATCAGTTCATGATTAGTGACGTGATCTGTGCATGACCAGGCAGGTGATCAGTGTATGATCGGCCACGTGAACAGTGCATGATAGCCACGTGATCAGTGCATGATCAGTCACCCGATGGGTGCATGATCAGTCACGTGACCGGTACATGGTAGCTACGTGATCACTGCATGATCAGCCACTCGAGCAGTGCATGATAGCCACGTGATCAGTGCATGATCAGTAACGTGATCAGTGCATGATGAGTCAAGTGATCAGTGCATGATGAGTCCCGTGATCAGTGCATGATCAGTCACGTAATCAGTGGATGATCAATTACGTGATCAGTGCATGATCAGCCACATGATCAGTGCATGATAGCCACGTGACCAGTTCATGATCAGTCACGTGATACGTGTGTGACCCCCACGTGATCAGTGCATGATACCCACGTGATCAGTGCATGATAGCCATGAGATCAGTTCATGATTAGTCACGGGATGTGTGAATGACCAGGCACGTGATCAGTGTATGACCAGCCAAGTGATCAGTGCATGATAGCCACGTGATCAGTGCAGGATCAGTCACGTGATCAGTGCATGATATCCACGTGATCAGTGCCTGGTACCCACGTGATCAGTTCATGATTAGTCACGTGATCTGTTCATGACCAGGCACGTGATCAGTGTATGATCAGCCACGTGATCAGTGCATGAGAGCCACGTGATCAGTGCATTAACAGTCACGTGATCAGTGCATTAGCAGTCACGTGATCAGTCCTTGATGAGCTACGTGATCAGTGCATGATCAATTACGTGATCAGTGTATGATCAGTCACATGACCAGTACATGGTAGCTACATAATCATTGCATGATCAGCCACGTGAGCAGTGCATGATAGCCACGAGATCAGTGCATGATCAGTCCCGTGATCAGTGCATGATCTGTCACGTGAATAGTGCATGATAAGTCACTTGATCAGTGCATGATCAATTACGTGATCAGTGCATGATCACTCACGTGACCAGTACAAAGTAGCTACGTGATCATTGAATGATCAGCCACGTGAGCAGTGCATGATCAGTTTCGGGAGCAGAGTATGATCTGCCACTTGATCAGTGCATGATAGCCACGTGATCACTGCATGATCTGTCACATGATCAGTGTATGATCATCCACGTGATCAGTGCATGGGCAGTCATGTGATCAGTGCATGATATAGACGTGATCAGTGCATGATCAGTCTCGTGATCAGTGTATGATCAACCATGTGATCAGTGCACGATAGCCAGGTAATGAGTGCATGATAGCCAGATGATCAGTGCATGATGAGTCACGTGATCAGTGTATGATCAGCCAAGTAATCACTGCATGATAGCCAACTGATCAGTGCATGATCAGGCACGTGATCAGTGCATGATCAGTCACGTGATCAGTGTATGATAATCCACGTGATCAGTGCATGTGGAGTCATGTAATCAATGCATAATAGCGCCGTGATCTGTGCATGATCAGGCACGTGATCAGTCCACGATCAGCCATGTGATCAGTGAAAAATAGCCACGTGATCAGTGCATGATCAGTCACATGATCAGCGCCATTAAGTCACTTGATCACTACATGATAGTCATGTGATCAGTCCATGCTCAGTCACGGTATCAGTGCATGATCAGCCACGTGATCAATGCATGATAAGCCAGGTGATCAGTGGATGATCAATTACGTGATCAGTGCATGATCAGTCACGTGACCCGTACATGGTAGCTACGGGATCATTGCATGATCAGCCACGTGATCAGTGCATGATAGCCACGTGATCAGTGCATGATGAGTCACGTGATCAGTGCATGAAGAGTCACGTGATCAGTGCATGATGAGCCACGTGATCAGTGCATGGTCAATTACGTGATCAGTGCATGATCAGTCACGTGACCAGTACATGGTAGCTACGTGATCATTGCATGATCAGACACGTGAGCAGTGCATGATAGCCACGAGATCAGTGCATGATCAGTCACGTGAACAGTGCATGATAAGTCACCTGATCAGTGCATGATCAATTACGTGATCAGTGCATGATCACTCACGTGACCAGTACATGGTAGCTACGTGATCATTGCCTGATCAGCCACGTGGGCAGTGCATGATACCCACGTGATCAGTGCACGATCAGTTTTGGGAGCAGAGTATGATCAGCCACTTGATCAGTGCATGATAGCCACGTGGTCACTGCATGATCTGTCACATGATCAGTGTATGATCATCCACGTGATCAGTGCATGGGCAGTCATGTGATTAGTGCATGATATAGACATGATCAGTGCATGATCAGTCAGGTGATCAGTGCATGATCAGTCACGTGATCAGTGCATGATCAGTCACATGATGAGTGCATGATCATCCACGTGATCACTGCATGTGGAGTCATGTAATCTATGCATGATAGCGCCGTGAACTGTGCATGATCAGTCACGTGATCAGTCCACGGTCAGCCATGTGATCAGTGAAAAATAGCCACGTGATCAGTGCATGATCAGTCCGGTGATGAATGTATGATCAGCCAAGTGATCAGTGCAAGATAGCTACGTGATCAGGGCATGATTAGTCACATGATCAGTGCATGATCAGCCACGTCATCAGTGCATGATAGCCACGTGATCAGTGCATGATCAGTCATGCGATACGTGTGTGATCAGCCACGTGATCAGTGGATGATATCCACGTGATCAGTGCATGATAGCCACGAGATCAGTTCATGATTAGTCACGTGATCTGTGCATGACCAGGCACGTGTTCAGTGTATGACCAGCCAAGTGATCAGTGCATGATAGCCACGTGATCAGTGCATGATCAGTCACGTGATAAGTCCATGATCAGTCACGTGATCAGTGTATGATCTGCCACATGATCAGTGAATGATCAATCATGTGATCAGTGCATGATCAGCCATGTGATCAGTGAATGATAGCCACCTGATAAGTGCATGAAGGCCACGTGATCAGTACATGATCAGTAACGTGATCAGTGCATGATCATTTACGATATCAGTGCATGATCAGCCACGTGATCAGTGCATGATAGCCACGTGATTAGTGCATGACCATTCACATGATCAGTGCATGATCAGCCACGTGACCAGTGAAAGATAGACACCTGATCAGTGCATGATAGCCAGGTGATCAGTGCATGATCAGTCAGGTAATCAGTGCGTGATCAGTCACGTGATCATTGCATGATTCGACACATGATCAGTGAATGATAGCCACCAGATCCGTGAATGCTAGCCACATGATCATTGCATGATTGCCACGTGATCAGTGCATGATCAGTCACGTGATCAGTGCATGATAGCTACGTGATCAGTTCATGATTAGTCACGTGCTCTGTGCATGGCCAGGCAGGTGAACAGTGTATGATCAGCCCCGTGAACTGTGCATGATAGCCACGTGATCAGTGCATGATCAGTCACTTTATGGGTGCATGATCAGGCACGTGATCAGTGCATGATTAGTCACGTGATCAGTGCATGATCAATTATGTGATCAGTGCATGATCAGCCACGTGGTCAGTGCATGATACCCACGTAATCAGTGCATGATAGCCATGTGATCAGTGCATGATCAGTCACGTGATAAGTGTGTGATCAGCCACGTGATCAGTGGATGATATCCACGTGATCAGTGCATGATAGCCACGAGATCAGTTCATGATTAGTCACGTAATCTGTGCATGACCAGGCACGTGTTCAGTGTATGACCAGCCAAGTGATCAGTGCATGATAGCCACGTGATCAGTGCATGATCAGTCACGTGATAAGTCCATGATCAGTCACGTGATCAGTGTATGATCAGCCACGTGACCAGTGCATGATCAGTCACGTGACCAGTGCATGATCATTCACATGACCAGTACATGGAAGCTATGTGATCATAGCATGATCAGCCACGTGAGCAGTGCCTGATAGCCACGTGATCAGTGCATGATCAGTCACGTGTTCATTGCATGATCAGCCACGTGATCATTGCATGATCAGTCACGTGGTCATTGCATGATATCCAAGTGATCAGTGAACGATCAATCACGTGATCAGTGTATGATCAGCCACGTGAACAGTGCATGCTCAGTCACGTGATCAGGGCCTGCTGAGCTGCGTGATTACTGTCTGCTCATCTGCTTGACAATTGCCAGCTGAGCTGCACCATTCCTGCCTGTCATCTGCATGACAATTGGCAGCTGTGCTGCGTAATTCCTGCCTGCTCAGCTGCTTGATTATTGCCAGCTGAGCAGCATGATTCCTCACAGCTGAGTTCCATGATTATTGCCTGCTGACTGTTTAATTTGTGCCTACTCAGCTCTTTGTTTATTGCCTCCAGAGGTACATGATCAGTGTTTGATAGCAATCATGATCAGCGCATGATCAGTCACATGATCAGCGCCATTAAGTCACGTGATCACTACATGATAGTCATGTGATCAGTCCATGCTCAGTCCCGGTATCAGTGCATGATCAGCCACGTGGTCAGTGCATGATCAGACACGTTATCAGTGCATGATCAATTACGTGATCAGTGCATGATCATTCACGTGACCAGTACATGGTAGCTACCTGATCATTGCTTGTTCAACCCCGTGAGCAGTGCATGATATCCACGTGATCCTTGCAGGATACCCACATGATCAGTTCATGATCAGTCACGTGATCTGTGCATGACACCTACATGATCAGTTTGTGATTATCAAATGATCTGTGCATGACAGGCACGTAATCAGTGCATGATATCCACGTGATGAATGCATTATAGCCACGTGATCAGTTCATGATTAGTCACGTGATCTGTGCATGACCAGCCACGTGATCAGTGTATGATCAGCCACGTGATCAGTGCATTATAGCCACGGGATCAGTGCATGATCAGTCAAGTTATCAGTGCGTGAACAGCCACGTGATCAGTGCATGATGAGCCACGTGATCAGTGCAGGATCAATTATGTGATCAGTGCATGATCAGTCACGTGACCAGTACATGGTTGCTACTTGATCATTCCATGATCAGCCACGTGAGCAGTGCATGATAGCCACGTGTTCAGTGCATGATCAGTCACGTGATCAGTGCATGAGCAGTCACGTGATCTGTGCATGATCAGTCACATGACCAGTACATGGTAGCTACGTGATCATTGCATGACCAGCCACGTGAGCAGTGCATGATAGCCACGTGATGTGTACATGATCAGTTACGTGAGCAGAGTATGATCAGCCACGTGATCAGTGCATGAGAGCCATGTGATCTGTGCATGAACAGTCACGTGACAGGTGTGTGATCAGCCACGTGAACAGTTCATGTTCAGCCACGTGATCAGTGCATGATAGCCACGTGATCAGTGCATGATAGCCACGTGAGCAGTGCATGATAGCCACGTGAGCAGTGTATGATCAGCCACGTGATCAGTGCATGTTAGCCACGTGATCATTGCAGGATCAGTCACGTGATCAGTGAATGATCAATCACGTGATCAGTGCATGATCATCCACGTGATCAGTGAATAATAGCCACCTGATAAGTGCATGAATGCCACGTGACCAGTACATGATCAGTAACGTGATCAGTGCATGATCATTTAGGTGATCAGTGCATGCACAGTCACGTGATCAGTGAATGATAGCCACGTGATCATTGCATGATCAGTTACGTGATCAGTGTATGATTAGCCATGTGATCAGTGCATGATATCCACGTGATTAGTGCATGATCATTCACATGATCAGTGCATGATCCGCCACGTGACCAGTAAATGATAGCCACCTGATCATTGCATGATAGCCACGTGATCAGTGCATGATCAGTCACGTGATCAGTGCATGATCATTCACGTGGTCAGTGCATGATCATTCACGTGACCAGTACATGGTAGCTATGTGATCATTGCATGATCAGCCCCGTGATCAGTACATGATAGCCACGTGATCAGTGCATGATCAGTTACGTAAGCAGTGTATGATCAGCCAGGTGATCAGTGCATGTGAGCCACGTGATCAGTGCATGATCAGTCACGTGATATGTGTTTGATCAGCCACCTGATCAGTGCATGATATCCACGTGATCAGTGCATGATACCTACGTGATCAGTTCATAATTAGTCACATGATCTGTGCATGACGGGCACGTAATCAGTGCATGATATCCACGTGATCAGTTCATGATTAGTCATGTGATCTGTGCATGACCAGGCACGTGATCAGTGTATGATCAGCCACGTGATCAGTGCATGATCAGTTACGTAAGCAGTGTATGATCAACCACATGATCAGTGCATGTTAGCCACGTGATCAGTGCATCATCAGTCACGTGATAGGTGTATGATCAGCCACGTGATTAGTGCGTGATATCCACGTGATCAGTGCATGATCAGACACGTGACAAGTACATAGTACCTACCTGTTCATTGCATGATCAGCCACGTGAGCAGTGCATGATATCCCCGTGATCAGTGCATGATACCCACGTGATCAGTTCATGATTAATCATGTGATCTGTGCATGACAGGCACGTGATCAGTGCATGATATCCACGTGATCAGTGCCTTTTAGCCACGTGATCAGCTCATGATTAGTCACGTGATCTGTGCATGACCAGGCACGTGATCAGTGTATGATCAGCTACGTGATCAGTGCATTATAGCCACGTGATCAGTGCATGATCAGTTACGTAAGCAGTGTATGATCAGCCACATGATCAGTGCATGATAGCCACGTGATCAGTGCATGATCAGTCACGTGATAGGTGTATGATCAGCCAGGTGATCAGTGCGTGATATCCACGTGATCAGTGCATGATAGCCAGGTGATCAGTTCATGATTAGTCACGTGATCTGTGCAGGACCAGGCACGTGATCAGTGTATGATCAGCTACGTGATCAGTGCATTATAGCCACGTGATCAGTGCATGATCAGTTACGTAAGCAGTGTATGATCAGCCACATGATCAGTGCATGATAGCCACGTGATCAGTGCATGATCAGTCACGTGATAGGTGTATGATCAGCCAGGTGATCAGTGCGTGATATCCACGTGATCAGTGCATGATAGCCAGGTGATCAGTTCATGATTAGTCACGTGATCTGTGCAGGACCAGGCACGTGATCAGTGTATGATCAGCCACGTGATCAGTGCATGATTACCACGTGATCAGTGCAGGATCAGTCAAGTGATTAGTGCATGATCAGTCACGTGATCAGTGCATGATGATCCACGTGATCTGTGCATGATCAATTACGTGATCAGTGCATGATCAGTCACGTGACCAGTACATGGTAGCTACGTGATCATTGCAAGATCAGCCTCGTGAGCAGGGCATGATAGCCCCGTGATCAGTTCATGATCAGTCACGTGGTCAGTGCATGATCAGACACGTTATCAGTGCATGATCAATTACGTGATCAGTGCATGATCATTCACGTGACCAGTACATGGTAGCTACCTGATCATTGCATGTTCAGCCACGTGAGCAGTGCATGATATCCACGTGATCCTTGCAGGATACCCACATGATCAGTTCATGATTAGTCACGTGATCTGTGCATGACAGGCACGTGATCAGTGCATGATATCCACGTGATCAGTGAATGATCAGTCACATGTTCAGAGCATGCACAGTCACGTGTCCATGCATGATAGCCACGTGATCAGAGAAAGATAGTACCGTGATCAGTGCATGATCAGTCACGTGATCAGTGTATGATCAGCCACGTGAACAGTGCATGATCAGACACATTATCAGTGCATGATCAATTACGTGATCAGTGCATGATCATTCACGTGAACAGTACATGGTAGCTACCTGATCATTGCATGTTCAGCCACGTGAGCAGTGCATGATATCCACGTGATCCTTGCAGGATACCCACATGATCAGTTCATGATTAGTCACTTGATCTGTGCATGACAGGCACGTGATCAGTGCATGATATCCACCTGATCAGTGAATGATCAGTCACGTGTTCATTGCATGCACAGTCACGTGTCCATGCATGATAGCCACGTGATCAGAGAAAGATAGTACCGTGATCAGTGCATGATCAGTCACGTGATCAGTGTATGATCAGCCACCTGTACAGTGGGTGATGTCACGTGATCAGGGCCTGCTGAGCTGCGTGATTCCTGTCTACTCAGCTTAGTGACAATTGCGAGCTGAGCTGCGTTATTCCTGCCTGCTAATCTGCTGGATAATTTCCAGCTGAGCTGCGTGATTCCTTCTTGCTCATCAGCTTTATAATTGCCAGCTGAGCTGCGTTATTCCTGCCTGCTCATCTGCTTGATTATTGCCAGCTGAGCTGCGTTATTCCTGCCTGCTCAGCTGCTTGATTATTGCCAGCTGAGCAGAATGATTCGTCACAGCTGAGGTCCATGATTATTGCCTGTTGATTTCGTGATTCGTGCCTGCTCAGCTCTTTGATTATTGCCTTCTGAGGGACATCATCAGTGCATGATAGCCAAGTGATCATCACATGATCAGTCACAGGATCAGCGCCATTCAGACATGTGATCACTGCATGCTCATCCGCTTGATGAGTTCATGATCAGCAACGTGATTAGTGCATCATCAGCCACATGATCAGTGCATCATCAGCCACGTGATCAGTGAATGATAGCCACCTGATCAGTGCATGATAGCCACGTGATCAGTGCATGATCAGTCACGTGATCATTGCATGATCAATCAAGTGATCAGCGCATGATCAGCCACGTGATAAGTGCATGATCTGCCACATGATCAGTGAATGATCAATCATGTGATCAGTGCATGATCAGCCATGTGATCAGTGAATGATAGCCACCTGATAAGTGCATGAAGGCCACGTGATCAGTACATGATCAGTAACGTGATCAGTGCATGATCATTTACGATATCAGTGCATGATCAGCCACGTGATCAGTGCATGATAGCCACGTGATTAGTGCATGACCATTCACATGATCAGTGCATGATCAGCCACGTGACCAGTGAAAGATAGACACCTGATCAGTGCATGATAGCCAGGTGATCAGTGCATGATCAGTCAGGTAATCAGTGCGTGATCAGTCACGTGATCATTGCATGATTCGACACATGATCAGTGAATGATAGCCACCAGATCCGTGAATGCTAGCCACATGATCATTGCATGATTGCCACGTGATCAGTGCATGATCAGTCACGTGATCAGTGCATGATAGCTACGTGATCAGTTCATGATTAGTCACGTGCTCTGTGCATGGCCAGGCAGGTGAACAGTGTATGATCAGCCCCGTGAACTGTGCATGATAGCCACGTGATCAGTGCATGATCAGTCACTTTATGGGTGCATGATCAGGCACGTGATCAGTGCATGATTAGTCACGTGATCAGTGCATGATCAATTATGTGATCAGTGCATGATCAGCCACGTGGTCAGTGCATGATACCCACGTAATCAGTGCATGATAGCCATGTGATCAGTGCATGATCAGTCACGTGATAAGTGTGTGATCAGCCACGTGATCAGTGGATGATATCCACGTGATCAGTGCATGATAGCCATGAGATCAGTTCATGATTAGTCACGTAATCTGTGCATGACCAGGCACGTGTTCAGTGTATGACCAGCCAAGTGATCAGTGCATGATAGCCACGTGATCAGTGCATGATCAGTCACGTGATAAGTCCATGATCAGTCACGTGATCAGTGTATGATCAGCCACGTGACCAGTGCATGATCAGTCACGTGACCAGTGCATGATCATTCACATGACCAGTACATGGAAGCTATGTGATCATAGCATGATCAGCCACGTGAGCAGTGCCTGATAGCCACGTGATCAGTGCATGATCAGTCACGTGTTCATTGCATGATCAGCCACGTGATCATTGCATGATCAGTCACGTGGTCATTGCATGATATCCAAGTGATCAGTGAACGATCAATCACGTGATCAGTGTATGATCAGCCACGTGAACAGTGCATGCTCAGTCACGTGATCAGGGCCTGCTGAGCTGCGTGATTACTGTCTGCTCATCTGCTTGACAATTGCCAGCTGAGCTGCACCATTCCTGCCTGTCATCTGCATGACAATTGGCAGCTGTGCTGCGTAATTCCTGCCTGCTCAGCTGCTTGATTATTGCCAGCTGAGCAGCATGATTCCTCACAGCTGAGTTCCATGATTATTGCCTGCTGACTGTTTAATTTGTGCCTACTCAGCTCTTTGTTTATTGCCTCCAGAGGTACATGATCAGTGTTTGATAGCAATCATGATCAGCGCATGATCAGTCACATGATCAGCGCCATTAAGTCACGTGATCACTACATGATAGTCATGTGATCAGTCCATGCTCAGTCCCGGTATCAGTGCATGATCAGCCACGTGGTCAGTGCATGATCAGACACGTTATCAGTGCATGATCAATTACGTGATCAGTGCATGATCATTCACGTGACCAGTACATGGTAGCTACCTGATCATTGCTTGTTCAACCCCGTGAGCAGTGCATGATATCCACGTGATCCTTGCAGGATACCCACATGATCAGTTCATGATCAGTCACGTGATCTGTGCATGACACCTACATGATCAGTTCGTGATTATCAAATGATCTGTGCATGACAGGCACGTAATCAGTGCATGATATCCACGTGATGAATGCATTATAGCCACGTGATCAGTTCATGATCAGTTACGTGAGCAGTGTATGATCAGCCACGTGATCAGTGCATGATCAGACACGTGACAGGTGTGTGATCAGCCACGTGAACAGTGCATGATAGCCACGTGATCAGTGCATGATCAGTTACGTGAGCAGTGTATGATCAGCCACGTAATCAGTGCATGATATCCAAGTGATCAGTGCATGATCAATCACGTGATATGTGTATGATCAGCCACGTGAACAGTGCATGCTCAGTCACGTGATCAGGACCTGCTGAGCTGCGTGATTACTGTCTGCTCATCTGCTTGACAATTGCCAGCTGAGCTGCACGATTCCTGCCTGTCATCTGCTTGTCAGTTGCCAGCTGTGCTGCATAATTCCTGCCTGCTCAGCTGCTTGATTATTGCCAGCTGAGCAGCATGATTCCTCACAGCTGAGTTCCATGATTATTGCCTACTGACTGTTTGATTCGTGCCTACTCAGCTCTTTGTTTACTGCCTCCAGAGGCACATGATCAGTGTATGATAGCAAACATGATCAGCGCATGATCAGTCACATGATCAGCGCCATTAAGTCACGTGATCACTACATGATAGTCATGTGATCAGTCCATGCTCAGTCACGGTATCAGTGCATGATCAGTCACGTAATCAGTGCATGATCAGTCCACGTGATCATTGAATATTTTGACACATGATCAGTGAATGATAGCCAACAGATCAGTGAACGATAGCCACCTGACCATTGCATGATAGCCACGTGATCATTGCATGATCAGTCACGTGATCAGTGAATGATCAATCACGTGATCAGTGCATGATCATCCACGTGATCAGTGAATGATAGCCACCTGACAAGGGCATGTAGGCCACGTGATCAGTACATGATCAGTAACGTGATCAGTGCATGATCATTTACGTGATCAGTGCATGCGCAGTCACGTGATCAGTGAATGATAGCCACGTGATCAGTGCATGAACAGTCACGTGACAGGTGTGTCATCAGCCATGTGAACATTGCATGATCACCACATGATCAGTGCATGATCAGCCACGTGATCAGTGCATGATAGCCAGGTGATCATTGCATGATAGCCACGTGATCAGTGCATGATCAGCCAGGTGATCAGTGCATGATAGCTATGTGATCAGGTCATGATTAGTCACGTAATCTGTGCATGACCAGGCAGGTGATCAGTGTATGATCAGCCACGTGAGCAGTGCATGATAGCCACGTGTTCAGTGCATGATCAGTCACGTGATGAGTGCTTGAGTGCCACGTGATCAGTGCATGATCAGTCACGTGACAGCTGTGTGATCAGCCACGTGAACAGTGCATGATCAGCCACGTGATCAGTGCATGATAGCCACGTGATCATTGCATGATAGCCACGGGATCAGTGCATGATCAGCCAGGTGATCAGTGCATGATAGCTACGTGATCAGTTCATGATTAGTCACGTAATCTGTGCATGACCAGGCAGGTGATCAGTGTATGATCAGCCACGTGAACAGTGCATGATAGCAATGTGATCAGTGCATGATCAGTCACCTGATGGGTGCATGACCAGTCACGTGATCAGTGCATAATCAGTCACGTGATCAGTGTATGATCGATTATGTGATCAGTGCATGATCAGCCAAGTGATTAGTGCATGATAGCCACATAATCAGTGCATGATAGCCACGTGACCAGTGCATGATCAGTCACGTGATACGTGTGTGATCAGCCATGTGATCAGTGCATGATATTCACGTGATCAGTGCATGATAGCTTCGTGATCAGTTCATGATTAGTCACGTGATCTGTGCATGACCAGGCACATGATCAGTGTATGACCAGCCAAGTGATCAGTGCATGATAGCCAGGTGATCAGTACATGATCAGTCACGTGATCAGTGCATGATCAGTCACGTGATCAGTGTATGATCAGCCACGTGATCAGTGCATGATAAGCCACGTGATCAGTGCATGATCAATACGTGATCAGTGCATGATCAGTCACCTGACCAGTACATGGGAGCTAGGTGATCATTGCATGATCAGCCTAGTGAGCAGGGCATGATAGCCACGTCATCAGTGCATGATCAGTCACGTGGTCAGTGCATGATCAGCCACACAGCAGGCACAGTCACGTGATCAGTGTATGATCAGCTTCGTGATCATTGCATGACCAGCCACGGGATCAGTGCATGACCAGGCCAGTGAAGAGTGCATGATTAGTCTCGTGATCAGTGTATGATAGCCAGGTTATCATTGCATGATCAGCCACTTGATCAGTGCATGATCAGGCACGTGATCAGTGCATGATCAGCCACGTGATCAGTGCATGATCAGGCACGTGATCAGTGCATGATCAGTCACGTGATCCGTGTATGATCAGCCCGGTGATCAGTGCATTATAGTCACATGACCAGTGCATGATCAGTCAGGTGATCAGTGCATGATGAGCCACGGAATCAGTGCATGATAGCCATGTGATCAGTGCATGATAGCTACGAAATCAGTGCATGATTAGCCACGGAATCAGTGCATGATCAGCCACGTGATCACTGTATGATCAGCCACGTGATCAATGCATGTGCAGTCACGTGATCAGTGTATGATCAGCCAAGTGTTCAGTGCATGATAGCCAAGTGATCACTGCATGATAGCTACGTGATCAGTGCATGCTCAGTCACATGAGCAGTGCATGATCAGCCACATGATCACTGCATGAGAGCCACGTCATCATTTCCTACAATTACATTATCAGTGCATGTGCAGTCACGTGATCAGTGCATGATCAGCCAAGTGATCAGTGCATGCACAGTCACATGATCATTGTATGATCAGCATCGTGATTAGTGCATGATCAGCCACGTGATCAGTGCATGATCAGGAACGTGATCAGCACAGGATCAGTCAAGTGATCAGTGTATGATCAGCCACGTGATCAGTGCATGATCAGCCATGGGAGCACTGCATGGTAGCCATGTGATCAGTGCATGATAGCTACGAGATCAGTGCATAAGCAGCCACGTATTCAGTGCATGATCAGCCACGAGATCACTGACTACAATTAACTGATCAGTGCATGTGCAGTCACGTGATCAGTGTATGATCAGCCACGTGATCAGTGCATGATAGCAACCTGATCAGAGCATGATAAGCAACGTGATTAGTGCATGTTAATCCACGTGATCAGTGTACGATCAGACACGTGATCAGTGCATGATAAGCAACTTGAGTAATGCATGATCAGCCACGTGATCAGTGTATGATCAGCCACGTGATCAGTGCATGATCAGGCACATGATCATTGTATGATCAGCCACGTGATCAGTGCATGGTCCGCAACGTGATTATTGCATGAACAGCCACGTGTTCAGTGTATTATCAACCAAATGATCAGTGCATAATCAGCCGCATGATCAGTGCATGATCAGCCATGTGATCAGTGCATGCACAGTCACATGATCAGTGTATGATCAACTTAGTGATCAGTGCATGATCAGCCATGTAATCAGTGCATGATCAGTCATGTGATCAGTGCATGATCAGGCACGTGATCAGTGCATGATCAGGCATGTGATCAGTGCATAATAAGTCACGTGATCAGTGTATTATCAGCCAGGTGATCAGTGCATGATGAGCCATGGGATCAGTGCATGATAGCCATGTGATCAGTGCATGATAGCTACGTGATCAGTGCATGATCAGCCATGTAATCAGTGCAAGATCAGCCATGTGATCACTGTATGATCAGCCACGTGTTCAGTATGTGCAGTCACGTGATCAGTGTATGATAAGCTTCGTGATCAGTGCATGATCAGCCACGTGATCAGTTCATGGTCAGGCACGTGATCAGTGCATGATCAGTCATGTGATCAGTGTATGATCATCCACGTGATCAGTGCATGATCAGCCACATGATCACTGTATTATCAGCCACGTGATCAATACATGATCCACAACGTGGTTAGTGCATTATCAGCCAAGTGATCAGTGAATGATCAGCCACGTTATCATTGCAATATCAGCCACGTGATCAGTGCATGCACAGTCACGTGATCAGTGTATGATAAGCTTCGTGATCAGTGCATGATCAGCCACCAGATCAGTGCATGATCAGGCAGGTGAAGAGTGCTTGATCAGGCACATGATCAGCGTATGATAGCCAGGTTATCAGTGCATGCTCAGCCACGTGTTCACTGCATGATCAGCCAAGTGATCAGTGCATGCACAGTCACATGATCATTGTATGATCAGCGTCGTGATTCGTGCATGATCAGCCCCGTGATCAGTGCATGATCAGGAACGTGATCAGCACATGATCAGTCAGGTGATCAGTGTATGATCAGCCACGTGATCAGTGCATGATCAGCCACGGGAGCACTGCATGGTAGCCAAGTGATCAGTGCATGATAGCTACGAGATCAGTGCATAAGCAGCCACGTAATCAGTGCATGATCAGCCACGAGACCATTGACTACAATTAATTGATCAGTGCATGTGCAGTCACGTGATTAGTGCATGCCCAGTCACGTGATCAGTGTATGATCAGCCACGTGTTCAGTGCATGATAGACACGTGATTAGTGCATGATCAGTCACGTGATCACTGAATGCGCTGTCACGTAATCAGTGTATGATCAGCCACGTGATCAGTGCATGATAGCAACCTGATCAGTGCATGATAAGCAACGTGATTAGTGCATGTTAATCCACGTGATCAGTGTACGATCAGACACGTGATCCGTGCATGATAAGCAACTTGAGTAATGCATGATCAGCCACGTGATCAGTGTATGATCAGCCACGTGATCAGTGCATGATCAGCCACGTGATCAGTGTATGATCAGGCACATGATCATTGTATGATCAGCCACGTGATCAGTGCATGGTCCGCAACGTGATTATTGCATGAACAGCCACGTGTTCAGTGTATTATCAACCACGTGATCAGTGCATAATCAGCCGCATGATCAGTGCATGATCAGCCACCTGATCAGTGCATGCACAGTCACGTGATCAGTGTATGATCAACTTAGTGATCAGTGCATGATCAGCCACGTCATCAGTGCTCAATCAGGCACGTGAAGAGTGCATGATCAGTCACGTGATCAGTGTATGATAGCCAGGTTATCAGTGCATGATCAGCCATGTGATCAGTGAATGATCAGCTTGAACAGTGCGTGCTCAGTCACCTGATCAGGGCCTACTGAGCTGCGTTTTTCCTGTCTGCTCAGCTGCTTGACCATTGCCAGCTGAGCTTCGTGATTCCTGCCTGCTCATCTGCTTGACAATTGCCAGCTGAGCCATCTGATTCCTGCCTATTCAGCTGCTTGATGATTGCCAACTGAGCAGCATGATTCATCACAGCTGAGGTCCATGATTATTGCCTGCTGATTGCGTGATTCGTGCCTGCTCAGCTCTTTGGTTATTGCCTCCTGAGGCACAGCATCAGTGCATGATAGCCACGTGATCAGTTCTTGATTAGTCACATGATCAGCAACATTCAGACACGAGATCACTGCATGATTAGTCAAGTGATCACTTCATGATCTGCCGTGGGATTAGTGGATGATCAGCCACGTGATAAGTGCATGATCATCCACGTGACTATTGCATGCACAATCAAGTGATCAGTGCATGATAGCCACGTGATCTGTGCATGATCAGTCACGTGATCAGTGTATAATCAGCCTCGTGATCATGCATGATAGCCACGTGACCATACATGACTAATCAGTGCATGATCAGTCAGGTGATCAGTGCATGATCGGCCATGTTTTAGTGCATGATCAGTCACATGATTAGCGTATGATCATCCATGTGATCAGTGCATGCGCAGTCAAGTGATCAGTGCAATGTAGTCACATGATCAGTGTATGATCAGCTTCTTGTTCAGAGTATGAGCAGCCACGTGATCACTGCATGATCAGCCACGTGATCAGAGTATGATCAGCCACGTGATCAGTGCATGATCCGCAAAGTGTTTAGTGCATTATCAGGCACGTGATCAGTATATGATCAGCCACGTGAACAGTGCATGATAAGCCACGTGATCAGTGCATGATCAATTACGTGATCTGTGCATGATCAGTCACGTGATCAGTGCATGATCAGTCACGTGATCAGTGTATGATCAGCCACGTGATCAGTGCAGATAAGCCACGTGATCAGTGCATGATCAATTACGTGATCAGTGCATGATCAGTCACGTGACCAGTATATGGTAGCTAGGTGATCATTGCATGATCAGACTCGTGAGCAGGGCATGATAGCCACGTCATCATTGCATGATCATTCACGTGGTCAGTGCATGATCAGACACGTGATCAGTGCATGATCAATTTCGTATTCAGTGCATGATCAGTCACTTGACCAGTACATGGTAGCTACATGATCATTGCATGTTCAACCACGTGAGCAGTGCATGATACCCACGTGATCAGTTCAAGATTAGTTACGTGATCTGAGCATGACAGGCACGTGATCAGTGCATGTTATCCACGTGATCAGTGCATTTTAGCCACGTGATCAGTTCATGATTAGTCACGTGATCTGTGCATGACCAGGCACATGACCAGTGTATGATCAGCCACGTGATCAGTGCATTATAACCACGTGATCAGTGCATGAACAGCCACGTGATCAGTGCATGAACAGCCACGTGATCAGTGTATGATCAGCCACGTGATCAGTTCATGATCCGCACTGTGATCAGTGCATGATCAGCGACCTGATCAGTGTATGATCAGCCACGTGATCAGTGCATGATCACCCACGTGATCAGTGCATTATCAGCCACACAGCAGGCACAGTCACGTGATCAGTGTATGATCAGCTTCGTGATCATTGCATGACCAGCCACGGGATCAGTGCATGACCAGGCCAGTGAAGAGTGCATGATCAGTCACGTGATCAGTGTATGATAGCCAGGTTATCAGTGCATGATCAGCCACGTGATCAGTGCATGATCAGGCACGTGGTCAGTGCATGATCAGGCACGTGATCAGTGCATGATGAGCCACGGAATCAGTGCATGATAGCCACGTGATCAGTGCATGATAGCTACGAGATCAGTGCATGATGAGCCACGGAATCAGTGCATGATCAGCCACGTGATCACTGTATGGTCAGCCACGTGATCAATGCATGTGCAGTCACGTGATCAGTGTATGATCAGCCACGTGTTCAGTGCATGATAGCCAAGTGATCAATGCATGATAGCTACGTGATCAGTGCATGCTCAGTCACATGAGCAGTGCATGATCAGCCACGTGATCACTGCATGAGAGCCACGTGATCATTTCCTACAATTACATTATCAGTGCATGATCAGCCAAGTTATCAGTGCATGCACAGTCACATGATCATTGTATGATCAGCATCGTGATTAGTGCATGATCAGCCACGTGATCAGTGCATGCTCAGGAACGTGATCAGCACGTGATCAGTCAAGTGATCAGTGTATGATCAGCCACGTGATCAGTGCATGATCAGCCACGGGAGCACTGCATGGTAGCCATGTGATCAGTGCATGATAGCTACGAGATCAGTGCATAAGCAGCCACGTAATCAGTGCATGATCAGCCTCGAGATCATTGACTACAATTAACTGAGCAGTGCATGTGCAGTCACGTGATTAATGCATGCCCAGTCACGTGATCAGTGTATGATCAGCCACGTGTTCAGTGCATGATAGACACGTGATCAGTGCATGATCAGTCACGTGATCACTGAATGCGCTGTCACGTGATCAGTGTGTGATCAGCCACGTGATCAGTGCATGATAGCAACCTGATCAGAGCATGATAAGCAACGTGATTAGTCCATGTTAATCCACGTGATCAGTGTACGATCAGACACGTGATCAGTGCATGATAAGCAAATTGAGTAATGCATGATCAGCCACGTGATCAGTGTATGATCAGGCACATGATCATTGTATGATCAGCCACGTGATCAGTGCATGGTCCGCAACGTGATTATTGCATGAACAGCCACGTGTTCAGTGTATTATCAACCACATGATCAGTGCATAATCAGCCGCATGATCAGTGCATGATCAGCCAAGTGATCAGTGCATGCACAGTCACATGATCAGTGTATGATCAACTTAGTGATCAGTGCATGATCAGCCATGTAATCAGTGCATGATCAGTCACGTGATCAGTGCATGATCCGCAACGTGATTAGTGAATGATCAGTCACGTGATCAGTGCATGATCAGCCACGTGATCAGTGCATGCACGATCACGTTATCAGTATGTGATCAGCTTTGTCATAAATGCATGATCAGCCACGTCATCAGTGCTCGATCAGGCACGTGAAGAGTGCATGATCAGTCACGTGATCAGTGTATGATAGCCAGGTTATCAGCGCATGATCAGCCACGTGATCAGTGAAAGATCAGCCACTTGAACAGTGCGTGCTCAGTCACCTGATCAGGGCCTACTGAGCTGCGTTTTTCCTATCTGCTCAGCTGCTTGACCATTGCCAGCTGAGCTTCGTGATTCCTGCCTGCTCATCTGCTTGACAATTGCCAGCTGAGCCATCTGATTCCTGCCTATTCAGCTGCTTGAAGATTGCCAACTGAGCAGCATGATTCAT
Organism: Bos indicus; assembly: GCF_029378745.1. Lineage (NCBI taxonomy): Eukaryota > Metazoa > Chordata > Mammalia > Artiodactyla > Bovidae > Bos > Bos indicus. The sequence continues at coordinate 161,164 of NC_091783.1, read as the reverse complement.
CACAGCTGAGGTCCATGATTATTGCCTGCTGATTGCGTGATTCGTGCCTGCTCAGCTCTTTGGTTATTGCCTCCTGAGGCACAGCATCAGTGCATGATAGCCACGTGATCAGTTCTTGATTAGTCACATGATCAGCAACATTCAGACACGAGATCACTGCATGATTAGTCAAGTGATCACTTCATGATCTGCCGTGGGATTAGTGGATGATCAGCCACGTGATAAGTGCATGATCATCCACGTGACTATTGCATGCACAATCAAGTGATCAGTGCATGATAGCCACGTGATCTGTGCATGATCAGTCACGTGATCAGTGTATAATCAGCCACGTGATCAGTGCATGATAGCCACGTGACCATAAATGATTAATCAGTGCATGATCAGTCAGGTGATCAGTACATGATCGGCCATGTTTTTAGTGCATGATCAGTCACATGATTAGCGTATGATCATCCATGTGATCAGTGCATGTGCAGTCAAGTGATCAGTGCATGTAGTCACATGATCAGTGTATGATCAGCTTCTTGTTCAGAGTATGAGCAGCCACGTGATCACTGCATGATCAGCCACGTGATCAGAGTATGGTCAGCCACGTGATCAGTGTATGATCAGCCACGTGATCAGTGCATGATCCGCAAAGTGTTTAGTGCATTATCAGGCACGTGATCAGTATATGATCAGCCACGTGATCAGTGCATTATCCACAACGTGATTAGTGCATGATCAGCCACGTGATCAGTGTATGATCAGCTTTGTGATCAGTGTATGATCAGCTTTGTGATCAGTGGATGATCAGCGATGGGATCAGTGCATGATCAGGCACGTGATCTGTGCATGATCAGTCACGTGATCAGTGCATGATCAGGCACGTGATCAGTGCATGATCAGGCATGAGATCAGTGCATAATAAGTCACGTGATCAGTGTATGATCAGCCACGTGATCAGTGCATGATAGCCACGTGACCACTGCATGATCAGTCACGTGATCAGTGCATGATGAGCCATGGGATCAGTGCATGATCAGCCATGGGATCAGTGCATGATCAGCCATGTAATCAGTGCATGATCAGCCATGTGATCACTGTATGATCAGCCACGTGTTCAGTATGTGCAGTCACGTGATCTGTGTATGATAAGCTTCGTGATCAGTGCATGATCAGCCACGTGATCAGTTCATGGTCAGGCACGTGATCAGTGCATGATCAGTCATGTGATCAGTGTATGATCATCCACGTGATCAGTGCATGATCAGCCACATGATCACTGTATTATCAGCCACGTGATCAATACATGATCCACAACGTGGTTAGTGCATTATCAGCCAAGTGATCAGTGTATGATCAGCCACGTTATCATTGCAATATCAGCCACGTGATCAGTGCATGCACAGTCACGTGATCAGTGCATGATAAGCTTCGTGATCAGTGCATGATCAGCCACCAGATCAGTGCATGATCAGGCACGTGAAGAGTGCTTGATCAGGCACGTGATCTGCGTATGATAGCCAGGTTATGAGTGCATGCTCAGCCACGTGTTCACTGCATGATCAGCCAAGTGATCAGTGCATGCACAGTCACATGATCATTGTATGATCAGCGTCGTGATTAGTGCATGATCAGCCACGTGATCAGTGCATGATCAGGAACGTGATCAGTACATGATCAGTCAAGTGATCAGTGTATGATCAGCCACGTGATCAGTGCATGATCAGCCACGGGATCACTGCATGGTAGCCATGTGATCAGTGCATGATAGCTACGAGATCAGTGCATAAGCAGCCACGTAATCAGTGCATGATCAGCCACGAGATCATTGACTACAATTAACTGATCAGTGCATGTGGAGTCACGTGATCAGCACGTGATCAGTCAAGTGATCAGTGTATGATCAGCCACGTGATCAGTGCATGATCAGCCACGGGAGCACTGCATGGTAGCCATGTGATCAGTGCATGATAGCTACGAGATCAGTGCATAAGCAGCCACGTAATCAGTGCATGATCAGCCTCGAGATCATTGACTACAATTAACTGAGCAGTGCATGTGCAGTCACGTGATTAATGCATGCCCAGTCACGTGATCAGTGTATGATCAGCCACGTGTTCAGTGCATGATAGACACGTGATCAGTGCATGATCAGTCACGTGATCACTGAATGCGCTGTCACGTGATCAGTGTGTGATCAGCCACGTGATCAGTGCATGATAGCAACCTGATCAGAGCATGATAAGCAACGTGATTAGTCCATGTTAATCCACGTGATCAGTGTACGATCAGACACGTGATCAGTGCATGATAAGCAAATTGAGTAATGCATGATCAGCCACGTGATCAGTGTATGATCAGGCACATGATCATTGTATGATCAGCCACGTGATCAGTGCATGGTCCGCAACGTGATTATTGCATGAACAGCCACGTGTTCAGTGTATTATCAACCACATGATCAGTGCATAATCAGCCGCATGATCAGTGCATGATCAGCCAAGTGATCAGTGCATGCACAGTCACATGATCAGTGTATGATCAACTTAGTGATCAGTGCATGATCAGCCATGTAATCAGTGCATGATCAGTCACGTGATCAGTGCATGATCCGCAACGTGATTAGTGAATGATCAGTCACGTGATCAGTGCATGATCAGCCACGTGATCAGTGCATGCACGATCACGTTATCAGTATGTGATCAGCTTTGTCATAAATGCATGATCAGCAACGTCATCAGTGCTCGATCAGGCACGTGAAGAGTGCATGATCAGTCACGTGATCAGTGTATGATAGCCAGGTTATCAGCGCATGATCAGCCACGTGATCAGTGAATGATCAGCCACTTGAACAGTGCGTGCTCAGTCACCTGATCAGGGCCTACTGAGCTGCGTTTTTCCTGTCTGTTCAGCTGCTTGACCATTGCCAGCTGAGCTTCGTGATTCCTGCCTGCTCATCTGCTTGACAATTGCCAGCTGAGCCATCTGATTCCTGCCTATTCAGCTGCTTGAAGATTGCCAACTGAGCAGCATGATTCATCACAGCTGAGGTCCATGATTATTGCCTGCTGATTGCGTGATTCGTGCCTGCTCAGCTCTTTGGTTATTGCCTCCTGAGGCACAGCATCAGTGCATGATAGCCACGTGATCAGTTCTTGATTAGTCACATGATCAGCAACATTCAGACACGAGATTACTGCATGATTAGTCAAGTGATCACTTCATGATCTGCCGTGGGATTAGTGGATGATCAGCCACGTGATAAGTGCATGATCATCCACGTGATAAGTGCATGCACAATCAAGTGATCAGTGCATGATAGCCACGTGATCTGTGCATGATCAGTCACGTGATAAGTGTATAATCCGCCACGTGATCAGTGCATGATAAACAACTTGAGTAATGCATGATCAGCCACGTGATCAGTGTATGATCAGCCACGTGATCAGTGTATGATCAGGCACATGATCATTGTATGATCAGCCACGTGATCAGTGCATGGTCTGCAACGTGATTATTGCATGAACAGCCACGTGTTCAGTGTATTATCAACCACGTGATCAGTGCATAATCAGCCGCATGATCAGTGCATGATCAGCCACCTGATCAGTGCATGCACAGTCACGTGATCAGTGTATGATCAACTTCGTGATCAGTGCATGATCAGCCACGTCATCAGTGCTCGATCAGGCTCGTGAAGAGTGCATGATCAGTCACGTGATCAGTGTATGATAGCAAGGTTATCAGTGCATGATCAGCCATGTGCTCAGTGAATGATCAGCCACTTGAACAGTGCGTGCTCAGTCACCTGATCAGGGCCTACTGAGCTGCGTTTTTCCTATCTGCTCAGCTGCTTGACCATTGCCAGCTGAGCTTCGTGATTCCTGCCTGCTCATCTGCTTGACAATTGCCAGCTGAGCCATCTGATTCCTGCCTATTCAGCTGCTTGATGATTGCCAACTGAGCAGCATGATTCATCACAGCTGAGGTCCATGATTATTGCCTGCTGATTGCGTGATTCGTGCCTGCTCAGCTCTTTGGTTATTGCCTCCTGAGGCACAGCATCAGTGCATGATAGCCACGTGATCAGTTCTTGATTAGTCACATGATCAGCAACATTCAGACACGAGATCACTGCATGATTAGTCAAGTGATCACTTCATGATCTGCCGTGGGATTAGTGGATGATCAGCCACGTGATAAGTGCATGATCATCCACGTGACTATTGCATGCACAATCAAGTGATCAGTGCATGATAGCCACGTGATCTGTGCATGATCAGTCACGTGATCAGTGTATAATCAGCCACGTGATCAGTGCATGATAGCCACGTGACCATACATGATTAATCAGTGCATGATCAGTCAGGTGATCAGTGCATGATCGGCCATGTTTTTAGTGCATGATCAGTCACATGATTAGCGTATGATCATCCATGTGATCAGTGCATGCGCAGTCAAGTGATCAGTGCATGTAGTCACATGATCAGTGTATGATCAGCTTCTTGTTCAGAGTATGAGCAGCCACGTGATCACTGCATGATCAGCCACGTGATCAGAGTATGGTCAGCCACGTGATCAGTGCATGATCCGCAAAGTGTTTAGTGCATTATCAGGCACGTGATCAGTATATGATCAGCCACGTGATCAGTGCAAGATCACCACGTGATCAGTGCATGATCCGCCACGTGATAACTGCATGCACAGTCATGTTATCAGTGCATGATAGCCACCTGATCAGTGCATGGTAAGCAACGTGATTAGTGTATGATCAGCCATGTGATGAGCGCATGAGAAGCCACGTGAGCAGTGCATGATCAGCCATGTGATAAGTGCATGCACAGTCACGTGATCAGTGTATGATCAGCTTTGTGATCAGTGGATGATCAGCGACGGGATCAGTGCATGGTCAGGCACGTGATCTGTGCCTGATCAGTCATGTGATCAGTGCATGATCAGGCACGTGATCAGTGCATGATCAGGCATGTGATCAGTGCATAATAAGTCACGTGATCAGTGTATGATCAGCCACGTGATCAGTGCATGATAGCCACGTGACCACTGCATGATCAGTCACGTGATCAGTGCATGATGAGCCATGGGATCAGTGCATGATCAGCCATGTAATCAGTGCATGATCAGCCATGTGATCACTGTATGATCAGCCACGTGTTCAGTATGTGCAGTCACGTGATCAGTGTATGATCAGCCATGTGTTCAGTGCATGAAGACAAGTGATCAATGTATGATAGCTACGTGATTAGTTCATGGTCAGTCACATTAGCAGTGCATGATCAGCCACGTAATCAGTGCATGATAGCCACGTGATCATTGCCTACAATCACGTGATCAGTGCATGTGCAGTCACGTGACTAGTGCAGGCACAGTCACGTGATCATTGTATGATCAGCCACATGTTCAGTGCATGATAGACACGTGATCAGTGAATGATAGCCAAGTGATCACTGCATGATCAGTCACGTGATCAGTGCATGCGCAGTCACGTGATCAGTGTATGATCAGCCACGTGATCAGTGCATGATAGCCACCTGATCAGTGCATGATAAGCTACGTGATCAGTGCATGATCAGCCACGTTATCAGTGCATTATCAGTAACTTGGTAAGTGTATGATCAGCCACGTGATCAGTGCATGAACAGCCACGTGATCAGTGCATGATAGCAACCTGATCAGAGCATGATAAGCAACGTGATTAGTGCATGTTAATCCACGTGATCAGTGTACGATCAGACACGTGATCAGTGCATGATAAGCAACTTGAGTAATGCATGATCAGCCATGTGATCAGTGTATGATCAGGCACATGATCATTGTAGGATCAGCCACGTGATCAGTGCATGGTCCGCAACGTGATTATTGCATGAACAGCCACGTGTTCAGTGTATTATCAACCACGTGATCAGTGCATACTCAGCCGCATGATCAGTGCATGATCAGCCACCTGATCAGTGCATGCACAGTCACGTGATCAGTGTATGATCAACTTAGTGATCAGTGCATGATCAGCCACGTCATCAGTGCTCGATCAGGCACGTGAAGAGTGCATGATCAGTCACGTGATCAGTGTATGATAGCCAGGTTATCAGTGCATGATCAGCCATGTGATCAGTGAATGATCAGCCACTTGAACAGTGCGTGCTCAGTCACCTGATCAGGGCCTACTGAGCTGCGTTTTTCCTATCTGCTCAGCTGCTTGACCATTGCCAGCTGAGCTTCGTGATTCCTGCCTGCTCATCTGCTTGACAATTGCCAGCTGAGCCATCTGATTCCTGCCTATTCAGCTGCTTGATGATTGCCAACTGAGCAGCATGATTCATCACAGCTGAGGTCCATGATTATTGCCTGCTGATTGCGTGATTCGTGCCTGCTCAGCTCTTTGGTTATTGCCTCCTGAGGCACAGCATCAGTGCATGATAGCCACGTGATCAGTTCTTGATTAGTCACATGATCAGCAACATTCAGACACGAGATCACTGCATGATTAGTCAAGTGATCACTTCATGATCTGCCGTGGGATTAGTGGATGATCAGCCACGTGATAAGTGCATGATCATCCACGTGACTATTGCATGCACAATCAAGTGATCAGTGCATGATAGCCACGTGATCTGTGCATGATCAGTCACGTGATCAGTGTATAATCAGCCACGTGATCAGTGCATGATAGCCACGTGACCATACATGATTAATCAGTGCATGATCAGTCAGGTGATCAGTGCATGATCGGCCATGTTTTTAGTGCATGATCAGTCACATGATTAGCGTATGATCATCCATGTGATCAGTGCATGTGCAGTCAAGTGATCAGTGCATGTAGTCACATGATCAGTGTATGATCAGCTTCTTGTTCAGAGTATGAGCAGCCACGTGATCACTGCATGATCAGCCACGTGATCAGAGTATGGTCAGCCACGTGATCAGTGCATGATCCGCAAAGTGTTTAGTGCATTATCAGGCACGTGATCAGTATATGATCAGCCACGTGAACAGTGCATGATAAGCCACGTGATCAGTGCATGATCAATTACGTGATCTGTGCATGATCAGTCACGTGATCAGTGCATGATCAGTCACGTGATCAGTGTATGATCAGCCACGTGATCAGTGCATGATAAGCCACGTGATCAGTGCATGATCAATTACGTGATCAGGGCATGATCAGTCACGTGACCAGTATATGGTAGCTACGTGATCATTGCATGATCAGACTCGTGAGCAGGGCATGATAGCCACGTCATCATTGCATGATCATTCACGTGGTCAGTGCATGATCAGACACGTGATCAGTGCATGATCAATTTCGTATTCAGTGCATGATCAGTCACTTGACCAGTACATGGTAGCTACATGATCATTGCATGTTCAACCACGTGAGCAGTGCATGATACCCACGTGATCAGTTCAAGATTAGTTACGTGATCTGAGCATGACAGGCACGTGATCAGTGCATGTTATCCACGTGATCAGTGCATTTTAGCCACGTGATCAGTTCATGATTAGTCACGTGATCTGTGCATGACCAGGCACATGACCAGTGTATGATCAGCCACGTGATCAGTGCATTATAACCACGTGATCAGTGCATGATCAGCCACGTGATCAGTGCATGAACAGCCACGTGATCAGTGTATGATCAGCCACGTGATCAGTTCATGATCCGCACCGTGATCAGTGCATGATCAGCGACGTGATCAGTGTATGATCAGCCACGTGATCAGTGCATGATCACCCACGTGATCAGTGCATTATCAGCCACACAGCAGGCACAGTCACGTGATCAGTGTATGATCAGCTTCGTGATCATTGCATGACCAGCCACGGGATCAGTGCATGACCAGGCCAGTGAAGAGTGCATGATTAGTCACGTGATCAGTGTATGATAGCCAGGTTATCATTGCATGATCAGCCACGTGATCAGTGCATGATCAGGCACGTGATCAGTGCATGATCAGGCACGTGATCAGTGCATGATGAGCCACGGAATCAGTGCATGATAGCCACGTGATCAGTGCATGATAGCTACGAGATCAGTGCATGATGAGCCACGGAATCAGTGCATGATCAGCCACGTGATCACTGTATGGTCAGCCACGTGATCAATGCATGTGCAGTCACGTGATCAGTGTATGATCAGCCACGTGTTCAGTGCATGATAGCCAAGTGATCAATGCATGATAGCTACGTGATCAGTGCATGCTCAGTCACATGAGCAGTGCATGATCAGCCACGTGATCACTGCATGAGAGCCACGTGATCATTTCCTACAATTACATTATCAGTGCATGATCAGCCAAGTGATCAGTGCATGCACAGTCACATGATCATTGTATGATCAGCATCGTGATTAGTGCATGATCAGCCACGTGATCAGTGCATGCTCAGGAACGTGATCAGCACGTGATCAGTCAAGTGATCAGTGTATGATCAGCCACGTGATCAGTGCATGATCAGCCACGGGAGCACTGCATGGTAGCCATGTGATCAGTGCATGATAGCTACGAGATCAGTGCATAAGCAGCCACGTAATCAGTGCATGATCAGCCTCGAGATCATTGACTACAATTAACTGAGCAGTGCATGTGCAGTCACGTGATTAATGCATGCCCAGTCACGTGATCAGTGTATGATCAGCCACGTGTTCAGTGCATGATAGACACGTGATCAGTGCATGATCAGTCACGTGATCACTGAATGCGCTGTCACGTGATCAGTGTGTGATCAGCCACGTGATCAGTGCATGATAGCAACCTGATCAGAGCATGATAAGCAACGTGATTAGTCCATGTTAATCCACGTGATCAGTGTACGATCAGACACGTGATCAGTGCATGATAAGCAAATTGAGTAATGCATGATCAGCCACGTGATCAGTGTATGATCAGGCACATGATCATTGTATGATCAGCCACGTGATCAGTGCATGGTCCGCAACGTGATTATTGCATGAACAGCCACGTGTTCAGTGTATTATCAACCACATGATCAGTGCATAATCAGCCGCATGATCAGTGCATGATCAGCCAAGTGATCAGTGCATGCACAGTCACATGATCAGTGTATGATCAACTTAGTGATCAGTGCATGATCAGCCATGTAATCAGTGCATGATCAGTCACGTGATCAGTGCATGATCCGCAACGTGATTAGTGAATGATCAGTCACGTGATCAGTGCATGATCAGCCACGTGATCAGTGCATGCACGATCACGTTATCAGTATGTGATCAGCTTTGTCATAAATGCATGATCAGCCACGTCATCAGTGCTCGATCAGGCACGTGAAGAGTGCATGATCAGTCACGTGATCAGTGTATGATAGCCAGGTTATCAGCGCATGATCAGCCACGTGATCAGTGAATGATCAGCCACTTGAACAGTGCGTGCTCAGTCACCTGATCAGGGCCTACTGAGCTGCGTTTTTCCTATCTGCTCAGCTGCTTGACCATTGCCAGCTGAGCTTCGTGATTCCTGCCTGCTCATCTGCTTGACAATTGCCAGCTGAGCCATCTGATTCCTGCCTATTCAGCTGCTTGAAGATTGCCAACTGAGCAGCATGATTCATCACAGCTGAGGTCCATGATTATTGCCTGCTGATTGCGTGATTCGTGCCTACTCAGCTCTTTGGTTATTGCCTCCTGAGGCACATCATCAGTGCATGATAGCCACGTGATCAGTTCTTGATTAGTCACATGATCAGCAACATTCAGACACGAGATCACTGCATGATTAGTCAAGTGATCAGTTCATGATCTGCCGTGTGATTAGTGGATGATCAGCCACGTGATAAGTGCTTGATCATCCACGTGACTATTACATGCACAATCAAGTGATCAGTGCATGATAGCCACGTGATCTGTGCATGATCAGTCACGTGATCAGTGTATAATCAGCCACGTGATCAGTGCATGATAGCCACGTGACCATACATGATTAATCAGTGCATGATCAGTCAGGTGATCAGTGCATGATCGGCCATGTTTTTAGTGCATGATCAGTCACATGATTAGCGTATGATCATCCATGTGATCAGTGCATGTGCAGTCAAGTGATCAGTGCATGTAGTCACATGATCAGTGTATGATCAGCTTCTTGTTCAGAGTATGAGCAGCCACGTGATCACTGCATGATCAGCCACGTGATCAGAGTATGGTCAGCCACGTGATCAGTGTATGATCAGCCACGTGATCAGTGCATGATCCGCAAAGTGTTTAGTGCATTATCAGGCACGTGATCAGTATATGATCAGCCACGTGATCAGTGCATTATCCACAACGTGATTAGTGCATGATCAGCCACGTGATCAGTGTATGATCAGCTTTGTGATCAGTGTATGATCAGCTTTGTGATCAGTGGATGATCAGCGATGGGATCAGTGCATGATCAGGCACGTGATCTGTGCATGATCAGTCATGTGATCAGTGCATGATCAGGCACGTGATCAGTGCATGATCAGGCATGTGATCAGTGCATAATAAGTCACGTGATCAGTGTATGATCAGCCACGTGATCAGTGCATGATAGCCACGTGACCACTGCATGATCAGTCACGTGATCAGTGCATGATGAGCCATGGGATCAGTGCATGATCAGCCATGGGATCAGTGCATGATCAGCCATGTAATCAGTGCATGATCAGCCATGTGATCACTGTATGATCAGCCACGTGTTCAGTATGTGCAGTCACGTGATCTGTGTATGATAAGCTTCGTGATCAGTGCATGATCAGCCACGTGATCAGTTCATGGTCAGGCACGTGATCAGTGCATGATCAGTCATGTGATCAGTGTATGATCATCCACGTGATCAGTGCATGATCAGCCACATGATCACTGTATTATCAGCCACGTGATCAATACATGATCCACAACGTGGTTAGTGCATTATCAGCCAAGTGATCAGTGTATGATCAGCCACGTTATCATTGCAATATCAGCCACGTGATCAGTGCATGCACAGTCACGTGATCAGTGCATGATAAGCTTCGTGATCAGTGCATGATCAGCCACCAGATCAGTGCATGATCAGGCACGTGAAGAGTGCTTGATCAGGCACGTGATCTGCATATGATAGCCAGGTTATGAGTGCATGCTCAGCCACGTGTTCACTGCATGATCAGCCAAGTGATCAGTGCATGCACAGTCACATGATCATTGTATGATCAGCGTCGTGATTAGTGCATGATCAGCCACGTGATCAGTGCATGATCAGGAACGTGATCAGTACATGATCAGTCAAGTGATCAGTGTATGATCAGCCACGTGATCAGTGCATGATCAGCCACGGGATCACTGCATGGTAGCCATGTGATCAGTGCATGATAGCTACGAGATCAGTGCATAAGCAGCCACGTAATCAGTGCATGATCAGCCACGAGATCATTGACTACAATTAACTGATCAGTGCATGTGGAGTCACGTGATCAGCACGTGATCAGTCAAGTGATCAGTGTATGATCAGCCACGTGATCAGTGCATGATCAGCCACGGGAGCACTGCATGGTAGCCATGTGATCAGTGCATGATAGCTACGAGATCAGTGCATAAGCAGCCACGTAATCAGTGCATGATCAGCCTCGAGATCATTGACTACAATTAACTGAGCAGTGCATGTGCAGTCACGTGATTAATGCATGCCCAGTCACGTGATCAGTGTATGATCAGCCACGTGTTCAGTGCATGATAGACACGTGATCAGTGCATGATCAGTCACGTGATCACTGAATGCGCTGTCACGTGATCAGTGTGTGATCAGCCACGTGATCAGTGCATGATAGCAACCTGATCAGAGCATGATAAGCAACGTGATTAGTCCATGTTAATCCACGTGATCAGTGTACGATCAGACACGTGATCAGTGCATGATAAGCAAATTGAGTAATGCATGATCAGCCACGTGATCAGTGTATGATCAGGCACATGATCATTGTATGATCAGCCACGTGATCAGTGCATGGTCCGCAACGTGATTATTGCATGAACAGCCACGTGTTCAGTGTATTATCAACCACATGATCAGTGCATAATCAGCCGCATGATCAGTGCATGATCAGCCAAGTGATCAGTGCATGCACAGTCACATGATCAGTGTATGATCAACTTAGTGATCAGTGCATGATCAGCCATGTAATCAGTGCATGATCAGTCACGTGATCAGTGCATGATCCGCAACGTGATTAGTGAATGATCAGTCACGTGATCAGTGCATGATCAGCCACGTGATCAGTGCATGCACGATCACGTTATCAGTATGTGATCAGCTTTGTCATAAATGCATGATCAGCAACGTCATCAGTGCTCGATCAGGCACGTGAAGAGTGCATGATCAGTCACGTGATCAGTGTATGATAGCCAGGTTATCAGCGCATGATCAGCCACGTGATCAGTGAATGATCAGCCACTTGAACAGTGCGTGCTCAGTCACCTGATCAGGGCCTACTGAGCTGCGTTTTTCCTGTCTGTTCAGCTGCTTGACCATTGCCAGCTGAGCTTCGTGATTCCTGCCTGCTCATCTGCTTGACAATTGCCAGCTGAGCCATCTGATTCCTGCCTATTCAGCTGCTTGAAGATTGCCAACTGAGCAGCATGATTCATCACAGCTGAGGTCCATGATTATTGCCTGCTGATTGCGTGATTCGTGCCTGCTCAGCTCTTTGGTTATTGCCTCCTGAGGCACAGCATCAGTGCATGATAGCCACGTGATCAGTTCTTGATTAGTCACATGATCAGCAACATTCAGACACGAGATTACTGCATGATTAGTCAAGTGATCACTTCATGATCTGCCGTGGGATTAGTGGATGATCAGCCACGTGATAAGTGCATGATCATCCACGTGATAAGTGCATGCACAATCAAGTGATCAGTGCATGATAGCCACGTGATCTGTGCATGATCAGTCACGTGATAAGTGTATAATCTGCCACGTGATCAGTGCATGATAAACAACTTGAGTAATGCATGATCAGCCACGTGATCAGTGTATGATCAGCCACGTGATCAGTGTATGATCAGGCACATGATCATTGTATGATCAGCCACGTGATCAGTGCATGGTCTGCAACGTGATTATTGCATGAACAGCCACGTGTTCAGTGTATTATCAACCACGTGATCAGTGCATAATCAGCCGCATGATCAGTGCATGATCAGCCACCTGATCAGTGCATGCACAGTCACGTGATCAGTGTATGATCAACTTAGTGATCAGTGCATGATCAGCCACGTCATCAGTGCTCGATCAGGCTCGTGAAGAGTGCATGATCAGTCACGTGATCAGTGTATGATAGCCAGGTTATCAGTGCATGATCAGCCATGTGATCAGTGAATGATCAGCCACTTGAACAGTGCGTGCTCAGTCACCTGATCAGGGCCTACTGAGCTGCGTTTTTCCTATCTGCTCAGCTGCTTGACCATTGCCAGCTGAGCTTCGTGATTCCTGCCTGCTCATCTGCTTGACAATTGCCAGCTGAGCCATCTGATTCCTGCCTATTCAGCTGCTTGATGATTGCCAACTGAGCAGCATGATTCATCACAGCTGAGGTCCATGATTATTGCCTGCTGATTGCGTGATTCGTGCCTGCTCAGCTCTTTGGTTATTGCCTCCTGAGGCACAGCATCAGTGCATGATAGCCACGTGATCAGTTCTTGATTAGTCACATGATCAGCAACATTCAGACACGAGATCACTGCATGATTAGTCAAGTGATCACTTCATGATCTGCCGTGGGATTAGTGGATGATCAGCCACGTGATAAGTGCATGATCATCCACGTGACTATTGCATGCACAATCAAGTGATCAGTGCATGATAGCCACGTGATCTGTGCATGATCAGTCACGGTGTCAGTGTATAATCAGCCACGTGATCAGTGCATGGATAGCCACGTGACCATACATGATTAATCAGTGCATGATCAGTCAGGTGATCAGTGCAGATCGGCATGTTTTTAGTGCATGATCAGTCACATGATTAGCGTATGATCATCCATGTGATCAGTGCATGTGCAGTCAAGTGATCAGTGCATGTAGTCACATGATCAGTGTATGATCAGCTTCTTGTTAGAGTATGAGCAGCACGTGATCACTGCATGATCAGCCACGTGATCAGAGTATGGTCAGCCACGTGATCAGTGCATGATCCGCAAAGTGTTTAGTGCATTATCAGGCACGTGATCAGTATATGATCAGCCACGTGATCAGTGCAAGATCACCACGTGATCAGTGCATGATCCGCCACGTGATAACTGCATGCACAGTCACGTTATCAGTGCATGATAGCCACCTGATCAGTGCATGGTAAGCAACGTGATTAGTGTATGATCAGCCATGTGATGAGCGCATGAGAAGCCACGTGAGCAGTGCATGATCAGCCATGTGATAAGTGCATGCACAGTCACGTGATCAGTGTATGATCAGCTTTGTGATCAGTGGATGATCAGCGACGGGATCAGTGCATGGTCAGGCACGTGATCTGTGCCTGATCAGTCATGTGATCAGTGCCATGATCAGGCACGTGATCAGTGCATGATCAGGCATGTGATCAGTGCATAATAAGTCACGTGATCAGTGTATGATCAGCCACGTGATCAGTGCATGATAGCCACGTGACCACTGCATGATCAGTCACGTGATCAGTGCATGATGAGCCATGGGATCAGTGCATGATCAGCCATGTAATCAGTGCATGATCAGCCATGTGATCACTGTATGATCAGCCACGTGTTCAGTATGTGCAGTCACGTGATCAGTGTATGATCAGCCATGTGTTCAGTGCATGAAGACAAGTGATCAATGTATGATAGCTACGTGATTAGTTCATGGTCAGTCACATTAGCAGTGCATGATCAGCCACGTAATCAGTGCATGATAGCCACGTGATCATTGCCTACAATCACGTGATCAGTGCATGTGCAGTCACGTGACTAGTGCAGGCACAGTCACGTGATCATTGTATGATCAGCCACATGTTCAGTGCATGATAGACACGTGATCAGTGAATGATAGCCAAGTGATCACTGCATGATCAGTCACGTGATCAGTGCATGCGCAGTCACGTGATCAGTGTATGATCAGCCACGTGATCAGTGCATGATAGCCACCTGATCAGTGCATGATAAGCAACGTGATCAGTGCATGATCAGCCACGTTATCAGTGCATTATCAGTAACTTGGTAAGTGTATGATCAGCCACGTGATCAGTGCATGAACAGCCACGTGATCAGTGCATGATAGCAACCTGATCAGAGCATGATAAGCAACGTGATTAGTGCATGTTAATCCACGTGATCAGTGTACGATCAGACACGTGATCAGTGCATGATAAGCAACTTGAGTAATGCATGATCAGCCATGTGATCAGTGTATGATCAGGCACATGATCATTGTAGGATCAGCCACGTGATCAGTGCATGGTCCGCAACGTGATTATTGCATGAACAGCCACGTGTTCAGTGTATTATCAACCACGTGATCAGTGCATACTCAGCCGCATGATCAGTGCATGATCAGCCACCTGATCAGTGCATGCACAGTCACGTGATCAGTGTATGATCAACTTAGTGATCAGTGCATGATCAGCCACGTCATCAGTGCTCGATCAGGCACGTGAAGAGTGCATGATCAGTCACGTGATCAGTGTATGATAGCCAGGTTATCAGTGCATGATCAGCCATGTGATCAGTGAATGATCAGCCACTTGAACAGTGCGTGCTCAGTCACCTGATCAGGGCCTACTGAGCTGCGTTTTTCCTATCTGCTCAGCTGCTTGACCATTGCCAGCTGAGCTTCGTGATTCCTGCCTGCTCATCTGCTTGACAATTGCCAGCTGAGCCATCTGATTCCTGCCTATTCAGCTGCTTGAAGATTGCCAACTGAGCAGCATGATTCATCACAGCTGAGGTCCATGATTATTGCCTGCTGATTGCGTGATTCGTGCCTGCTCAGCTCTTTGGTTATTGCCTCCTGAGGCACAGCATCAGTGCATGATAGCCACGTGATCAGTTCTTGATTAGTCACATGATCAGCAACATTCAGACACGAGATTACTGCATGATTAGTCAAGTGATCACTTCATGATCTGCCGTGGGATTAGTGGATGATCAGCCACGTGATAAGTGCATGATCATCCACGTGATAAGTGCATGCACAATCAAGTGATCAGTGCATGATAGCCACGTGATCTGTGCATGATCAGTCACGTGATAAGTGTATAATCCGCCACGTGATCAGTGCATGATAAACAACTTGAGTAATGCATGATCAGCCACGTGATCAGTGTATGATCAGCCACGTGATCAGTGTATGATCAGGCACATGATCATTGTATGATCAGCCACGTGATCAGTGCATGGTCTGCAACGTGATTATTGCATGAACAGCCACGTGTTCAGTGTATTATCAACCACGTGATCAGTGCATAATCAGCCGCATGATCAGTGCATGATCAGCCACCTGATCAGTGCATGCACAGTCACGTGATCAGTGTATGATCAACTTAGTGATCAGTGCATGATCAGCCACGTCATCAGTGCTCGATCAGGCTCGTGAAGAGTGCATGATCAGTCACGTGATCAGTGTATGATAGCCAGGTTATCAGTGCATGATCAGCCATGTGATCAGTGAATGATCAGCCACTTGAACAGTGCGTGCTCAGTCACCTGATCAGGGCCTACTGAGCTGCGTTTTTCCTATCTGCTCAGCTGCTTGACCATTGCCAGCTGAGCTTCGTGATTCCTGCCTGCTCATCTGCTTGACAATTGCCAGCTGAGCCATCTGATTCCTGCCTATTCAGCTGCTTGATGATTGCCAAACTGAGCAGCATGATTCATCACAGCTGAGGTCCATGATTATTGCCTGCTGATTGCGTGATTCGTGCCTGCTCAGCTCTTTGGTTATTGCCTCCTGAGGCACAGCATCAGTGCATGATAGCCACGTGATCAGTTCTTGATTAGTCACATGATCAGCAACATTCAGACACGAGATCACTGCATGATTAGTCAAGTGATCACTTCATGATCTGCCGTGGGATTAGTGGATGATCAGCCACGTGATAAGTGCATGATCATCCACGTGACTATTGCATGCACAATCAAGTGATCAGTGCATGATAGCCACGTGATCTGTGCATGATCAGTCACGTGATCAGTGTATAATCAGCCACGTGATCAGTGCATGATAGCCACGTGACCATACATGATTAATCAGTGCATGATCAGTCAGGTGATCAGTGCATGATCGGCCATTTTTTTAGTGCATGATCAGTCACATGATTAGCGTATGATCATCCATGTGATCAGTGCATGCGCAGTCAAGTGATCAGTGCATGTAGTCACATGATCAGTGTATGATCAGCTTCTTGTTCAGAGTATGAGCAGCCACGTGATCACTGCATGATCAGCCACGTGATCAGAGTATGGTCAGCCACGTGATCAGTGCATGATCCGCAAAGTGTTTAGTGCATTATCAGGCACGTGATCAGTATATGATCAGCCACGTGATCAGTGCAAGATCACCACGTGATCAGTGCATGATCCGCCACGTGATAACTGCATGCACAGTCACGTTATCAGTGCATGATAGCCACCTGATCAGTGCATGGTAAGCAACGTGATTAGTGTATGATCAGCCATGTGATGAGCGCATGAGAAGCCACGTGAGCAGTGCATGATCAGCCATGTGATAAGTGCATGCACAGTCACGTGATCAGTGTATGATCAGCTTTGTGATCAGTGGATGATCAGCGACGGGATCAGTGCATGGTCAGGCACGTGATCTGTGCCTGATCAGTCATGTGATCAGTGCATGATCAGGCACGTGATCAGTGCATGATCAGGCATGTGATCAGTGCATAATAAGTCACGTGATCAGTGTATGATCAGCCACGTGATCAGTGCATGATAGCCACGTGACCACTGCATGATCAGTCACGTGATCAGTGCATGATGAGCCATGGGATCAGTGCATGATCAGCCATGTAATCAGTGCATGATCAGCCATGTGATCACTGTATGATCAGCCACGTGTTCAGTATGTGCAGTCACGTGATCAGTGTATGATCAGCCATGTGTTCAGTGCATGAAGACAAGTGATCAATGTATGATAGCTACGTGATTAGTTCATGGTCAGTCACATTAGCAGTGCATGATCAGCCACGTAATCAGTGCATGATAGCCACGTGATCATTGCCTACAATCACGTGATCAGTGCATGTGCAGTCACGTGACTAGTGCAGGCACAGTCACGTGATCATTGTATGATCAGCCACATGTTCAGTGCATGATAGACACGTGATCAGTGAATGATAGCCAAGTGATCACTGCATGATCAGTCACGTGATCAGTGCATGCGCAGTCACGTGATCAGTGTATGATCAGCCACGTGATCAGTGCATGATAGCCACCTGATCAGTGCATGATAAGCAACGTGATCAGTGCATGATCAGCACGTTATCAGTGCATTATCAGTAACTTGGTAAGTGTATGATCAGCCACGTGATCAGTGCATGAACAGCCACGTGATCAGTGCATGATAGCAACCTGATCAGAGCATGATAAGCAACGTGATTAGTGCATGTTAATCCACGTGATCAGTGTACGATCAGACACGTGATCAGTGCATGATAAGCAACTTGAGTAATGCATGATCAGCCATGTGATCAGTGTATGATCAGGCACATGATCATTGTAGGATCAGCCACGTGATCAGTGCATGGTCCGCAACGTGATTATTGCATGAACAGCCACGTGTTCAGTGTATTATCAACCACGTGATCAGTGCATACTCAGCCGCATGATCAGTGCATGATCAGCCACCTGATCAGTGCATGCACAGTCACGTGATCAGTGTATGATCAACTTAGTGATCAGTGCATGATCAGCCACGTCATCAGTGCTCGATCAGGCACGTGAAGAGTGCATGATCAGTCACGTGATCAGTGTATGATAGCCAGGTTATCAGTGCATGATCAGCCATGTGATCAGTGAATGATCAGCCACTTGAACAGTGCGTGCTCAGTCACCTGATCAGGGCCTACTGAGCTGCGTTTTTCCTATCTGCTCAGCTGCTTGACCATTGCCAGCTGAGCTGCGTGGTTCCTGCCTGCTCATCTGCTTGACAATTGCCAGCTGAGCCATCTGATTCCTGCCTATTCAGCTGCTTGATGATTGCCAACTGAGCAGCATGATTCATCACAGCTGAGGTCCATGATTATTGCCTGCTGATTGCGTGATTCGTGCCTGCTCAGCTCTTTGGTTATTGCCTCCTGAGGCACAGCATCAGTGCATGATAGCCACGTGATCAGTTCTTGATTAGTCACATGATCAGCAACATTCAGACACGAGATCACTGCATGATTAGTCAAGTGATCACTTCATGATCTGCCGTGGGATTAGTGGATGATCAGCCACGTGATAAGTGCATGATCATCCACGTGACTATTGCATGCACAATCAAGTGATCAGTGCATGATAGCCACGTGATCTGTGCATGATCAGTCACGTGATCAGTGTATGATCAGCCACGTGATCAGTGCATGATAGCCACGTGACCAGTACATGATTAATCAGTGCATGATCAGTCACGTGATCAGTGCATGATCGGCCATGTTTTTAGTGCATGATCAGTCACATGATTAGCGTATGATCATCCATGTGATCAGTGCATGTGCAGTCAAGTGATCAGTGCATGTAGTCACATGATCAGTGTATGATCAGCTTCTTGTTCAGAGTATGAGCAGCCACGTGATCACTGCATGATCAGCCACGTGATCAGAGTATGGTCAGCCACGTGATCAGTGCATGATCCGCAAAGTGTTTAGTGCATTATCAGCCACGTAATCAGTGCATGATAGCCACGTGATCATTGCCTACAATCACGTGATCAGTGCATGTGCAGTCACGTGACTAGTGCAGGCACAGTCACGTGATCATTGTATGATCAGCCACATGTTCAGTGCATGATAGACACGTGATCAGTGAATGATAGCCAAGTGATCACTGCATGATCAGTCACGTGATCAGTGCATGCGCAGTCACGTGATCAGTGTATGATCAGCCACGTGATCAGTGCATGATAGCCACCTGATCAGTGCATGATAAGCAACGTGATCAGTGCATGATCAGCCACGTTATCAGTGCATTATCAGTAACTTGGTAAGTGTATGATCAGCCACGTGATCAGTGCATGAACAGCCACGTGATCAGTGCATGATAGCAACCCTGATCAGTGCATGATAAGCAACGTGATTAGTGCATGTTAATCCACGTGATCAGTGTACGATCAGACACGTGATCAGTGCATGATAAGCAACTTGAGTAATGCATGATCAGCCATGTGATCAGTGTATGATCAGGCACATGATCATTGTAGGATCAGCCACGTGATCAGTGCATGGTCCGCAACGTGATTATTGCATGAACAGCCACGTGTTCAGTGTATTATCAACCACGTGATCAGTGCATACTCAGCCGCATGATCAGTGCATGATCAGCCACCTGATCAGTGCATGCACAGTCACGTGATCAGTGTATGATCAACTTAGTGATCAGTGCATGATCAGCCACGTCATCAGTGCTCGATCAGGCACGTGAAGAGTGCATGATCAGTCACGTGATCAGTGTATGATAGCCAGGTTATCAGTGCATGATCAGCCATGTGATCAGTGAATGATCAGCCACTTGAACAGTGCGTGCTCAGTCACCTGATCAGGGCCTACTGAGCTGCGTTTTTCCTATCTGCTCAGCTGCTTGACCATTGCCAGCTGAGCTTCGTGATTCCTGCCTGCTCATCTGCTTGACAATTGCCAGCTGAGCCATCTGATTCCTGCCTATTCAGCTGCTTGATGATTGCCAACTGAGCAGCATGATTCATCACAGCTGAGGTCCATGATTATTGCCTGCTGATTGCGTGATTCGTGCCTGCTCAGCTCTTTGGTTATTGCCTCCTGAGGCACAGCATCAGTGCATGATAGCCACGTGATCAGTTCTTGATTAGTCACATGATCAGCAACATTCAGACACGAGATCACTGCATGATTAGTCAAGTGATCACTTCATGATCTGCCGTGGGATTAGTGGATGATCAGCCACGTGATAAGTGCATGATCATCCACGTGACTATTGCATGCACAATCAAGTGATCAGTGCATGATAGCCACGTGATCTGTGCATGATCAGTCACGTGATCAGTGTATAATCAGCCACGTGATCAGTGCATGATAGCCACGTGACCATACATGATTAATCAGTGCATGATCAGTCAGGTGATCAGTGCATGATCGGCCATGTTTTTAGTGCATGATCAGTCACATGATTAGCGTATGATCATCCATGTGATCAGTGCATGTGCAGTCAAGTGATCAGTGCATGTAGTCACATGATCAGTGTATGATCAGCTTCTTGTTCAGGGTATGAGCAGCCACGTGATCACTGCATGATCAGCCACGTGATCAGAGTATGGTCAGCCACGTGATCAGTGTATGATCAGCCACGTGATCAGTGCATGATCCGCAAAGTGTTTAGTGCATTATCAGGCACGTGATCAGTATATGATCAGCCATGTGATCAGTGCATTATTCACAACGTGATTAGTGCATGATCAGCCACGTGATCAGTGCATGATAGCCACGTGAACAGTGCATGGTCAGCCACGTGATCAGTGCATGATACCCAAGTGATAAGTGCATGATCAGTCACGTGATCAGTGCATAATCAGCCACGTGATCAGTGCATGATAGCCAGGTGATCAGTGCATGATAGGCACGTGATCAGTACATGATCAGCCACGTGATCAGTGCATGATACCCAAGTGAAAAGTGCATGATCAGTCACGTGATCAGTGCATGATCAGCCACGTGATCAGTTCATGATAGCCACATGATCAGTGTATGTTCATCCACGTGATCATTGCATGATCATTCACGTGGTCAGTGCATGATCAGACACGTGATCAGTGCATGATCAATCACGTGATCAGTGCATGATAGCCAAGTGATCAGTGTATGAACAGTCACGGGATCAGTGCATGATAGCCACGTGATCAGTGCATGATAGCCTCCTGATCAGTGCATGATCTGTCACGTGATCAGTGTATGACCAGCCACGTGATCATTGCATGATAGCCACGTGATCAGTGCATGATAGCAACCTGATCAGTGCATGAGAGTCACGTGATCAGTGCATGATCAATCACGTGATCAGTGCATGATCAGCCTCGTGATCAGTATAGGATCAGCCATGTGATCAGTGCATGATAGCCCCGTGATAAGTGCATGATCAGTCACGTGATGAGAGTATGATCAGCCACGTGATCAGTGCATAATCAGTCACGTGATCAGTGCTTGAGAGCCACCTGATCAGTGCAGGATCAGTCACGTGATCAGTGCATGATCAGCCACGTGATCAGTGCATGCTCAGTCACGTGATCAGTGAATGATAGCCACGTAATCAGTGCATGATCAGTCATGTGATCAGTGTATGATAAGCCACGTGAACAGTGGGTGCTCACTCACATGATCAGGGCCTGCTGAGCTGCGTGATTCCTGTCTGCTCATCTGCTTGACAATTGCCAGCTGAGCTGCATGATTCCTCCCTGTCATCTGCTTGACAATTGCCAGCTGTGCTGCGTAATTCCTGCCTGCTCAGCTGCTTGATTATTGCCATCTGAGCAGCATGATTCGTCATAGCTGAGCTCCATGATTATTGCCTGCTGATTGTGTGATTCGTGCCTACTCACCTCTTTAATTATTGCCTCCAGAGCCACATGATCAGTGTATGATAGCAAACATGATCAGCACATGATCAGTCACATGTTCAGCGCCTTTCAGTCACGTGATCACTACATGATAGTCAAGTGATCAGTCCATGCTCAGTCATGGTATCAGTGCATGATCAGCCACGTGATCAGTGCCTGTACATTCCCGTAACCCGCGCCTCTCAGTCATGCGATCACTGCATGATAAACATGTGATCAGTGCGGGATCAGCCACGTGATCAGTACATGACCAGTCACGTGGTCAATGGCATGATAGCCACGTGATCAGTGAATGATAGCAACGTGAGCAGTGCATGATCAGTCACGTGGTCAGTGTATGATCAGCCACGTGAACAGTGCATTCTGTCACGTGATCAGGGCCGGCTGAGCTGCGTGATTCCTATCTACTCAGCTGCTTAAAAATTCCCAGCTGAGCTGCGTGATTCCTGCCTGCTCATCTGCTGGGTAATTGCCAGCTGAGCTGCGTGATTCCTGCCTGCTCATCTGCTTGATAATTGCCAGCTGAGCTGCGTGATTCCTGCCAGCTCATTTGCTTGACAATTGCCAGCTGAGCCGTGTGATACCTGCCTGTTAAGCTGCTTGATTATTGCCAGCTGAGCAGCATGATTCGTCAGAGCTGAGGTCCCTGATTATTGCCTGCTGATTGCGGGATTCGTGCCTGCTCAGCTCTTTGATTGTTGCCTCCTGAGGAACATCATCAGTGCATGATAGACACGTGATCAGTGCATGATCAGTCACGTGATCAGTGCATGATCAGGCACGTGATCAGTGCATGATAGCCACGGGATCAGTGCATGAGAGCCACGTAATCAGTGCATGATCAGTCACTTGATCAGTGCATGATCTGTCACGTGATCAGTGTATGATATCCACGTGACCAGTGCATTCCCAGTCACGTGATCAGTGCTTTATATCTACGTGATCAGTGCATGTTCAGGCACGTGATCAATGCATGATAGACACATGATCAGTGCATGAGCAGTTACGTGATCAGTGCATGACAGCCACGTGATCAGCTTCGTATTCAGTGCATGATCAGCCACGTGATCAGTGCATGATCAGGCACGTGAAGAGTGCATGATCAGTCACGTGATCAGTGTATGATAGCCAGCTTATCAGTGCATGATCAGCCACATGATCAGTGCATGATCAGTCATGTGATCAGTGCATGCGCAGTCACGTGATCAGTGTATGATCAGCCATGTGATCAGTGCATGATAGCAACCTGATCATTGCAGGATAAGGAACGTGATTAGTGCATGATCAGCCACGTGATCAGTGTACGATCAGACATGTGAGCAGTGCATGATCAGCCACGTGATCAGTGCATGATAGCCTACCTGATCAGTGCATGATAAGCAACGTGATTAGTGCATGATCAGCCACGTGATCAGTGTATGATCAGCCACGTGATCAGTGAATGATCCGCAACATGATTAGTGCATAATCAGCCATGTGATCAGTGCATGCACAGTCACGTGAGCAGTGCATGATCAGCACGTGATCAGTGCGTGATCAGGCAAGTGATCAGTGCATGATCAGCCACATGATCAGTGCATGATCAGCCACGTGATCAGTGTATGATCAGTCACGGGATCAGTGCATGATAGCCACCGGACCAGTGTATGATCAGTCACGTGATCAGTGCATGATCAGGCAAGTGATCAGTGTATGATCAGTCACGTGATCAGTGCATGATCAGCCACGTGATCAGTGCATGATAGCCACGTGTTCAGTGCATGATCAGTCACGTGTTCAGTTCATGATCTGTCACTTGATAGGTGTATGATATCAGTTCATGCGCAGTCATGTGATCAGTGCATGATAGCTACGTGATCAGTGCATGATCAGCCACGTGATCAGTGCAAGATTGCCAAGTGATCAGTGCATGATTAGCTACGTGATCAATGTATGATTAGCCACGTGATCAGTGCATGATAGCCACCTGATCAGTGCATGATCAGTCATGTGACCATGGCATGCGCAGTCATGTGATCAGTGCATGATAGCTACACAATCCATTCATAATCAGTCACGAGATCATTGCAGCATCAGCCACGGGATCAGTGCATGATAAGCAACGTGATTAGTGCATGATCAGCCACGTGATCAGTGTACGATCAGACACATGATTAGAGCATGATCAGCCACGTGATCAGTGCATGATCAGCCACATGATTAGTGCATGATAGCCACGTGACCACTGCATGATCAGTCACGTGATCAGTGCATGATGAGCCATGGGATCAGTGCATGATCAGCCATGTAATCAGTGCATGATCAGCCATGTGATCACTGTATGATCAGCCACGTGTTCAGTATGTGCAGTCACGTGATCAGTGTATGATCAGCCATGTGTTCAGTGCATGAAGACAAGTGATCAATGTATGATAGCTACGTGATTAGTTCATGGTCAGTCACATTAGCAGTGCATGATCAGCCACGTAATCAGTGCATGATAGCCACGTGATCATTGCCTACAATCACGTGATCAGTGCATGTGCAGTCACGTGACTAGTGCAGGCACAGTCACGTGATCATTGTATGATCAGCCACATGTTCAGTGCATGATAGACACGTGATCAGTGAATGATAGCCAAGTGATCACTGCATGATCAGTCACGTGATCAGTGCATGCGCAGTCACGTGATCAGTGTATGATCAGCCACGTGATCAGTGCATGATAGCCACCTGATCAGTGCATGATAAGCAACGTGATCAGTGCATGATCAGCCACGTGATCAGTGCATTATCAGTAACTTGGTAAGTGTATGATCAGCCACGTGATCAGTGCATGAACAGCCACGTGATCAGTGCATGATAGCAACCTGATCAGAGCATGATAAGCAACGTGATTAGTGCATGTTAATCCACGTGATCAGTGTACGATCAGACACGTGATCAGTGCATGATAAGCAACTTGAGTAATGCATGATCAGCCATGTGATCAGTGTATGATCAGGCACATGATCATTGTAGGATCAGCCACGTGATCAGTGCATGGTCCGCAACGTGATTATTGCATGAACAGCCACGTGTTCAGTGTATTATCAACCACGTGATCAGTGCATACTCAGCCGCATGATCAGTGCATGATCAGCCACCTGATCAGTGCATGCACAGTCACGTGATCAGTGTATGATCAACTTAGTGATCAGTGCATGATCAGCCACGTCATCAGTGCTCGATCAGGCACGTGAAGAGTGCATGATCAGTCACGTGATCAGTGTATGATAGCCAGGTTATCAGTGCATGATCAGCCATGTGATCAGTGAATGATCAGCCACTTGAACAGTGCGTGCTCAGTCACCTGATCAGGGCCTACTGAGCTGCGTTTTTCCTATCTGCTCAGCTGCTTGACCATTGCCAGCTGAGCTTCGTGATTCCTGCCTGCTCATCTGCTTGACAATTGCCAGCTGAGCCATCTGATTCCTGCCTATTCAGCTGCTTGATGATTGCCAACTGAGCAGCATGATTCATCACAGCTGAGGTCCATGATTATTGCCTGCTGATTGCGTGATTCGTGCCTGCTCAGCTCTTTGGTTATTGCCTCCTGAGGCACAGCATCAGTGCATGATAGCCACGTGATCAGTTCTTGATTAGTCACATGATCAGCAACATTCAGACACGAGATCACTGCATGATTAGTCAAGTGATCACTTCATGATCTGCCGTGGGATTAGTGGATGATCAGCCACGTGATAAGTGCATGATCATCCACGTGACTATTGCATGCACAATCAAGTGATCAGTGCATGATAGCCACGTGATCTGTGCATGATCAGTCACGTGATCAGTGTATAATCAGCCACGTGATCAGTGCATGATAGCCACGTGACCATACATGATTAATCAGTGCATGATCAGTCAGGTGATCAGTGCATGATCGGCCATGTTTTTAGTGCATGATCAGTCACATGATTAGCGTATGATCATCCATGTGATCAGTGCATGTGCAGTCAAGTGATCAGTGCATGTAGTCACATGATCAGTGTATGATCAGCTTCTTGTTCAGAGTATGAGCAGCCACGTGATCACTGCATGATCAGCCACGTGATCAGAGTATGGTCAGCCACGTGATCAGTGTATGATCAGCCACGTGATCAGTGCATGATCCGCAAAGTGTTTAGTGCATTATCAGGCACGTGATCAGTATATGATCAGCCATGTGATCAGTGCATTATTCACAACGTGATTAGTGCATGATCAGCCACGTGATCAGTGCATGATAGCCACGTGAACAGTGCATGGTCAGCCACGTGATCAGTGCATGATACCCAAGTGATAAGTGCATGATCAGTCACGTGATCAGTGCATAATCAGCCACGTGATCAGTGCATGATAGCCAGGTGATCAGTGCATGATAGGCACGTGATCAGTGCATGATCAGCCACGTGATCAGTGCATGATACCCAAGTGATAAGTGCATGATCATTCACGTGATCAGTGCATGATCAGCCACGTGATCAGTTCATGATAGCCACATGATCAGTGTATGTTCATCCACGTGATCATTGCATGATCATTCACGTGGTCAGTGCATGATCAGACACGTGATCAGTGCATGATCAATCACGTGATCAGTGCATGATAGCCAAGTGATCAGTGTATGAACAGTCACGGGATCAGTGCATGATAGCCACGTGATCAGTGCATGATAGCCTCCTGATCAGTGCATGATCTGTCACGTGATCAGTGTATGACCAGCCACGTGATCATTGCATGATAGCCACGTGATCAGTGCATGATAGCAACCTGATCAGTGCATGAGAGTCACGTGATCAGTGCATGATCAATCACGTGATCAGTGCATGATCAGCCTCGTGATCAGTATAGGATCAGCCATGTGATCAGTGCATGATAGCCCCGTGATAAGTGCATGATCAGTCACGTGATGAGAGTATGATCAGCCACGTGATCAGTGCATAATCAGTCACGTGATCAGTGCTTGAGAGCCACCTGATCAGTGCAGGATCAGTCACGTGATCAGTGCATCATCAGCCACGTGATTAGTGCATGATCAGTCACGTGATCAGTGAATGATAGCCACGTGATCAGTGCATGATCAGTCATGTGATCAGTGTATGATAAGCCACGTGAACAGTGCGTGCTCACTCACATGATCAGGGCCTGCTGAGCTGCGTGATTCCTGTCTGCTCATCTGCTTGACAATTGCCAGCTGAGCTGCATGATTCCTCCCTGTCATCTGCTTGACAATTGCCAGCTGTGCTGCGTAATTCCTGCCTGCTCAGCTGCTTGATTATTGCCATCTGAGCAGCATGATTCGTCATAGCTGAGCTCCATGATTATTGCCTGCTGATTGTGTGATTCGTGCCTACTCAGCTCTTTAATTATTGCCTCCAGAGGCACATGATCAGTGTATGATAGCAAACATGATCAGTGCATGATCAGTCACATGTTCAGCGCCTTTCAGTCACGTGATCACTACATGATAGTCAAGTGATCAGTCCATGCTCAGTCATGGTATCAGTGCATGATCAGCCACGTGATCAGTGCCTGCACATTCCCGTAATCCGCGCCTCTCAGTCACGCGATCACTGCATGATGAAAATGTGATCAGTGCGTGATCAGCCACGTGATCAGTGCATGACCAGTCACGTGGTCAGTGGCATGATAGCCACGTGATCAGTGAATGATAGCAACGTGAGCAGTGCATGATCAGTCACGTGGTCAGTGTATGATCAGCCACGTGAACAGTGCATTCTGTCACGTGATCAGGGCCGGCTGAGCTGCGTGATTCCTATCTACTCAGCTGCTTAAAAATTCCCAGCTGAGCTGCGTGATTCCTGCCTGCTCATCTGCTGGGTAATTGCCAGCTGAGCTGCGTGATTCCTGCCTGCTCATCTGCTTGATAATTGGCAGCTGAGCTGCGTGATTCCTGCCAGCTCATCTGCTTGACAATTGCCAGCTGAGCCGTGTGATACCTGCCTGTTAAGCTGCTTGATTATTGCCAGCTGAGCAGCATGATTCGTCAGAGCTGAGGTCCCTGATTATTGCCTGCTGATTGCGGGATTCGTGCCTGCTCAGCTCTTTGATTGTTGCCTCCTAAGGAACA
This sequence comes from Bos indicus, assembly GCF_029378745.1. NCBI lineage: Eukaryota > Metazoa > Chordata > Mammalia > Artiodactyla > Bovidae > Bos > Bos indicus. The sequence continues at coordinate 132,314 of NC_091783.1, read as the reverse complement.
TCATCAGAGCATGATAGACACGTGATCAGTGCATGATCAGTCACGTGATCAGTGCATGATCAGGCACGTGATCAGTGCATGATAGCCACGTGATCAGTGCATGATAGCCACCTAATCAGTGCATGATCAGTCACTTGATCAGTGCATGATCTGTCACGTGATCAGTGTATGATCAACCACGGGATCAATGCATGATAGCCACCAGATCAGTGCATGATCAGGCACGTGATCAGTGCATGATCGGCAATGGGATTAGTGCATGATCAGCCACGGGATTAGTGCATGACCAGCCAAGTTATCAGTGCATGCACAGTCACGTGATCAGTGTATGATCAGCTTCGTATTCAGTGCATGATCAGCCACGTGATCAGTGCATGATCAGGCACGTGAAGAGTGCATGATCAGTCACGTGATCAGTGTATGATAGCCAGCTTAACAGTGCATGATCAGCCACATGATCAGTGCATGATCTTTCATGTGATCAGTGCATGCGCAGTCACGTGATCAGTGTATGATCAGCCACGTGATCAGTGCATGATAGCAACCTGATCAGTGCAGGATAAGGAACGTGATTAGTGCATGATCAGCCACGTGATCAGTGTACGATCAGACATGTGAGCAGTGCATGATCAGCCACGTGATCAGTGCATGATAGCTACCTGATCAGTGCATGATAAGCAACGTGATTAGTGCATGATCAGCCACGTGATCAGTGTATGATCAGCCACGTGATCAGTGAATGATCCGCAACATGATTAGTACATTATCAGCCATGTGATCAGTGCATGCACAGTCACGTGAGCAGTGCATGATCAGGCACGTGATCAGTGCGTGATCAGGCAAGTGATCAGTGCATGATCAGCCACATGATCAGTGCATGATCAGCCACGTGATCAGTGTATTATCAGTCACGGGATCAGTGCATGATAGCCACCGGACCAGTGTATGATCAGTCACGTGATCAGTGCATGATCAGGCAAGTGATCAGTGTATGATCAGTCACGTGATCAGTGCATGATCAGCCACGTGATCAGTGCATGATAGCCACGTGTTCAGTGCATGATCAGTCACGTGTTCAGTTCATGATTTGTCACTTGATAGGTGTATGATATCAGTTCATGCGCAGTCATGTGATCAGTGCATGATAGCTACGTGATCAGTGCATGATCAGCCACGTGATCAGTGCAAGATTGCCAAGTGATCAGTGCATGATTAGCTACGTGATCAATGTATGATTAGCCACGTGATCAGTGCATGATAGCCACCTGATCAGTGCATGATCAGTCATGTGACCATGGCATGCGCAGTCATGTGATCAGTGCATGATAGCTACACAATCCATTCATAATCAGTCACGAGATCATTGCAGCATCAGCCACGGGATCAGTGCATGATAAGCAACGTGATTAGTGCATGATCAGCCACGTGATCAGTGTACGATCAGACACATGATTAGAGCATGATCAGCCACGTGATCAGTGCATGATCAGCCACATGATTAGTGCATGATTCGCAACGTGATTAGTGCATGATCAGCCACGTGATCAGTGTATGATCAGCCACGTGATCAGTGAATGATCCGCAACATGATTAGTGCATGATCAGCCACGTGATCAGTGTATGATCAACCACGTGATCAGTGCATGATCTGCCACACGATCATTGCATGATCAGCCACGTGATCAGTGCATGCACAGTCACGTGATCATTGTATGATCAGCTTCCTGATCAGTGCATGATTAGTTACGTGATCAATGTATGATTAGCCAGGTGATCAGTGCATGATAGCCACGTAAATAGTGCATGAACAGGTACGTGATCAGTTAATGCGCAGTCACGTGATCAGTGCATGATAAACACGTGATCAGTGCATGATAGCCACGTGATCAGTGCATGATCTGTCACGTGATCAGTGCATGATCTGTCACGTGATCGGTGCATGCGCAGTCCCGTGATCAGTGTATGATCAGCGACGGGATCAGTGCATGATAGCCACCTGATCAGTGCATGGTAAGCAACGTGATTAGTGCATGATTAGCCACGTGATCAGTGCATGATCAGCCATGTGATCAGTGCATGCACAGTCACGTGCTCACTGTATGATCAGCTTCGAAATCAGTGCATGATCAGCCACGTGATCAGTGCTTGATCAGGCAGGTGATCAGTGCATGATCAGTCACGTGAACAGTGTATGATCAGCCACGTAATTAGTGCATGATAGCCACGTCATCATTCCTACCTGCTCATCTTCTTGATAATTGCCAGCTGAGCTGAGTGATTCCTGCCTGCTCATGTGCTTGATAACTGGCAGCTGAGCTGCTTGATTCCTACCTGCTCACTTGCTTGATAATTGCCAGCTGAGTTGCGTGATTCCTGCCTGCTCATCTGCTTGATAATTGCCAGCTGAGCTGAGTGATACCTGCCTGCTCATCTGCTTGATAATTGCCACCTGAGCTGCATGATTCCTGCCTGCTCAACTGCAGGACAATTATCAGCTGAGCCGTGTGATACCTGCCTGCTCAGCTGCTTCATTATTGCCAGCTGAGCAGCATGATTCATCACAGGTGAAGTCCATTATTATTGCCTGCTGATTGCGTGATTCGTGCCTGCTCAGCTCTTTGATTATTGCCTCCTGAGGCACATCATCAGTGCATGATAGCCTCGTGATCAGCGCATGATCAGTCAAATGATCAGCACCATTCAGACACGTGATCACTGCATGCTCAGATACTTGATGAGTTCATGATCAGCAGCGTGATTAGTGCATCATCAGCCACGTGATCAGTGTATGATCAGCCACGTGATCAGTGCATGATCAGCTACGTGATCAGTGCATGCGCTGTCATTTGATCAGTGCATAATCAGTCATGTGATCATTGTATGATCAGCCACGTGGTCAGTGCATGATAGCGACGTGATCAGTGCACAATAGCCACCTGATCAGTGCATGATCAGTTATGTGATCAGTGCATGCATAGTCACGTGATCAGTGCATGACAGCCACGTAATCAGTGCATGATAGCCACGTGATCAGTGCATGATCAGTCACGTGATCAGTGCATGATAGGCAACTGAATGATGCATGACCAGCCACGTGATCAGTGCATGATAGCCACGTGAACAGTGCATGATCAGCCAACTAATCAGTGCATGATAGCCACGAGATCAGTGCATGATCAGTCACGTGATCAGTGCATGATCATTCACGTGTTCAGTGCATGATCAGCCAACTGATCAGTGCATGATAGCCACGAGATCAGTGCATGCACAATCTCATGATCAGTGCATGATAGCCAACTGACAAATGCATGACCAGCCACGTGATCAGTGCATGTTAGCCACGTGATCAATGCATGATCAGCCACGTAATCAGTGCATGATCAGTCACATGATCAGTGCATGATCAGCCACGTGATCAGTGCATGATAGCCACGTGATCAGTGCATGATCAGCCAACTGATCAGTGCATGATAGTCACATGATCAGTGCATGATCAGTCACGTGATCAGTGCATGAACAGCCAAGTGATCAGTGAATGATAGCCACCTGATCAGTGCATGATAGCCACGTGATCAGTGCATGATCAGTCACGGGATCAGTGCATGATCAGCCACGTCAACAGAGTATGATCATCCACGTGATCAGTGCATGCGCAGTCACTTGACCAGTGCATGATAGCGACATGATCAGTGCATGCTCATTCACGTGATCAGTGTATGATCAGCCACTTGATCAGTGAATGATAGCCAAGTGATCAGTGCATGATAAGCCACGTGATCAGTGCATGATCAGTCACGTGATCAGTGCATGGGCAGTCCCATGATTAGTGAATGATAGCCACTTGTTCAGTGCATGTTCTGTTACGTGATCAGTGTATGATCTGCCACAGGATCAGTGCATGATTGCCATGTGATCAGTGCATGATCAGTCACGTGATCAGTGCATGTGCAGTCACATCATCAGTGCATGATAGCTACGTGATCAGTGCATGTTCAGTCAGGTGACCAGTGCATGATCAGCCACAGGATCAGGGCATGATAGCCACGTGTTCAGTGCATGATCATTTACATGGTCAGTTCATGCACAGTCTAGTGATAAGTGCATGATAGCCAAGTGATATGTGCATGAGCAGCCACGTGATCACTGCATGATAGCCACGTAATCAGTGCATGATGAGTCATATGATCAGCGCATGATCAGTAACGTGATCAGTGTATGATCATCCATGGGATCTGTGCATGCGGAATCCTGTGATCAGTGCATGATAGCCACGTGATCAGTGCATGATCAGTAATGTGATCTGTGCAGGCGCAGTCATGTGATCATTGCATGATAGCCACGTGATAAGTGCATGATCTGTTAGGTGATCAGTGCATGCACAGTCACGTGATCAGTGCATGATAGCCACATAATCAGTGAATGATAGCCACGTGATCAGTGCATGATCAGTCACATGATCAGTGCATGATAACCACGTGGTCAGTGCGTGATAGCCACTTGATCAGTGCATGATCAGTCATGTTATCAGTGTATGAACAGTCACGTGATCAGTGCAAGATCAGTCATGTGATCAGTGTATGATCAGCCACCTGAACAGTTCGTGATGTTACGTGATCAGGGCCTGCTGAGCTGCGTGATTCCTGTCTACTCAGCTGAGTGTCAATTGCCAGCTTAGCTGCGTTATTCCTGCCTGCTCATCTGCTGGATAATTGCTAGCTGAGCTGTGTGGTTCCTTCCTGCTCATCTGCTTGATAATTGCCAGCTGATCTGCGTTATTCCTGCCTGCACATCTGCTTGATTATTGCTAGCTGAGCTGCGTTATTCCTCCCTGCTAAGCTGCTTGATTATTGCCAGCTGAGCAGAATGAATCGTCACAGCTGAGGTCCATGATTATTGCCTGCTGATTGCGTGATTCGTGCCTGCTCAGCTCTTTGATTATTGCCTCCTGAGGCACATCATCAGTGCATGATAGTCACGTGATCAGCACATGATCAGTCACATGATCAGCGCCATTCAGACACGTGATCACTGCATGCTCAGCCACTTGATCACTTCATGATCAGCAGCGTGATTAGTGCATCATCAGCCACTGTGATCAGTGTATGATCAGCCACGTGATCAGTGCATGATCAGCCAAGTGATCAGTGCATGATAAGCTACGTGATCAGTGCATGCGCTGTCATTTGATCAGTGCATGATCAGTCATGTGATCAGTGTATGATCAGCCACGTGATCAGTGCAGGATAGCCACGTGATCAGTGCATGATAGCTAAGTGATCAGTGCATGATCAGCCACGTGATCAGTGCATGATAGCAACGTGATCATTGCATGATAGCCACCTGATCAGTGCATGATAAATCACTTGATCAGTGCATGATCTGTCATGTGATCAGTGCATGAGCAGTCACATGATCAGTGCATGATAGCTACGTGATCAGTGCATGATAGCCACGTGATCAGTGCATGATAGCCACCTGATCAGTGCATGATAAGTCACGTGATCAGTGCATGATCTGTCATGTGATGAGTGCATGCCCAGTAAAGTGATAAGTGTATGATAGCTACGTGATCAGTGCATGACCAGCCACGTGATCAGGGAATGATGGCCACATGATCAGTGCATGTTAGCCACGTGATCAGTGCATGATCAGTCACGTGGTTAGTGGATGATAGCCACGTGTCCAGTGTATCATCAGTCACGTGATCAGTGTATGATCAGTCACGTGATCAGTGCATGATCAGTCACGTGATCAGTGTATGATGAGCCACATGATCAGTGTACGTTCAGCCACGTGATCAGTGCATGATAGCCCCGTGATCAGTGAATGTTAGCCACGTGATCAGTGCATGAGAGCCATCTGATCAGTGCATGATCAGTCACGTGATCAGTGCATCATCAGCCACGTGATTAGTGCATGATCAGCCACGAGATCAGTGCATGATCATCCACGTTATGAGTGCATGCACAGTCACGTGATCAGTGAATAATAGCCACGTGATCAGTGCATGATCAGTCACGTGATCAGTGTATGATCAGCCACGTGAACAGTGCGTGCTCACTCACATGATCAGGGCCTGCTGAGCTTTGTGATTCCTGTCTGCTCATCTGCTTGACAATTGCCAGCTGAGCTGCATGATTCCTCCCTGTCATCTGCTTGACGATTGCCAGCTGTGCTGTGTAATTCCTGCCTGCTCAGCTGCTTGATTATTGCCATCTGAGCAGCATGATTCGTCATAGCTGAGCTCCATGATTATTGCCTGCTGATTGTGTGATTCGTGCCTACTCAGCTCTTTAATTTGTTGCCTCCAGAGCCACATGATCAGTGTATGATAGCAAACATGATCAGCGCATGATCAGTCACATGTTCAGCGCCATTCAGTCACGTGATCACTGTATGATAAACATGTAATCAGTGCGTGAACAGCCACGTGACCAGTGCATCCCCAGTCATGTGATCAGTGCTTTATATCTATGTGATCAGTGCATGTTCAGGCACCAGATCAGTGCATGATAGACACATGATCAGTGCATAAGCATTTACGTGATCAGTGCATGATAGCCACGTGATCAGTGCATGAGCAGTTAAGTGATCATTGTATGAGCAGCCACATGATCAGTTCGTGATAGGCACGTGATCAGTGCTATGATAGCCACGTGAATAACTGCACGAATAGCCACATGGTATGTGCGATTATCGTCAAGGTGATCATTGTATGATCAGCAACGTGATCAGTGAAAGATAGGCACTGATCATTGCACATGATAGCACGTAATCAGTGCAGATCAGTTTCATGATCAGTGGATGATCCCAAGTGATCAGTGCATGATAGACACATGATCAGTGCATAAGCAGTTACGTGATCAGTGCATGATAGCCACGTGATCAGTGCATGATCAGTTAAGTGATCATTGTATGAGCAGCCACATGATCAGTTCGTGATAGGCACGTGATCAGTGCATGATCAGCCACGTGATCACTGCATGATAGCCACATGGTATGTGCATTATCAGTCAAGTGATCATTGTATGATCAGCCACGTGATCAGTGCATGATAGGCACCTGATCATTGCATGATAGCCACGTAATCAGTGCATGATCAGTTTCATGATCAGTGGATGATACCCAAGTGATAAGTGCATGGTCAGTCACGTGATCAGTGCATGATCAGCCACGTGATCAGTGCATGATAGCCACGTGAACAGTGCATGCTCAGCCACGTGATCAGTGCATGATACCCAAGTGATAAGTGCATGATCAGTCACGTGATCAGTGCATGATCAGCCACGTGATCAGTGCATGATGAGGCAGTTGATCAGTGCATGATCAGGCACGTGATCAGTGCGTGATCTGTCAGGTGATCAGTATATGATCAGCCACGTGATCAGGGCATGATAGCCACGTGATCAGTGCATGATGAGGCCCGTGATCAGTGCATGATCAGTCACGTGAACAGTGCGTGCTCAGTCACATGATCAGGGCCTGATGAGCTGTGTGATTCCTGTCTGTTCATCTGCTTGATTATTGCCAGCTGAGCTGTGTGATTTCTGGCTGCTTATCTGCTGGATGATTGCCAGCTTAGCTGCATGATTCCTGCCTAATCACCTGCTTGATAAGTGCCAGCTGAGCTTCGTGATTCCTGCCTGCTCATGTGTTTCATAATTGCCAGCTGACCTTCGTGATTCCTGCCTACTCATCTGGTTGACAATTGCCAGGTGAGCTGCGTGATTCCTGCCTGCTCACCTGCTTGATAACTTCCAGCTGAGCTGCGTGATTCCTAACTGCTCATCTGCTTGATAATTGCCAGCTGAGCTGCGTATTACCTGCATGCTAATCTGCTTGATATTTGCCAGCTGAGCCGTGTGATTTCTGCCTGCTCAGCTGCTTGATGGTTGCCAGCTGAGCTGCGTGATTCCTGCCTGCTCATCTGGTTGACTTTTGCCAGCTGAGCCGTGTGATTCCTGCCTGCTCAGCTGCTTGATTATTGCCAGCTGAGCTGCGTGATTCCTGCCTGCTCATCTGGTTGACTTTTGCCAGCTGAGTTGCTTGATTCCTGCCTGCTCATCTGCTTGATAATTGCCAGCTGAGCTGCGTATTACCTGCATGCTAATCTGCTTGATATTTGCCAGCTGAGCCGTGTGATTTCTGCCTGCTCAGCTGCTTGATGGTTGCCAGCTGAGCTGCGTGATTCCTGCCTGCTCATCTGGCTGACTTTTGCCAGCTGAGCCATGTGATTCCTGCGTGCTCAGCTGCTTGATTATTGCCCGCTGAGCAGCATGATTCATCACAGCTGATGTCCATGATTATTGCCTGCTGATTCCCTGATTTGTGCCTGCTCAGCTCTTTGATTATTGCCTCGTGAGGCACATGATCAGTGGATGATAGCCACGTGATCAGTGCATGATCAGTCACGTTTCAGTGCATGATCTGCCACGTGTTCAGTGTATGGTCATCTTCGTGATCAGTGCATGGGCAATCTCGAGATTAGTGCATGATAGCGACGTGATCACTGCATGATCAGTCACGTGATCAGTGCCAGAGCAGCTACGTGATCAGTGCATGATAGCCAGGTGATCAGTGCTTGATCAGTCACGTGTTCAGTGTATGATCAGCCACGTGATCAGTGCATGATCAGTCACGTGATCAGTGTATGATCAACCACGTGATCAATGCATGAGAGCCACCAGATCAGTGCATGCTCAGTCACGTGATCAGTGCATGATCTGTCATGTGTCCAGTGTATGATATCCACGTGATCAGTTTTTGCGCAGTCATGTGATCAGTGCATGATAGCTAAGTGATCAGTGCCTGATCAGCCACGTGATCAGTGCAAGATCGCTATGTGATCAGTGCATGATTATTTAGGTGATCAATGTATGATAAGCCTCATGATCAGTGCATGATAGCCACGTGATCAGAGAATGATCAGTCACGTGATCATGGCATGCACAGTCATGTGATCAGTGCATGATAGCTACTCGATCAGTGCATGATCAGGCACGTGATCAGTGCATGATCAGGCACGTGATCAGTGCATGATCAGCCACATGATCAGTGCATGTTCAGTCCCGTGATAAGTGCATGATCAGTAACGTGATCAGTGTATGATCAGCCACGTGATCAGTGCATGATAGCCAGGTGATCAGTGCATGATCAGTCACGTGATCAGTGCATGATCAGCCACGGGTCAGTGCATGATAGCCATGTGGTCAGTGCATGATAGCTATTTGATCAGTGCATGATCAGCCACGTAATCAGTGCATGATAGCCACCTGACCAGTGCTGATCAGCAACGTGATTAGTGCATGATCAGGCACGTGATCAGTGCATGATCAGCCACGTGATCAGTGTATGATCAGCCACGTCATCAGTGCATGATAGCCAAGTGATCAATGCAGGATAGCTACGTGATCGGTGCATGCTCAGTCACATGAAAAGTGCATGATCAGCCACGTGATCAGTGCATGCACAGTTACGTGATCAGTGTATGATCAGCTTCGTGATCAGTGCATGATCACCCACGTGATCAGTGCATGATCAGGCACGTGATCAGTGCTTGATCAGTCATTTGATCAGTGTATGGTCAGCCACGTGATCAGTGCATGATTAGCCACGGGATCAGTGCATGAACAGGCACGTGAAGAGTCCATGATCAGTCACGTGATCAGTGTATGATAGCCAGGTTATCAGTGCATGATCAGCCACGTGATCAGTGTATGATCAGCCACATGATCAGTGCATGATCAGCCACGTGATCAGTGCATGATCAGCAACGTGATCAGTGCATGCACAGTCACGTGATCAGTGTATGATCAGCCATGTTATCAGTGCATGATCCGCAACGTGATTAGTGCATGATCAGTCACGTGATCAGTGTATGATAGCCAGGTTATCAGTGCATGATCAGCCAAGTGATCAGTGCATGCACAGTCCAGTGGTCAGTGTATGATCAGCTTCATGATCAGTGCATGATCAGCCACCTGATCAGTGCAGGATGAGGCACGTGATCAATGCATGATCAGCAACGTGATCAGTGCATGATCAGCCAAGTGATCAGTGCATGCACAGTCCCGTGGTCAGTGTATGATCAGCTTCGTGATCAGTGCATATTCAGCCACGTGATCAGTGCATGATCAGGCACGTGATCAATGCATGATAAGTCACGTGATCAGTGAATGATCAGCCACGTGATCAGTGCATTATCAGGCACGTGATCAGTGCATGATCAGTCACATGATCAGTGTATGATCAGCCACGTGATCAGTGCATGATAGCCACGTGATCAGTGCATGATAGCCAAGTGATCATTGCCTACAGTTACGTGATCAGTGCATGCGCAGTCACGTGATCATTGCATGATAGCCACGTGATCAGTGCATGATCAGTCACGTGATAAGTGCGTGATCAGTCACGAGATCAGTGTATGATCATCCACATAATCAGTGCATGCTCAGTCACGTGATCAGTGCATGATCAACCACTTTATCAGTGCATGATCAGCCACATGATCAGTGCATGTTCAACCACTTTATCAGTGCATGATCAGCCACATGATCAGTGCATACACAGTCATGTGATCAGTGAATGATAGCCATTTGATCAGTGCATGATCAGTCACGTGATCAGTGTATGATCAGCCACGTGAACAGTGCCTACTGAGTCACGTGACCAGGGCCTACTGAGCTGTGTGATTCCTGTCTGCTGAGCTTCTTGACAATGCCAGCTGAGCTGCGTGATTCCTGCCTGCTCATCTGCTTGACAATTGCCAGCTGAGCCGTCTGATTCCTGCCTATTTAGCTGCTTGATGATTGCCAGCTGAGCAGCATGATTCATCAAAACTGAGAACCATGATTATTGCCTGATGATTGCGTGATTCGTGCCTGCTCAGCTCTTTGGTTATTGCCTCCTGAGGCATATCATTATTGCATGATAGCCACGTGATCAATTCATGATCAGTCACATGATCAGCACCATTCAGACACGAGATTACTGCATGCTAAGTCACGTGATCAGTTCATGATCAGCCATGTGATTAATGCATGATCAGCCACGTGATATGTTGATGATCATCCACGTGATTATTGCATGCACAATCAAGTGATCAGTGCATGATAGCCACGTGATCTGTGCATGATCAGTCACGTGATCAGTGTATGATCAGCCACGTGATCAGTGCATGATAGCCACGTGACCAGTACATGATTAATCAGTGCATGATCAGTCACGTGATCAGTGCATGATCCGCCATTTTTGTAGTGCATGATCAGTCACGTAATCAGTGTATGATCATCCACGGGATCAGTGCTAGCACAGTGAAGTGATCAGTGAATGATAGCCATGTGATCAGGGCATGATCAAGCACGATATCACTCCATCATCAGCCACGTGAACAGTGCGAGCTCAGTCAAGTGATCAGGGCCTAATGAGCTGCGTTTTTCCTGTCTGCTCAGCTGCTTGACAAGTGCCAGCTGAGCTGCGTGATTACTGCCTGTTCATCGGCTTGATAATCGCCAGCTTAGCTGAGTGATTCCTGCATGCTCATCGGCTTGATAATTGCCAGCTGAGATGCATGATTCCTGCCTGCTCATTACCTTGATAATTGCCACTTGAGCTGCGTGATTCCTGGCTGCTCATCTGCATTATTATTGCCAGCGTCATTGCTCTTGAGTCATGGTAGGGGAATCTGGCCTCGAGACGTGTTGAAGAAGGTCTCTCGAGGTCTTTCTCAGGTTGAGGCAGGAAACCCTGGGTTCCCTCGACTTGTGCAGGTGACCTCAGGGGGCTTCTCATGGTGGCTCTGAGAAGTCAGGGAAACTGGAGGTGGGAGGGGCCTCTCGGGACTCCACTGGGTTTGGTGCATTGGAAGAGGGCCTCATCTCCAGTTGAGGCAGGAACCTCAGGGTTCCTCTGATTTCAGACTCCGATCGCAGGGTCCCTGCAGACTTGGGACAGGAGAGTCAGGCCTCGTCTTGGGTTGAGGCATGGAACTCCGCTTGCCTCTCGAGGTGTCCCCGGGGAGAGAGGCCACTTGTCGAGCTGTATTTGGAACCTGGGGGTTTTTCCGGACGATGCACGGGCGAGTCACTGCCCCTTCGTGTTGACTTCATTCACAGGGTGGAGTTCGAAGAAGTGTCCGGGCATCGGGTTCTTATCAAGAGGGGACCGGGAAATCGGGGTCCTTCGGAATGTGGAACCACCCACGAGGCCACGTCTGGAATGTCGTCGTGAGACCGGCCTCATCCTGAGGTGCGACCGGAAGGTCGGGAACCCCTTCCAGACAAAGCAGGGGAGTCGACCCTCCTGTCGAGATCAGGAGGGTAGAAGGGGCTCAGAGGAAGTGGTGCCGGAAAACCTCGGTGTTCCTCTCGAGGGAGACCGGGATGTCGGGGAACTTTGTGGGTCGCATCAAGGGTGCCAAGTACCGTTTGGACCTCCAATTCCTAACGTGGGACTTCTCCTGAGACGCTGTAGCGGGAAAGGGCTTCATCTTGCGATGACGGGGGAACCACGTGGTTTTCCTCGAGTTGCGGCGGGATTCTCGAGTTACGACGGGGAATTCAGGATGCCTCTTGTGTTGGCCCAGGAAGTCCAATCTTCCATTCGAGTTGCGAAGGAAAGCTGGGGATTGCTCTCGAGTGACTGCAGGGCCAATAGACCTCATGTAGGCTTGTGTCCAGAAGCCAATGTTCCTCTCCAGGGGCGACAGGGATCTCGGGGTTGCATTCCAGACGCACCCGGGAGACAGGCATCATCTCGAGTGGAAGCAAAGAACCCCGCTCTGCTCTGGAGTAGCGACGGGTATTTGTGGAGCCCACAGAGTGGCCTAAAGGGAGCCACTCCTCCTGTGGAGTTTGGAGAGAGGAATCGGGATTGGGCTCTAGGCCATGCGGAGAACGAAGGCCCTCATCTCGGATGACGGGGAGTCTCGGGGTTTTTCTCGAGCGGCGGCCCCAGTGTGCGGGTTTCTCACGAGGTACGACGCGAGCTCAGTGAGCCTCTCGTGGGGCACCAGGGAAGTCGGGTCTCTATGCGAGTGGCGAGGGGGAGCGCGTCATTGCTCTCGAGTCATGGTAGGGGAATCAGGCCTCGAGACGTGTTGAAGAAGGACTCTCGAGGTCTTTCTCGGGTTGAGGCAGGAAACCCTCGGTTCCCTCGACTTGTGCAGGTGACCTCAGGGAGCTTCTCATGGTGCCTCTGAGAAGTCAGGGAAACTGTGGAGGTGGGAGGGGCCTCTCGGGACTCCACTGGGGTTGGTGCATTGGAAGAGGGCCTCATCTCCAGTTGAGGCAGGAACCTCAGGGTTCCTCTGATTTCAGACTCCGATCGCAGGGTCCCTGCAGACTTGGGACAGGAGAGTCAGGCCTCGTCTTGGGTTGAGGCATGGAACTCCGCTTGCCTCTCGAGGTGTCCCGGGGAGAGAGGCCACTTGTCGAGCTGTATTTGGAACCTGGGGGTTTTTCCGGACGATGCACGGGCGAGTCACTGCCCCTTCGTGTTGACTTCATTCACAGGGTGGAGTTCGGAGAGGTGTCCGGGCATCGGGTTCTTATCAAGAGGGGACCGGGAAATCGGGGTCCTTCGGAATGTGGAACCACCCACGAGGCCACGTCTGGAATGTCGTCGTGAGACCGGCCTCATCCTGAGGTGCGACCGGAAGGTCGGGAACCCCTTCCAGACAAAGCAGGGGAGTCGACCCTCCTGTCGAGATCAGGAGGGTAGAAGGGGCTCAGAGGAAGTGGTGCCGGAAAACCTCGGTGTTCCTCTCGAGGGAGACCGGTATGTCGGGGAACTTTGTGGGTCGCATCAAGGGTGCCAAGTACCGTTTCGACCTCCAATTCCTAACGTGGGACTTCTCCTGAGACGCTGTAGCGGGAAAGGGCTTCATCTTGCGATGACGGGGGAACCACGTGGTTTTTCTCGAGTTGCGGCGGGATTCTCGAGTTACGACGGGGAATTCAGGATGCCTCTTGTGTTGGCCCAGGGAAGTCCAATCTTCCATTCGAGTTGCGAAGGAAAGCTGGGGATTGCTCTCGAGTGACTGCAGGGCCAATAGACCTCATCTAGGCTTGTGTCCAGAAGCCAATGTTCCTCTCCAGGGGCGACAGGGATCTCGGGGTTGCATTCCAGACGCACCCGGGGAGACAGGCATTCATCTCGAGTGGAAGCAAAGAACTCCGCTCTGCTCTCGAGTCGCGACGGGTATCTCTTGGAGCTCACTGGGTGGACTAAAGGGAGTCAAGCCTCCTGAGGCGTTTGGAGAGAGGTCGCGAGATTGGCCTCTAGGCCATGCAGGAGACGAAGGCCCTCATCTCGCGATGACGGGGGAGTCTCGGGGTTGTTCTCGAGCGGCGGCCCCAGTGTGCGGTTTCTCACGAGGTACGACGGCGAGGTCAGTGAGCCTCTCGTGGGGCGCCAGGGAAGTCGGGTCTCCATGCGAGTGGCGAGGGGGAGCGCGTCATTGCTCTCGAGTCATGGTAGGGGAATCTGGCCTCGAGACGTGTTGAAGAAGGTCTCTCGAGGTCTTTCTCGGGTTGAGGCAGGAAACCCTGGCTTCCCTCGACTTGTGCAGGTGACCTCAGGGGGCTTCTCATGGTGGCTCTGAGAAGTCAGGGAAACTGGAGGTGGGAGGGGCCTCTCGGGACTCCACTGGGTTTGGTGCATTGGAAGAGGGCCTCATCTCCAGTTGAGGCAGGAACCTCAGGGTTCCTCTGATTTCAGACTCCGATCGCAGGGTCCCTGCAGACTTGGGACAGGAGAGTCAGGCCTCGTCTTGGGTTGAGGCATGGAACTCCGCTTGCCTCTCGAGGTGTCCCGGGGGAGAGAGGCCACTTGTCGAGCTGTATTTGGAACCTGGGGGTTTTTCCGGACGATGCACGGGCGAGTCACTGCCCCTTCGTGTTGACTTCATTCACAGGGTGGAGTTCGAAGAGGTGTCCGGGCATCGGGTTCTTATCAAGAGGGGACCGGGAAATCGGGGTCCTTCGGAATGTGGAACCACCCACGAGGCCACGTCTGGAATGTCGTCGTGAGACCGGCCTCATCCTGAGGTGCGACCGGAAGGTCGGGAACCCCTTCCAGACAAAGCAGGGGAGTCGACCCTCCTGTCGAGATCAGGAGGGTAGAAGGGGCTCAGAGGAAGTGGTGCCGGAAAACCTCGGTGTTCCTCTCGAGGGAGACCGGTATGTCGGGGAACTTTGTGGGTCGCATCAAGGGTGCCAAGTACCGTTTGGACCTCCAATTCCTAACGTGGGACTTCTCCTGAGACGCTGTAGCGGGAAAGGGCTTCATCTTGCGATGACGGGGGAACCACGTGGTTTTTCTCGAGTTGCGGCGGGATTCTCGAGTTACGACGGGGAATTCAGGATGCCTCTTGTGTTGGCCCAGGGAAGTCCAATCTTCCATTCGAGTTGCGAAGGAAAGCTGGGGATTGCTCTCGAGTGACTGCAGGGCAAATAGACCTCATCTAGGCTTGTGTCCAGAAGCCAATGTTCCTCTCCAGGGGCGACCGGGATCTCGGGGTTGCATTCCAGACGCACCCGGGGAGACAGGCATTCATCTCGAGTGGAAGCAAAGAACCCCGCTCTGCTCTCGAGTCGCGACAGGTATCTCTTGGAGCTCACTGAGTGGACTAAAGGGAGTCAAGCCTCCTGAGGCGTTTGGAGAGAGGTCGCGAGATTGGCCTCTAGGCCATGCAGGAGACGAAGGCCCTCATCTCGCGATGACGGGGGAGTCTCGGGGTGGTTCTCGAGCGGCGGCCCCAGGGTGCGGTTTCTCACGAGGTACGACGGCGAGGTCAGTGAGCCTCTCGTGGGGCGCCAGGGAAGTCGGGTCTCCATGCGAGTGGCGAGGGGGAGCGCGTCATTGCTCTCGAGTCATGGTAGGGGAATCTGGCCTCGAGACGTGTTGAAGAAGGTCTCTCGAGGTCTTTCTCGGGTTGAGGCAGGAAACCCTGGCTTCCCTCGACTTGTGCAGGTGACCTCAGGGGGCTTCTCATGGTGGCTCTGAGAAGTCAGGGAAACTGGAGTTGGGAGGGGCCTCTCGGGACTCCACTGGGTTTGGTGCATTGGAAGAGGGCCTCATCTCCAGTTGAGGCAGGAACCTCAGGGTTCCTCTGATTTCAGACTCCGATCGCAGGGTCCCTGCAGACTGGGGACAGGAGAGTCAGGCCTCGTCTTGGGTTGAGGCATGGAACTCCGCTTGCCTCTCGAGGTGTCCCCGGGGAGAGAGGCCACTTGTCGAGCTGTATTTGGAACCTGGGGGTTTTTTCCGGACGATGCACGGGCGAGTCACTGCCCCTTCGTGTTGACTTCATTCACAGGGTGGAGTTCGAAGAGGTGTCCGGGCATCGGGTTCTTATCAAGAGGGGACCGGGAAATCGGGGTCCTTCGGAATGTGGAACCACCCACGAGGCCACGTCTGGAATGTCGTCGTGAGACCGGCCTCATCCTGAGGTGCGACCGGAAGGTCGGGAACCCCTTCCAGACAAAGCAGGGGAGTCGACCCTCCTGTCGAGATCAGGAGGGTAGAAGGGGCTCAGAGGAAGTGGTGCCGGAAAACCTCGGTGTTCCTCTCGAGGGAGACCAGGATGTCGGGGAACTTTGTGGGTCGCATCAAGGGTGCCAAGTACCGTTTCGACCTCCAATTCTAACGTGGGACTTCTCCTGAGACGCTGTAGCGGGAAAGGGCTTCATCTTGCGATGACGGGGGAACCACGTGGTTTTTCTCGAGTTGCGGCGGGATTCTCGAGTTACGACGGGGAATTCAGGATGCCTCTTGTGTTGGCCCAGGGAAGTCCAATCTTCCATTCGAGTTGCGAAGGAAAGCTGGGGATTGCTCTCGAGTGACTGCAGGGCCAATAGACCTCATCTAGGCTTGTGTCCAGAAGCCAATGTTCCTCTCCAGGGGCGACCGGGATCTCGGGGTTGCATTCCAGACGCACCCGGGGAGACAGGCATTCATCTCGAGTGGAAGCAAAGAACCCCGCTCTGCTCTCGAGTCGCGACGGGTATCTCTTGGAGCTCACTGGGTGGACTAAAGGGAGTCAAGCCTCCTGAGGCGTTTGGAGAGAGGTCGCGAGGTTGGCCTCTAGGCCATGCAGGAGACGAAGGCCCTCATCTCCGCGATGACGGGGGAGTCTCGGGGTGGTTCTCGAGCGGCGGCCCCAGGGTGCGGTTTCTCACGAGGTACGACGGCGAGGTCAGTGAGCCTCTCGTGGGGCGCCAGGGAAGTCGGGTCTCCATGCGAGTGGCGAGGGGGAGCGCGTCATTGCTCTCGAGTCATGGTAGGGGAATCTGGCCTCGAGACGTGTTGAAGAAGGTCTCTCGAGGTCTTTCTCGGGTTGAGGCAGGAAACCCTGGCTTCCCTCGACTTGTGCAGGTGACCTCAGGGGGCTTCTCATGGTGGCTCTGAGAAGTCAGGGAAACTGGAGGTGGGAGGGGCCTCTCGGGACTCCACTGGCTTTGGTGCATTGGAAGAGGGCCTCATCTCCAGTTGAGGCAGGAACCTCAGGGTTCCTCTGATTTCAGACTCCGATCGCAGGGTCCCTGCAGACTGGGGACAGGAGAGTCAGGCCTCGTCTTGGGTTGAGGCATGGAACTCCGCTTGCCTCTCGAGGTGTCCCCGGGGAGAGAGGCCACTTGTCGAGCTGTATTTGGAACCTGGGGTTTTTTTCCGGACGATGCACGGGCGAGTCACTGCCCCTTCGTGTTGACTTCATTCACAGGGTGGAGTTCGGAGAGGTGTCCGGGCATCGGGTTCTTATCAAGAGGGGACCGGGAAATCGGGGTGCTTCGCAATGTGGAAGCACCCACGAGGCCACGTCTGGAATGTCGTCGTGAGACCGGCCTCATCCTGAGGTGCGACCGGAAGGTCGGGAACCCCTTCCAGACAAAGCAGGGGAGTCGACCCTCCTGTCGAGATCAGGAGGGTAGAAGGGGCTCAGAGGAAGTGGTGCCGGAAAACCTCGGTGTTCCTCTCCAGGGAGACCGGGATGCCGGGGAACTTTGTGGGGGCGCATCAAGGGTGCCAAGTACCGTTTCGACCTCCAATTCCTAACGTGGGACTTCTCCTGAGACGCTGTAGCGGGAAAGGGCTTCATCTTGCGATGACGGGGGAACCACGTGGTTTTTCTCGAGTTGCGGCGGGATTCTCGAGTTACGACGGGGAATTCAGGATGCCTCTTGTGTTGGCCCAGGGAAGTCCAATCTTCCATTCGAGTTGCGAAGGAAAGCTGGGGATTGCTCTCGAGTGACTGCAGGGCCAATAGACCTCATCTAGGCTTGTGTCCAGAAGCCAATGTTCCTCTCCAGGGGCGACCGGGATCTCGGGGTTGCATTCCAGACGCACCCGGGGAGACAGGCATTCATCTCGAGTGGAAGCAAAGAACCCCGCTCTGCTCTCGAGTCGCGACGGGTATCTCTTGGAGCTCACTGGGTGGACTAAAGGGAGTCAAGCCTCCTGAGGCGTTTGGAGAGAGGTCGCGAGGTTGGCCTCTAGGCCATGCAGGAGACGAAGGCCCTCATCTCCGCGATGACGGGGGAGTCTCGGGGTGGTTCTCGAGCGGCGGCCCCAGGGTGCGGTTTCTCACGAGGTACGACGGCGAGGTCAGTGAGCCTCTCGTGGGGCGCCAGGGAAGTCGGGTCTCCATGCGAGTGGCGAGGGGGAGCGCGTCATTGCTCTCGAGTCATGGTAGGGGAACCTGGCCTCGAGACGTGTTGAAGAAGGTCTCTCGAGGTCTTTCTCGGGTTGAGGCAGGAAACCCTGGCTTCCCTCGACTTGTGCAGGTGACCTCAGGGGGCTTCTCATGGTGGCTCTGAGAAGTCAGGGAAACTGGAGGTGGGAGGGGCCTCTCGGGACTCCACTGGGTTTGGTGCATTGGAAGAGGGCCTCATCTCCAGTTGAGGCAGGAACCTCAGGGTTCCTCTGATTTCAGACTCCGATCGCAGGGTCCCTGCAGACTGGGGACAGGAGAGTCAGGCCTCGTCTTGGGTTGAGGCATGGAACTCCGCTTGCCTCTCGAGGTGTCCCCGGGGAGAGAGGCCACTTGTCGAGCTGTATTTGGAACCTGGGGGTCTTTTCCGGACGATGCACGGGCGAGTCACTGCCCCTTCGTGTTGACTTCATTCACAGGGTGGAGTTCGGAGAGGTGTCCGGGCATCGGGTTCTTATCAAGAGGGGACCGGGAAATCGGGGTGCTTCGCAATGTGGAAGCACCCACGAGGCCACGTCTGGAATGTCGTCGTGAGACCGGCCTCATCCTGAGGTGCGACCGGAAGGTCGGGAACCCCTTCCAGACAAAGCAGGGGAGTCGACCCTCCTGTCGAGATCAGGAGGGTAGAAGGGGCTCAGAGGAAGTGGTGCCGGAAAACCTCGGTGTTCCTCTCCAGGGAGACCGGGATGCCGGGGAACTTTGTGGGGGCGCATCAAGGGTGCCAAGTACCGTTTCGACCTCCAATTCCTAACGTGGGACTTCTCCTGAGACGCTGTAGCGGGAAAGGGCTTCATCTTGCGATGACGGGGGAACCACGTGGTTTTTCTCGAGTTGCGGCGGGATTCTCGAGTTACGACGGGGAATTCAGGATGCCTCTTGTGTTGGCCCAGGGAAGTCCAATCTTCCATTCGAGTTGCGAAGGAAAGCTGGGGATTGCTCTCGAGTGACTGCAGGGCCAATAGACCTCATCTAGGCTTGTGTCCAGAAGCCAATGTTCCTCTCCAGGGGCGACCGGGATCTCGGGGTTGCATTCCAGACGCACCCGGGGAGACAGGCATTCATCTCGAGTGGAAGCAAAGAACCCCGCTCTGCTCTCGAGTCGCGACGGGTATCTCTTGGAGCTCACTGGGTGGACTAAAGGGAGTCAAGCCTCCTGAGGCGTTTGGAGAGAGGTCGCGAGGTTGGCCTCTAGGCCATGCAGGAGACGAAGGCCCTCATCTCCGCGATGACGGGGGAGGCTCGGGGTGGTTCTCGAGCGGCGGCCCCAGGGTGCGGTTTCTCACGAGGTACGACGGCGAGGTCAGTGAGCCTCTCGTGGGGCGCCAGGGAAGTCGGGTCTCCATGCGAGTGGCGAGGGGGAGCGCGTCATTGCTCTCGAGTCATGGTAGGGGAATCTGGCCTCGAGACGTGTTGAAGAAGGTCTCTCGAGGTCTTTCTCGGGTTGAGGCAGGAAACCCTGGCTTCCCTCGACTTGTGCAGGTGACCTCAGGGGGCTTCTCATGGTGGCTCTGAGAAGTCAGGGAAACTGGAGGTGGGAGGGGCCTCTCGGGACTCCACGGGGTTTGGTGCATTGGAAGAGGGCCTCATCTCCAGTTGAGGCAGGAACCTCAGGGTTCCTCTGATTTCAGACTCCGATCGCAGGGTCCCTGCAGACTGGGGACAGGAGAGTCAGGCCTCGTCTTGGGTTGAGGCATGGAACTCCGCTTGCCTCTCGAGGTGTCCCCGGGGAGAGAGGCCACTTGTCGAGCTGTATTTGGAACCTGGGGGTTTTTCCGGACGATGCACGGGCGAGTCACTGCCCCTTCGTGTTGACTTCATTCACAGGGTGGAGTTCGGAGAGGTGTCCGGGCATCGGGTTCTTATCAAGAGGGGACCGGGAAATCGGGGTGCTTCGCAATGTGGAAGCACCCACGAGGCCACGTCTGGAATGTCGTCGTGAGCCCGGCCTCATCCTGAGGTGCGACCGGAAGGTCGGGAACCCCTTCCAGACAAAGCAGGGGAGTCGACCCTCCTGTCGAGATCAGGAGGGTAGAAGGGGCTCAGAGGAAGTGGTGCCGGAAAACCTCGGTGTTCCTCTCCAGGGAGACCGGGATGCCGGGGAACTTTGTGGGGGCGCATCAAGGGTGCCAAGTACCGTTTCGACCTCCAATTCCTAACGTGGGACTTCTCCTGAGACGCTGTAGCGGGAAAGGGCTTCATCTTGCGATGACGGGGGAACCACGTGGTTTTTCTCGAGTTGCGGCGGGATTCTCGAGTTACGACGGGGAATTCAGGATGCCTCTTGTGTTGGCCCAGGGAAGTCCAATCTTCCATTCGAGTTGCGAAGGAAAGCTGGGGATTGCTCTCGAGTGACTGCAGGGCCAATAGACCTCATCTAGGCTTGTGTCCAGAAGCCAATGTTCCTCTCCAGGGGCGACCGGGATCTCGGGGTTGCATTCCAGACGCACCCGGGGAGACAGGCATTCATCTCGAGTGGAAGCAAAGAACCCCGCTCTGCTCTCGAGTCGCGACGGGTATCTCTTGGAGCTCACTGGGTGGACTAAAGGGAGTCAAGCCTCCTGAGGCGTTTGGAGAGAGGTCGAGGTTGGCCTCTAGGCCATGCAGGAGACGAAGGCCCTCATCTCCGCGATGACGGGGGAGTCTCGGGGTGGTTCTCGAGCGGCGGCCCCAGGGTGCGGTTTCTCACGAGGTACGACGGCGAGGTCAGTGAGCCTCTCGTGGGGCGCCAGGGAAGTCGGGTCTCCATGCGAGTGGCGAGGGGGAGCGCGTCATTGCTCTCGAGTCATGGTAGGGGAACCTGGCCTCGAGACGTGTTGAAGAAGGTCTCTCGAGGTCTTTCTCGGGTTGAGGCAGGAAACCCTGGCTTCCCTCGACTTGTGCAGGTGACCTCAGGGGGCTTCTCATGGTGGCTCTGAGAAGTCAGGGAAACTGGAGGTGGGAGGGGCCTCTCGGGACTCCACGGGGTTTGGTGCATTGGAAGAGGGCCTCATCTCCAGTTGAGGCAGGAACCTCAGGGTTCCTCTGATTTCAGACTCCGATCGCAGGGTCCCTGCAGACTGGGGACAGGAGAGTCAGGCCTCGTCTTGGGTTGAGGCATGGAACTCCGCTTGCCTCTCGAGGTGTCCCCGGGGAGAGAGGCCACTTGTCGAGCTGTATTTGGAACCTGGGGGTTTTTTCCGGACGATGCACGGGCGAGTCACTGCCCCTTCGTGTTGACTTCATTCACAGGGTGGAGTTCGGAGAGGTGTCCGGGCATCGGGTTCTTATCAAGAGGGGACCGGGAAATCGGGGTGCTTCGCAATGTGGAAGCACCCACGAGGCCACGTCTGGAATGTCGTCGTGAGCCCGGCCTCATCCTGAGGTGCGACCGGAAGGTCGGGAACCCCTTCCAGACAAAGCAGGGGAGTCGACCCTCCTGTCGAGATCAGGAGGGTAGAAGGGGCTCAGAGGAAGTGGTGCCGGAAAACCTCGGTGTTCCTCTCCAGGGAGACCGGGATGCCGGGGAACTTTGTGGGGGCGCATCAAGGGTGCCAAGTACCGTTTCGACCTCCAATTCCTAACGTGGGACTTCTCCTGAGACGCTGTAGCGGGAAAGGGCTTCATCTTGCGATGACGGGGGAACCACGTGGTTTTTCTCGAGTTGCGGCGGGATTCTCGAGTTACGACGGGGAATTCAGGATGCCTCTTGTGTTGGCCCAGGGAAGTCCAATCTTCCATTCGAGTTGCGAAGGAAAGCTGGGGATTGCTCTCGAGTGACTGCAGGGCCAATAGACCTCATCTAGGCTTGTGTCCAGAAGCCAATGTTCCTCTCCAGGGGCGACCGGGATCTCGGGGTTGCATTCCAGACGCACCCGGGGAGACAGGCATTCATCTCGAGTGGAAGCAAAGAACCCCGCTCTGCTCTCGAGTCGCGACGGGTATCTCTTGGAGCTCACTGGGTGGACTAAAGGGAGTCAAGCCTCCTGAGGCGTTTGGAGAGAGGTCGCGAGGTTGGCCTCTAGGCCATGCAGGAGACGAAGGCCCTCATCTCCGCGATGACGGGGGAGTCTCGGGGTGGTTCTCGAGCGGCGGCCCCAGGGTGCGGTTTCTCACGAGGTGCGACGGCGAGGTCAGTGAGCCTCTCGTGGGGCGCCAGGGAAGTCGGGTCTCCATGCGAGTGGCGAGGGGGAGCGCGTCATTGCTCTCGAGTCATGGTAGGGGAATCTGGCCTCGAGACGTGTTGAAGAAGGTCTCTCGAGGTCTTTCTCGGGTTGAGGCAGGAAACCCTGGCTTCCCTCGACTTGTGCAGGTGACCTCAGGGGGCTTCTCATGGTGGCTCTGAGAAGTCAGGGAAACTGGAGGTGGGAGGGGCCTCTCGGGACTCCACGGGGTTTGGTGCATTGGAAGAGGGCCTCATCTCCAGTTGAGGCAGGAACCTCAGGGTTCCTCTGATTTCAGACTCCGATCGCAGGGTCCCTGCAGACTGGGGACAGGAGAGTCAGGCCTCGTCTTGGGTTGAGGCATGGAACTCCGCTTGCCTCTCGAGGTGTCCCCGGGGAGAGAGGCCACTTGTCGAGCTGTATTTGGAACCTGGGGGTCTTTTCCGGACGATGCACGGGCGGGTCACTGCCCCTTCGTGTTGACTTCATTCACAGGGTGGAGTTCGGAGAGGTGTCCGGGCATCGGGTTCTTACCAAGAGGGGACCGGGAAATCGGGGTGCTTCGCAATGTGGAAGCACCCACGAGGCCACGTCTGGAATGTCGTCGTGAGCCCGGCCTCATCCTGAGGTGCGACCGGAAGGTCGGGAACCCCTTCCAGACAAAGCAGGGGAGTCGACCCTCCTGTCGAGATCAGGAGGGTAGAAGGGGCTCAGAGGAAGTGGTGCCGGAAAACCTCGGTGTTCCTCTCCAGGGAGACCGGGATGCCGGGGAACTTTGTGGGGGCGCATCAAGGGTGCCAAGTACCGTTTCGACCTCCAATTCCTAACGTGGGACTTCTCCTGAGACGCTGTAGCGGGAAAGGGCTTCATCTTGCGATGACGGGGGAACCACGTGGTTTTTCTCGAGTTGCGGCGGGATTCTCGAGTTACGACGGGGAATTCAGGATGCCTCTTGTGTTGGCCCAGGGAAGTCCAATCTTCCATTCGAGTTGCGAAGGAAAGCTGGGGATTGCTCTCGAGTGACTGCAGGGCCAATAGACCTCATCTAGGCTTGTGTCCAGAAGCCGAGGTTCCTCTCCAGGGGCGACCGGGATCTCGGGGTTGCATTCCAGACGCACCCGGGGAGACAGGCATTCATCTCGAGTGGAAGCAAAGAACCCCGCTCTGCTCTCGAGTCGCGACGGGTATCTCTTGGAGCTCACTGGGTGGACTAAAGGGAGTCAAGCCTCCTGAGGCGTTTGGAGAGAGGTCGCGAGGTTGGCCTCTAGGCCATGCAGGAGACGAAGGCCCTCATCTCCGCGATGACGGGGGAGTCTCGGGGTGGTTCTCGAGCGGCGGCCCCAGGGTGCGGTTTCTCACGAGGTGCGACGGCGAGGTCAGTGAGCCTCTCGTGGGGCGCCAGGGAAGTCGGGTCTCCATGCGAGTGGCGAGGGGGAGCGCGTCATTGCTCTCGAGTCATGGTAGGGGAACCTGGCCTCGAGACGTGTTGAAGAAGGTCTCTCGAGGTCTTTCTCGGGTTGAGGCAGGGAACCCTGGCTTCCCTCGACTTGTGCAGGTGACCTCAGGGGGCTTCTCATGGTGGCTCTGAGAAGTCAGGGAAACTGGAGGTGGGAGGGGCCTCTCGGGACTCCACGGGGTTTGGTGCATTGGAAGAGGGCCTCATCTCCAGTTGAGGCAGGAACCTCAGGGTTCCTCTGATTTCAGACTCCGATCGCAGGGTCCCTGCAGACTGGGGACAGGAGAGTCAGGCCTCGTCTTGGGTTGAGGCATGGAACTCCGCTTGCCTCTCGAGGTGTCCCCGGGGAGAGAGGCCACTTGTCGAGCTGTATTTGGAACCTGGGGGTTTTTTCCGGACGATGCACGGGCGAGTCACTGCCCCTTCGTGTTGACTTCATTCACAGGGTGGAGTTCGGAGAGGTGTCCGGGCATCGGGTTCTTATCAAGAGGGGACCGGGAAATCGGGGTGCTTCGCAATGTGGAAGCACCCACGAGGCCACGTCTGGAATGTCGTCGTGAGCCCGGCCTCATCCTGAGGTGCGACCGGAAGGTCGGGAACCCCTTCCAGACAAAGCAGGGGAGTCGACCCTCCTGTCGAGATCAGGAGGGTAGAAGGGGCTCAGAGGAAGTGGTGCCGGAAAACCTCGGTGTTCCTCTCCAGGGAGACCGGGATGCCGGGGAACTTTGTGGGGGCGCATCAAGGGTGCCAAGTACCGTTTCGACCTCCAATTCCTAACGTGGGACTTCTCCTGAGACGCTGTAGCGGGAAAGGGCTTCATCTTGCGATGACGGGGGAACCACGTGGTTTTTCTCGAGTTGCGGCGGGATTCTCGAGTTACGACGGGGAATTCAGGATGCCTCTTGTGTTGGCCCAGGGAAGTCCAATCTTCCATTCGAGTTGCGAAGGAAAGCTGGGGATTGCTCTCGAGTGACTGCAGGGCCAATAGACCTCATCTAGGCTTGTGTCCAGAAGCCAATGTTCCTCTCCAGGGGCGACCGGGATCTCGGGGTTGCATTCCAGACGCACCCGGGGAGACAGGCATTCATCTCGAGTGGAAGCAAAGAACCCCGCTCTGCTCTCGAGTCGCGACGGGTATCTCTTGGAGCTCACTGGGTGGACTAAAGGGAGTCAAGCCTCCTGAGGCGTTTGGAGAGAGGTCGCGAGGTTGGCCTCTAGGCCATGCAGGAGACGAAGGCCCTCATCTCCGCGATGACGGGGGAGTCTCGGGGTGGTTCTCGAGCGGCGGCCCCAGGGTGCGGTTTCTCACGAGGTACGACGGCGAGGTCAGTGAGCCTCTCGTGGGGCGCCAGGGAAGTCGGGTCTCCATGCGAGTGGCGAGGGGGAGCGCGTCATTGCTCTCGAGTCATGGTAGGGGAACCTGGCCTCGAGACGTGTTGAAGAAGGTCTCTCGAGGTCTTTCTCGGGTTGAGGCAGGAAACCCTGGCTTCCCTCGACTTGTGCAGGTGACCTCAGGGGGCTTCTCATGGTGGCTCTGAGAAGTCAGGGAAACTGGAGGTGGGAGGGGCCTCTCGGGACTCCACGGGGTTTGGTGCATTGGAAGAGGGCCTCATCTCCAGTTGAGGCAGGAACCTCAGGGTTCCTCTGATTTCAGACTCCGATCGCAGGGTCCCTGCAGACTGGGGACAGGAGAGTCAGGCCTCGTCTTGGGTTGAGGCATGGAACTCCGCTTGCCTCTCGAGGTGTCCCCGGGGAGAGAGGCCACTTGTCGAGCTGTATTTGGAACCTGGGGGTCTTTTCCGGACGATGCACGGGCGAGTCACTGCCCCTTCGTGTTGACTTCATTCACAGGGTGGAGTTCGGAGAGGTGTCCGGGCATCGGGTTCTTATCAAGAGGGGACCGGGAAATCGGGGTGCTTCGCAATGTGGAAGCACCCACGAGGCCACGTCTGGAATGTCGTCGTGAGCCCGGCCTCATCCTGAGGTGCGACCGGAAGGTCGGGAACCCCTTCCAGACAAAGCAGGGGAGTCGACCCTCCTGTCGAGATCAGGAGGGTAGAAGGGGCTCAGAGGAAGTGGTGCCGGAAAACCTCGGTGTTCCTCTCCAGGGAGCCCGGGATGCCGGGGAACTTTGTGGGGGCGCATCAAGGGTGCCAAGTACCGTTTCGACCTCCAATTCCTAACGTGGGACTTCTCCTGAGACGCTGTAGCGGGAAAGGGCTTCATCTTGCGATGACGGGGGAACCACGTGGTTTTTCTCGAGTTGCGGCGGGATTCTCGAGTTACGACGGGGAATTCAGGATGCCTCTTGTGTTGGCCCAGGGAAGTGCAATCTTCCATTCGAGTTGCGAAGGAAAGCTGGGGATTGCTCTCGAGTGACTGCAGGGCCAATAGACCTCATCTAGGCTTGTGTCCAGAAGCCAATGTTCCTCTCCAGGGGCGACCGGGATCTCGGGGTTGCATTCCAGACGCACCCGGGGAGACAGGCATTCATCTCGAGTGGAAGCAAAGAACCCCGCTCTGCTCTCGATCGCGACGGGTATCTCTTGGAGCTCACTGGGTGGACTAAAGACAGTCAAGCCTCCTGAGGCGTTTGGAGAGAGGTCGCGAGGTTGGCCTCTAAGCCATGCAGGAGACGAAGGCCCTCATCTCCGCGATGACGGGGGAGTCTCGGGGTGGTTCTCGAGCGGCGGCCCCAGGGTGCGGTTTCTCACGAGGTACGACGGCGAGGTCAGTGAGCCTCTCGTGGGGCGCCAGGGAAGTCGGGTCTCCATGCGAGTGGCGAGGGGGAGCGCGTCATTGCTCTCGAGTCATGGTAGGGGAATCTGGCCTCGAGACGTGTTGAAGAAGGTCTCTCGAGGTCTTTCTCGGGTTGAGGCAGGAAACCCTGGGTTCCCTCGACTTGTGCAGGTGACCTCAGGGGGCTTCTCATGGTGGCTCTGAGAAGTCAGGGAAACTGGAGGTGGGAGGGGCCTCTCGGGACTCCACGGGGTTTGGTGCATTGGAAGAGGGCCTCATCTCCAGTTGAGGCAGGAACCTCAGGGTTCCTCTGATTTCAGACTCCGATCGCAGGGTCCCTGCAGACTGGGGACAGGAGAGTCAGGCCTCGTCTTGGGTTGAGGCATGGAACTCCGCTTGCCTCTCGAGGTGTCCCCGGGGAGAGAGGCCACTTGTCGAGCTGTATTTGGAACCTGGGGGTTTTTTCCGGACGATGCACGGGCGAGTCACTGCCCCTTCGTGTTGACTTCATTCACAGGGTGGAGTTCGGAGAGGTGTCCGGGCATCGGGTTCTTATCAAGAGGGGACCGGGAAATCGGGGTGCTTCGCAATGTGGAAGCACCCACGAGGCCACGTCTGGAATGTCGTCGTGAGCCCGGCCTCATCCTGAGGTGCGACCGGAAGGTCGGGAACCCCTTCCAGACAAAGCAGGGGAGTCGACCCTCCTGTCGAGATCAGGAGGGTAGAAGGGGCTCAGAGGAAGTGGTGCCGGAAAACCTCGGTGTTCCTCTCCAGGGAGACCGGGATGCCGGGGAACTTTGTGGGGGCGCATCAAGGGTGCCAAGTACCGTTTCGACCTCCAATTCCTAACGTGGGACTTCTCCTGAGACGCTGTAGCGGGAAAGGGCTTCATCTTGCGATGACGGGGGAACCACGTGGTTTTTCTCGAGTTGCGGCGGGATTCTCGAGTTACGACGGGGAATTCAGGATGCCTCTTGTGTTGGCCCAGGGAAGTCCAATCTTCCATTCGAGTTGCGAAGGAAAGCTGGGGATTGCTCTCGAGTGACTGCAGGGCCAATAGACCTCATCTAGGCTTGTGTCCAGAAGCCAATGTTCCTCTCCAGGGGCGACCGGGATCTCGGGGTTGCATTCCAGACGCACCCGGGGAGACAGGCATTCATCTCGAGTGGAAGCAAAGAACCCCGCTCTGCTCTCGAGTCGCGACGGGTATCTCTTGGAGCTCACTGGGTGGACTAAAGGGAGTCAAGCCTCCTGAGGCGTTTGGAGAGAGGTCGCGAGATTGGCCTCTAGGCCATGCAGGAGACGAAGGCCCTCATCTCCGCGATGACGGGGGAGTCTCGGGGTGGTTCTCGAGCGGCGGCCCCAGGGTGCGGGTTCTCACGAGGTACGACGGCGAGGTCAGTGAGCCTCTCGTGGGGCGCCAGGGAAGTCGGGTCTCCATGCGAGTGGCGAGGGGGAGCGCGTCATTGCTCTCGAGTCATGGTAGGGGAATCTGGCCTCGAGACGTGTTGAAGAAGGTCTCTCGAGGCCTTTCTCGGGTTGAGGCAGGAAACCCTGGGTTCCCTCGACTTGTGCAGGTGACCTCAGGGGGCTTCTCATGGTGGCTCTGAGAAGTCAGGGAAACTGGAGGTGGGAGGGGCCTCTCGGGACTCCACTGGGTTTGGTGCATTGGAAGAGGGCCTCATCTCCAGTTGAGGCAGGAACCTCAGGGTTCCTCTGATTTCAGACTCCGATCGCAGGGTCCCTGCAGACTGGGGACAGGAGAGTCAGGCCTCGTCTTGGGTTGAGGCATGGAACTCCGCTTGCCTCTCGAGGTGTCCCCGGGGAGAGAGGCCACTTGTCGAGCTGTATTTGGAACCTGGGGTTTTTTTCGGACGATGCACGGGCGAGTCACTGCCCCTTCGTGTTGACTTCATTCACAGGGTGGAGTTCGGAGAGGTGTCCGGGCATCGGGTTCTTATCAAGAGGGGACCGGGAAATCGGGGTGCTTCGCAATGTGGAAGCACCCACGAGGCCACGTCTGGAATGTCGTCGTGAGACCGGCCTCATCCTGAGGTGCGACCGGAAGGTCGGGAACCCCTTCCAGACAAAGCAGGGGAGTCGACCCTCCTGTCGAGATCAGGAGGGTAGAAGG
This sequence comes from Bos indicus, assembly GCF_029378745.1. Lineage (NCBI taxonomy): Eukaryota > Metazoa > Chordata > Mammalia > Artiodactyla > Bovidae > Bos > Bos indicus. The sequence continues at coordinate 103,137 of NC_091783.1, read as the reverse complement.
GGATCAGAGGAAGTGGTGCCGGAAAACCTCGGGGTTCCTCTCCAGGGAGACCGGGATGCCGGGGAACTTTGTGGGGCGCATCAAGGGTGCCAAGTACCGTTTCGACCTCCAATTCCTAACGTGGGACTTCTCCTGAGACGCTGTAGCGGGAAAGGGCTTCATCTTGCGATGACGGGGGAACCACGTGGTTTTTCTCGAGTTGCGGCGGGATTCTCGAGTTACGACGGGGAATTCAGGATGCCTCTTGTGTTGGCCCAGGGAAGTCCAATCTTCCATTCGAGTTGCGAAGGAAAGCTGGGGATTGCTCTCGAGTGACTGCAGGGCCAATAGACCTCATCTAGGCTTGTGTCCAGAAGCCAATGTTCCTCTCCAGGGGCGACCGGGATCTCGGGGTTGCATTCCAGACGCACCCGGGGAGACAGGCATTCATCTCGAGTGGAAGCAAAGAACCCCGCTCTGCTCTCGAGTCGCGACGGGTATCTCTTGGAGCTCACTGGGTGGACTAAAGGGAGTCAAGCCTCCTGAGGCGTTTGGAGAGAGGTCGCGAGGTTGGCCTCTAGGCCATGCAGGAGACGAAGGGCCTCATCTCCGCGATGACGGGGGAGTCTCGGGGTGGTTCTCGAGCGGCGGCCCCAGGGTGCGGTTTCTCACGAGGTACGACGGCGAGGTCAGTGAGCCTCTCGTGGGGCGCCAGGGAAGTCGGGTCTCCATGCGAGTGGCGAGGGGGAGCGCGTCATTGCTCTCGAGTCATGGTAGGGGAATCTGGCCTCGAGACGTGTTGAAGAAGGTCTCTCGAGGTCTTTCTCGGGTTGAGGCAGGAAACCCTGGCTTCCCTCGACTTGTGCAGGTGACCTCAGGGGGCTTCTCATGGTGGCTCTGAGAAGTCAGGGAAACTGGAGGTGGGAGGGGCCTCTCGGGACTCCACGGGGTTTGGTGCATTGGAAGAGGGCCTCATCTCCAGTTGAGGCAGGAACCTCAGGGTTCCTCTGATTTCAGACTCCGATCGCAGGGTCCCTGCAGACTGGGGACAGGAGAGTCAGGCCTCGTCTTGGGTTGAGGCATGGAACTCCGCTTGCCTCTCGAGGTGTCCCCGGGGAGAGAGGCCACTTGTCGAGCTGTATTTGGAACCTGGGGTTTTTTCCGGACGATGCACGGGCGAGTCACTGCCCCTTCGTGTTGACTTCATTCACAGGGTGGAGTTCGGAGAGGTGTCCGGGCATCGGGTTCTTATCAAGAGGGGACCGGGAAATCGGGGTGCTTCGCAATGTGGAAGCACCCACGAGGCCACGTCTGGAATGTCGTCGTGAGACCGGCCTCATCCTGAGGTGCGACCGGAAGGTCGGGAACCCCTTCCAGACAAAGCAGGGGAGTCGACCCTCCTGTCGAGATCAGGAGGGTAGAAGGGGCTCAGAGGAAGTGGTGCCGGAAAACCTCGGTGTTCCTCTCCAGGGAGACCGGGATGCCGGGGAACTTTGTGGGGGCGCATCAAGGGTGCCAAGTACCGTTTCGACCTCCAATTCCTAACGTGGGACTTCTCCTGAGACGCTGTAGCGGGAAAGGGCTTCATCTTGCGATGACGGGGGAACCACGTGGTTTTTCTCGAGTTGCGGCGGGATTCTCGAGTTACGACGGGGAATTCAGGATGCCTCTTGTGTTGGCCCAGGGAAATCCAATCTTCCATTCGAGTTGCGAAGGAAAGCTGGGGATTGCTCTCGAGTGACTGCAGGGCCAATAGACCTCATCTAGGCTTGTGTCCAGAAGCCAATGTTCCTCTCCAGGGGCGACCGGGATCTCGGGGTTGCATTCCAGACGCACCCGGGGAGACAGGCATTCATCTCGAGTGGAAGCAAAGAACCCCGCTCTGCTCTCGAGTCGCGACGGGTATCTCTTGGAGCTCACTGGGTGGACTAAAGGGAGTCAAGCCTCCTGAGGCGTTTGGAGAGAGGTCGCGAGATTGGCCTCTAGGCCATGCAGGAGACGAAGGCCCTCATCTCCGCGATGACGGGGGAGTCTCGGGGTGGTTCTCGAGCGGCGGCCCCAGGGTGCGGTTTCTCACGAGGTACGACGGCGAGGTCAGTGAGCCTCTCGTGGGGCGCCAGGGAAGTCGGGTCTCCATGCGAGTGGCGAGGGGGAGCGCGTCATTGCTCTCGAGTCATGGTAGGGGAATCTGGCCTCGAGACGTGTTGAAGAAGGTCTCTCGAGGTCTTTCTCGGGTTGAGGCAGGAAACCCTGGCTTCCCTCGACTTGTGCAGGTGACCTCAGGGGGCTTCTCATGGTGGCTCTGAGAAGTCAGGGAAACTGGAGGTGGGAGGGGCCTCTCGGGACTCCACTGGGTTTGGTGCATTGGAAGAGGGCCTCATCTCCAGTTGAGGCAGGAACCTCAGGGTTCCTCTGATTTCAGACTCCGATCGCAGGGTCCCTGCAGACTGGGGACAGGAGAGTCAGGCCTCGTCTTGGGTTGAGGCATGGAACTCCGCTGGCCTCTCGAGGTGTCCCCGGGGAGAGAGGCCACTTGTCGAGCTGTATTTGGAACCTGGGGTTTTTTCCGGACGATGCACGGGCGAGTCACTGCCCCTTCGTGTTGACTTCATTCACAGGGTGGAGTTCGGAGAGGTGTCCGGGCATCGGGTTCTTATCAAGAGGGGACCGGGAAATCGGGGTGCTTCGCAACGTGGAAGCACCCACGAGGCCACGTCTGGAATGTCGTCGTGAGACCGGCCTCATCCTGAGGTGCGACCGGAAGGTCGGGAACCCCTTCCAGACAAAGCAGGGGAGTCGACACTCCTGTCGAGATCAGGAGGGTAGAAGGTGCTCAGAGGAAGTGGTGCCGGAAAACCTCGGTGTTCCTCTCCAGGGAGACCGGGATGCCGGGGAACTTTGTGGGGGCGCATCAAGGGTGCCAAGTACCGTTTCGACCTCCAATTCCTAACGTGGGACTTCTCCTGAGACGCTGTAGCGGGAAAGGGCTTCATCTTGCGATGACGGGGGAACCACGTGGTTTTTCTCGAGTTGCGGCGGGATTCTCGAGTTACGACGGGGAATTCAGGATGCCTCTTGTGTTGGCCCAGGGAAGTCCAATCTTCCATTCGAGTTGCGAAGGAAAGCTGGGGATTGCTCTCGAGTGACTGCAGGGCCAATAGACCTCATCTAGGCTTGTGTCCAGAAGCCAATGTTCCTCTCCAGGGGCGACCGGGATCTCGGGGTTGCATTCCAGACGCACCCGGGGAGACAGGCATTCATCTCGAGTGGAAGCAAAGAACCCCGCTCTGCTCTCGAGTCGCGACGGGTATCTCTTGGAGCTCACTGGGTGGACTAAAGGGAGTCAAGCCTCCTGAGGCGTTTGGAGAGAGGTCGCGAGATTGGCCTCTAGGCCATGCAGGAGACGAAGGCCCTCATCTCGCGATGACGGGGGAGTCTCGGGGTGGTTCTCGAGCGGCGGCCCCAGGGTGCGGTTTCTCACGAGGTACGACGGCGAGGTCAGTGAGCCTCTCGTGGGGCGCCAGGGAAGTCGGGTCTCCATGCGAGTGGCGAGGGGGAGCGCGTCATTGCTCTCGAGTCATGGTAGGGGAATCTGGCCTCGAGACGTGTTGAAGAAGGTCTCTCGAGGTCTTTCTCGGGTTGAGGCAGGAAACCCTGGCTTCCCTCGACTTGTGCAGGTGACCTCAGGGGGCTTCTCATGGTGGCTCTGAGAAGTCAGGGAAACTGGAGGTGGGAGGGGCCTCTCGGGACTCCACTGGGTTTGGTGCATTGGAAGAGGGCCTCATCTCCAGTTGAGGCAGGAACCTCAGGGTTCCTCTGATTTCAGACTCCGATCGCAGGGTCCCTGCAGACTGGGGACAGGAGAGTCAGGCCTCGTCTTGGGTTGAGGCATGGAACTCCGCTTGCCTCTCGAGGTGTCCCCGGGGAGAGAGGCCACTTGTCGAGCTGTATTTGGAACCTGGGGGTTTTTTCCGGACGATGCACGGGCGAGTCACTGCCCCTTCGTGTTGACTTCATTCACAGGGTGGAGTTCGGAGAGGTGTCCGGGCATCGGGTTCTTATCAAGAGGGGACCGGGAAATCGGGGTGCTTCGCAATGTGGAAGCACCCACGAGGCCACGTCTGGAATGTCGTCGTGAGACCGGCCTCATCCTGAGGTGCGACCGGAAGGTCGGGAACCCCTTCCAGACAAAGCAGGGGAGTCGACCCTCCTGTCGAGATCAGGAGGGTAGAAGGGGCTCAGAGGAAGTGGTGCCGGAAAACCTCGGTGTTCCTCTCCAGGGAGACCGGGATGCCGGGGAACTTTGTGGGGCGCATCAAGGGTGCCAAGTACCGTTTCGACCTCCAATTCCTAACGTGGGACTTCTCCTGAGACGCTGTAGCGGGAAAGGGCTTCATCTTGCGATGACGGGGGAACCACGTGGTTTTTCTCGAGTTGCGGCGGGATTCTCGAGTTACGACGGGGAATTCAGGATGCCTCTTGTGTTGGCCCAGGGAAGTCCAATCTTCCGTTCGAGTTGCGAAGGAAAGCTGGGGATTGCTCTCGAGTGACTGCAGGGCCAATAGACCTCATCTAGGCTTGTGTCCAGAAGCCAATGTTCCTCTCCAGGGGCGACCGGGATCTCGGGGTTGCATTCCAGATGCACCCGGGGAGACAGGCATTCATCTCGAGTGGAAGCAACGAACCCCGCTCTGCTCTCGAGTCGCGACGGTTATCTCTTGGAGCTCACTGGGTGGACTAAAGGGAGTCAAGCCTCCTGAGGCGTTTGGAGAGAGGTCGCGAGATTGGCCTCTAGGCCATGCAGGAGACGAAGGCCCTCATCTCGCGATGACGGGGGAGTCTCGGGGTGGTTCTCGAGCGGCGGCCCCAGGGTGCGGTTTCTCACGAGGTACGACGGCGAGGTCAGTGAGCCTCTCGTGGGGCGCCAGGGAAGTCGGGTCTCCATGCGAGTGGCGAGGGGGAGCGCGTCATTGCTCTCGAGTCATGGTAGGGGAATCTGGCCTCGAGACGTGTTGAAGAAGGTCTCTCGAGGTCTTTCTCGGGTTGAGGCAGGAAACCCTGGGTTCCCTCGACTTGTGCAGGTGACCTCAGGGGGCTTCTCATGGTGGCTCTGAGAAGTCAGGGAAACTGGAGGTGGGAGGGGCCTCTCGGGACTCCACTGGGTTTGGTGCATTGGAAGAGGGCCTCATCTCCAGTTGAGGCAGGAACCTCAGGGTTCCTCTGATTTCAGACTCCGATCGCAGGGTCCCTGCAGACTGGGGACAGGAGAGTCAGGCCTCGTCTTGGGTTGAGGCATGGAACTCCGCTTGCCTCTCGAGGTGTCCCCGGGGAGAGAGGCCACTTGTCGAGCTGTATTTGGAACCTGGGGGTTTTTTCCGGACGATGCACGGGCGAGTCACTGCCCCTTCGTGTTGACTTCATTCACAGGGTGGAGTTCGGAGAGGTGTCCGGGCATCGGGTTCTTATCAAGAGGGGACCGGGAAATCGGGGTGCTTCGCAATGTGGAAGCACCCACGAGGCCACGTCTGGAATGTCGTCGTGAGACCGGCCTCATCCTGAGGTGCGACCGGAAGGTCGGGAACCCCTTCCAGACAAAGCAGGGGAGTCGACCCTCCTGTCGAGATCAGGAGGGTAGAAGGGGCTCAGAGGAAGTGGTGCCGGAAAACCTCGGTGTTCCTCTCGAGGGAGACCGGGATTCGGGGAACTTTGTGGGGTCGCATCAAGGGTGCCAAGTACCGTTTCGACCTCCAATTCCTAACGTGGGACTTCTCCTGAGACGCTGTAGCGGGAAAGGGCTTCATCTTGCGATGACGGGGGAACCACGTGGTTTTTCTCGAGTTGCGGCGGGATTCTCGAGTTACGACGGGGAATTCAGGATGCCTCTTGTGTTGGCCCAGGGAAGTCCAATCTTCCATTCGAGTTGCGAAGGAAAGCTGGGGATTGCTCTCGAGTGACTGCAGGGCCAATAGACCTCATCTAGGCTTGTGTCCAGAAGCCAATGTTCCTCTCCAGGGGCGACCGGGATCTCGGGGTTGCATTCCAGACGCACCCGGGGAGACAGGCATTCATCTCGAGTGGAAGCAAAGAACCCCGCTCTGCTCTCGAGTCGCGACGGGTATCTCTTGGAGCTCACTGGGTGGACTAAAGGGAGTCAAGCCTCCTGAGGCGTTTGGAGAGAGGTCGCGAGATTGGTCTCTAGGCCATGCAGGAGACGAAGGCCCTCATCTCGCGATGACGGGGGAGTCTCGGGGTTGTTCTCGAGCGGCGGCCCCAGGGTGCGGTTTCTCACGAGGTACGACGGCGAGGTCAGTGAGCCTCTCGTGGGGCGCCAGGGAAGTCGGGTCTCCATGCGAGTGGCGAGGGGGAGCGCGTCATTGCTCTCGAGCCATGGTAGGGGAATCTGGCCTCGAGACGTGTTGAAGAAGGTCTCTCGAGGTCTTTCTCGGGTTGAGGCAGGAAACCCTGGCTTCCCTCGACTTGTGCAGGTGACCTCAGGGGGCTTCTCATGGTGGCTCTGAGAAGTCAGGGAAACTGGAGGTGGGAGGGGCCTCTCGGGACTCCACTGGGTTTGGTGCATTGGAAGAGGGCCTCATCTCCAGTTGAGGCAGGAACCTCAGGGTTCCTCTGATTTCAGACTCCGATCGCAGGGTCCCTGCAGACTGGGGACAGGAGAGTCAGGCCTCGTCTTGGGTTGAGGCGTGGAACTCCGCTTGCCTCTCGAGGTGTCCCCGGGGAGAGAGGCCACTTGTCGAGCTGTATTTGGAACCTGGGGTTTTTTCCGGACGATGCACGGGCGAGTCACTGCCCCTTCGTGTTGACTTCATTCACAGGGTGGAGTTCGGAGAGGTGTCCGGGCATCGGGTTCTTATCAAGAGGGGACCGGGAAATCGGGGTGCTTCGCAATGTGGAAGCACCCACGAGGCCACGTCTGGAATGTCGTCGTGAGACCGGCCTCATCCTGAGGTGCGACCGGAAGGTCGGGAACCCCTTCCAGACAAAGCAGGGGAGTCGACCCTCCTGTCGAGATCAGGAGGGTAGAAGGGGCTCAGAGGAAGTGGTGCCGGAAAACCTCGGTGTTCCTCTCGAGGGAGACCGGGATGTCGGGGAACTTTGTGGGGCGCATCAAGGGTGCCAAGTACCGTTTCGACCTCCAATTCCTAACGTGGGACTTCTCCTGAGACGCTGTAGCGGGAAAGGGCTTCATCTTGCGATGACGGGGGAACCACGTGGTTTTTCTCGAGTTGCGGCGGGATTCTCGAGTTACGACGGGGAATTCAGGATGCCTCTTGTGTTGGCCCAGGGAAGTCCAATCTTCCATTCGAGTTGCGAAGGAAAGCTGGGGATTGCTCTCGAGTGACTGCAGGGCCAATAGACCTCATCTAGGCTTGTGTCCAGAAGCCAATGTTCCTCTCCAGGGGCGACAGGGATCTCGGGGTTGCATTCCAGACGCACCCGGGGAGACAGGCATTCATCTCGAGTGGAAGCAAAGAACCCCGCTCTGCTCTCGAGTCGCGACGGGTATCTCTTGGAGCTCACTGGGTGGACTAAAGGGAGTCAAGCCTCCTGAGGCGTTTGGAGAGAGGTCGCGAGATTGGTCTCTAGGCCATGCAGGAGACGAAGGCCCTCATCTCTCGATGACGGGGGAGTCTCGGGGTTGTTCTCGAGCGGCGGCCCCAGTGTGCGGTTTCTCACGAGGTACGACGGCGAGGTCAGTGAGCCTCTCGTGGGGCGCCAGGGAAGTCGGGTCTCCATGCGAGTGGCGAGGGGGAGCGCGTCATTGCTCTCGAGCCATGGTAGGGGAATCTGGCCTCGAGACGTGTTGAAGAAGGTCTCTCGAGGTCTTTCTCGGGTTGAGGCAGGAAACCCTGGCTTCCCTCGACTTGTGCAGGTGACCTCAGGGGGCTTCTCATGGTGGCTCTGAGAAGTCAGGGAAACTGGAGGTGGGAGGGGCCTCTCGGGACTCCACTGGGTTTGGTGCATTGGAAGAGGGCCTCATCTCCAGTTGAGGCAGGAACCTCAGGGTTCCTCTGATTTCAGACTCCGATCGCAGGGTCCCTGCAGACTGGGGACAGGAGAGTCAGGCCTCGTCTTGGGTTGAGGCATGGAACTCCGCTTGCCTCTCGAGGTGTCCCCGGGGAGAGAGGCCACTTGTCGAGCTGTATTTGGAACCTGGGGTTTTTTCCGGACGATGCACGGGCGAGTCACTGCCCCTTCGTGTTGACTTCATTCACAGGGTGGAGTTCGGAGAGGTGTCCGGGCATCGGGTTCTTATCAAGAGGGGACCGGGAAATCGGGGTGCTTCGCAATGTGGAAGCACCCACGAGGCCACGTCTGGAATGTCGTCGTGAGACCGGCCTCATCCTGAGGTGCGACCGGAAGGTCGGGAACCCCTTCCAGACAAAGCAGGGGAGTCGACCCTCCTGTCGAGATCAGGAGGGTAGAAGGGGCTCAGAGGAAGTGGTGCCGGAAAACCTCGGTGTTCCTCTCCAGGGAGACCGGGATGCCGGGGAACTTTGTGGGGCGCATCAAGGGTGCCAAGTACCGTTTCGACCTCCAATTCCTAACGTGGGACTTCTCCTGAGACGCTGTAGCGGGAAAGGGCTTCATCTTGCGATGACGGGGGAACCACGTGGTTTTTCTCGAGTTGCGGCGGGATTCTCGAGTTACGACGGGGAATTCAGGATGCCTCTTGTGTTGGCCCAGGCAAGTCCAATCTTCCATTCGAGTTGCGAAGGAAAGCTGGGGATTGCTCTCGAGTGACTGCAGGGCCAATAGACCTCATCTAGGCTTGTGTCCAGAAGCCAATGTTCCTCTCCAGGGGCGACAGGGATCTCGGGGTTGCATTCCAGACGCACCCGGGGAGACAGGCATTCATCTCGAGTGGAAGCAAAGAACCCCGCTCTGCTCTCGAGTCGCGACGGGTATCTCTTGGAGCTCACTGGGTGGACTAAAGGGAGTCAAGCCTCCTGAGGCGTTTGGAGAGAGGTCGCGAGATTGGCCTCTAGGCCATGCAGGAGACGAAGGCCCTCATCTCGCGATGACGGGGGAGTCTCGGGGTGGTTCTCGAGCGGCGGCCCCAGGGTGCGGTTTCTCACGAGGTACGACGGCGAGGTCAGTGAGCCTCTCGTGGGGCGCCAGGGAAGTCGGGTCTCCATGCGAGTGGCGAGGGGGAGCGCGTCATTGCTCTCGAGTCATGGTAGGGGAATCTGGCCTCGAGACGTGTTGAAGAAGGTCTCTCGAGGTCTTTCTCGGGTTGAGGCAGGAAACCCTGGCTTCCCTCGACTTGTGCAGGTGACCTCAGGGGGCTTCTCATGGTGGCTCTGAGAAGTCAGGGAAACTGGAGGTGGGAGGGGCCTCTCGGGACTCCACTGGGTTTGGTGCATTGGAAGAGGGCCTCATCTCCAGTTGAGGCAGGAACCTCAGGGTTCCTCTGATTTCAGACTCCGATCGCAGGGTCCCTGCAGACTGGGGACAGGAGAGTCAGGCCTCGTCTTGGGTTGAGGCATGGAACTCCGCTTGCCTCTCGAGGTGTCCCCGGGGAGAGAGGCCACTTGTCGAGCTGTATTTGGAACCTGGGGTTTTTTCCGACGATGCACGGGCGAGTCACTGCCCCTTCGTGTTGACTTCATTCACAGGGTGGAGTTCGGAGAGGTGTCCGGGCATCGGGTTCTTATCAAGAGGGGACCGGGAAATCGGGGTGCTTCGGAATGTGGAAGCACCCACGAGGCCACGTCTGGAATGTCTTCGTGAGACCGGCCTCATCCTGAGGTGCGACCGGAAGGTCGGGAACCCCTTCCAGACAAAGCAGGGGAGTCGACCCTCCTGTCGAGATCAGGAGGGTAGAAGGGGCTCAGAGGAAGTGGTGCCGGAAAACCTCAGTGTTCCTCTCGAGGGAGACCGGGATTTCGGGGAACTTTGTGGGTCGCATCAAGGGTGCCAAGTACCGTTTCGACCTCCAATTCCTAACGTGGGACTTCTCCTGAGACGCTGTAGCGGGAAAGGGCTTCATCTTGCGATGACGGGGGAACCACGTGGTTTTTCTCGAGTTGCGGCGGGATTCTCGAGTTACGACGGGGAATTCAGGATGCCTCTTGTGTTGGCCCAGGGAAGTCCAATCTTCCATTCGAGTTGCGAAGGAAAGCTGGGGATTGCTCTCGAGTGACTGCAGGGCCAATAGACCTCATCTAGGCTTGTGTCCAGAAGCCAATGTTCCTCTCCAGGGGCGACAGGGATCTCGGGGTTGCATTCCAGACGCACCCGGGGAGACAGGCATTCATCTCGAGTGGAAGCAAAGAACCCCGCTCTGCTCTCGAGTCGCGACGGGTATCTCTTGGAGCTCACTGGGTGGACTAAAGGGAGTCAAGCCTCCTGAGGCGTTTGGAGAGAGGTCGCGAGATTGGTCTCTAGGCCATGCAGGAGACGAAGGCCCTCATCTCGCGATGACGGGGGAGTCTCGGGGTTGTTCTCGAGCGGCGGCCCCAGTGTGCGGTTTCTCACGAGGTACGACGGCGAGGTCAGTGAGCCTCTCGTGGGGCGCCAGGGAAGTCGGGTCTCCATGCGAGTGGCGAGGGGGAGCGCGTCATTGCTCTCGAGCCATGGTAGGGGAATCTGGCCTCGAGACGTGTTGAAGAAGGTCTCTCGAGGTCTTTCTCGGGTTGAGGCAGGAAACCCTGGGCTTCCCTCGACTTGTGCAGGTGACCTCAGGGGGCTTCTCATGGTGGCTCTGAGAAGCCAGGGAAACTGGAGGTGGGAGGGGCCTCTCGGGACTCCACTGGGTTTGGTGCATTGGAAGAGGGCCTCATCTCCAGTTGAGGCAGGAACCGCAGGGTACCTCTGATTTCAGACTCCGATCGCAGGGTCCCTGCAGACTGGGGACAGGAGAGTCAGGCCTCGTCTTGGGTTGAGGCATGGAACTCCGCTTGCCTCTCGAGATGTCCCCGGGGAGAGAGGCCGCTTGTCGAGCTGTATTTGGAACCTGGGGTTTTTTCCGAACGATGCACGGAAAAACTGCCCCTTCGTGTTGACTTCATTCACAGGGTGGAGTTCGGAGAGGTGTCCGGGCATCGGGTTCTTATCAAGAGGGGACCGGGAAATCGGGGTCCTTCGGAATGTGGAACCACCCACGAGGCCACGTCTGGAATGTCTTCGTGAGACCGGCCTCATCCTGAGGTGCGACCGGAAGGTCGGGAACCCCTTCCAGACAAAGCAGGGGAGTCGACCCTCCTGTCGAGATCAGGAGGGTAGAAGGGCTCAGAGGAAGGGGGTGCCGGAAAACCTCAGTGTTCCTCTCGAGGGAGACCGGGATTTCGGGGAACTTTGTGGGTCGCATCAAGGGTGCCAAGTACCGTTTCGACCTCCAATTCCTAACGTGGGACTTCTCCTGAGACGCTGTAGCGGGAAAGGGCTTCATCTTGCGATGACGGGGGAACCACGTGGTTTTTCTCGAGTTGCGGCGGGATTCTCGAGTTACGACGGGGAATTCAGGATGCCTCTTGTGTTGGCCCAGGGAAGTCCAATCTTCCATTCGAGTTGCGAAGGAAAGCTGGGGATTGCTCTCGAGTGACTGCAGGGCCAATAGACCTCATCTAGGCTTGTGTCCAGAAGCCAATGTTCCTCTCCAGGGGCGACAGGGATCTCGGGGTTGCATTCCAGACGCACCCGGGGAGACAGGCATTCATCTCGAGTGGAAGCAAAGAACCCCGCTCTGCTCTCGAGTCGCGACGGGTATCTCTTGGAGCTCACTGGGTGGACTAAAGGGAGTCAAGCCTCCTGAGGCGTTTGGAGAGAGGTCGCGAGATTGGCCTCTAGGCCATGCAGGAGACGAAGGCCCTCATCTCTCGATGACGGGGGAGTCTCGGGGTTGTTCTCGAGCGGCGGCCCCAGTGTGCGGTTTCTCACGAGGTACGACGGCGAGGTCAGTGAGCCTCTCGTGGGGCGCCAGGGAAGTCGGGTCTCCATGCGAGTGGCGAGGGGGAGCGCGTCATTGCTCTCGAGTCATGGTAGGGGAATCTGGCCTCGAGACGTGTTGAAGAAGGTCTCTCGAGGTCTTTCTCGGGTTGAGGCAGGAAACCCTGGGCTTCCCTCGACTTGTGCAGGTGACCTCAGGGGGCTTCTCATGGTGGCTCTGAGAAGTCAGGGAAACTGGAGGTGGGAGGGGCCTCTCGGGACTCCACTGGGTTTGGTGCATTGGAAGAGGGCCTCATCTCCAGTTGAGGCAGGAACCTCAGGGTTCCTCTGATTTCAGACTCCGATCGCAGGGTCCCTGCAGACTGGGGACAGGAGAGTCAGGCCTCGTCTTGGGTTGAGGCATGGAACTCCGCTTGCCTCTCGAGGTGTCCCCGGGGAGAGAGGCCACTTGTCGAGCTGTATTTGGAACCTGGGGTTTTTTCCGGACGATGCACGGGCGAGTCACTGCCCCTTCGTGTTGACTTCATTCACAGGGTGGAGTTCGGAGAGGTGTCCGGGCATCGGGTTCTTATCAAGAGGGGACCGGGAAATCGGGGTCCTACGGAATGTGGAAGCACCCACGAGGCCACGTCTGGAATGTCGTCGTGAGACCGGCCTCATCCTGAGGTGCGACCGGAAGGTCGGGAACCCCTTCCAGACAAAGCAGGGGAGTCGACCCTCCTGTCGAGATCAGGAGGGTAGAAGGGGCTCAGAGGAAGTGGTGCCGGAAAACCTCGGTGTTCCTCTCGAGGGAGACCGGGATTTCGGGGAACTTTGTGGGTCGCATCAAGGGTGCCAAGTACCGTTTCGACCTCCAATTCCTAACGTGGGACTTCTCCTGAGACGCTGTAGCGGGAAAGGGCTTCATCTTGCGATGACGGGGGAGCCACGTGGTTTTTCTCGAGTTGCGGCGGGATTCTCGAGTTACGACGGGGAATTCAGGATGCCTCTTGTGTTGGCCCAGGGAAGTCCAATCTTCCATTCGAGTTGCGAAGGAAAGCTGGGGATTGCTCTCGAGTGACTGCAGGGCCAATAGACCTCATCTAGGCTTGTGTCCAGAAGCCAATGTTCCTCTCCAGGGGCGACAGGGATCTCGGGGTTGCATTCCAGACGCACCCGGGGAGACAGGCATTCATCTCGAGTGGAAGCAAAGAACCCCGCTCTGCTCTCGAGTCGCGACGGGTATCTCTTGGAGCTCACTGGGTGGACTAAAGGGAGTCAAGCCTCCTGAGGCGTTTGGAGAGAGGTCGCGAGATTGGTCTCTAGGCCATGCAGGAGACGAAGGCCCTCATCTCGCGATGACGGGGGAGTCTCGGGGTTGTTCTCGAGCGGCGGCCCCAGTGTGCGGTTTCTCACGAGGTACGACGGCGAGGTCAGTGAGCCTCTCGTGGGGCGCCAGGGAAGTCGGGTCTCCATGCGAGTGGCGAGGGGGAGCGCGTCATTGCTCTCGAGTCATGGTAGGGGAATCTGGCCTCGAGACGTGTTGAAGAAGGTCTCTCGAGGTCTTTCTCGGGTTGAGGCAGGAAACCCTGGGCTTCCCTCGACTTGTGCAGGTGACCTCAGGGGGCTTCTCATGGTGGCTCTGAGAAGTCAGGGAAACTGGAGGTGGGAGGGGCCTCTCGGGACTCCACTGGGTTTGGTGCATTGGAAGAGGGCCTCATCTCCAGTTGAGGCAGGAACCTCAGGGTTCCTCTGATTTCAGACTCCGATCGCAGGGTCCCTGCAGACTGGGGACAGGAGAGTCAGGCCTCGTCTTGGGTTGAGGCATGGAACTCCGCTTGCCTCTCGAGATGTCCCCGGGGAGAGAGGCCGCTTGTCGAGCTGTATTTGGAACCTGGGGTTTTTTCCGACGATGCACGGAAAAACTGCCCCTTCGTGTTGACTTCATTCACAGGGTGGAGTTCGGAGAGGTGTCCGGGCATCGGGTTCTTATCAAGAGGGGACCGGGAAATCGGGGTCCTACGGAATGTGGAACCACCCACGAGGCCACGTCTGGAATGTCTTCGTGAGACCGGCCTCATCCTGAGGTGCGACCGGAAGGTCGGGAACCCCTTCCAGACAAAGCAGGGGAGTCGACCCTCCTGTCGAGATCAGGAGGGGAGAAGGGCTCAGAGGAGGGGGTGCCGGAAAACCTCGGTGTTCCTCTCGAGGGAGACCGGGATTTCGGGGAACTTTGTGGGTCGCATCAAGGGTGCCAAGTGCCCTTTCGACCTCCAATTCCTAACGTGGGACTTCTCCTGAGACGCTGTAGCGGGAAAGGGCTTCATCTTGCGATGACGGGGGAGCCACGTGGTTTTTCTCGAGTTACGGCGGGATTCTCGAGTTACGACGGGGAATTCAGGCTGCCTCTTGTGTTGGCCCAGGCAAGTCCAATCTTCCATTCGAGTTGCGAAGGAAAGCTGGGGATTGCTCTCGAGTGACTGCAGGGCCAATAGACCTCATCTAGGCTTGTGTCCAGAAGCCAATGTTCCTCTCCAGGGGCGACAGGGATCTCGGGGTTGCATTCCAGACGCACCCGGGGAGACAGGCATTCATCTCGAGTGGAAGCAAAGAACCCCGCTCTGCTCTCGAGTCGCGACGGGTATCTCTTGGAGCTCACTGGGTGGACTCAAGGGAGTCAAGCCTCCTGAGGCGTTTGGAGAGAGGTCGCGAGATTGGTCTCTAGGCCATGCAGGAGACGAAGGCCCTCATCTCTCGATGACGGGGGAATCTCGGGGTTGTTCTCGAGCGGCGGCCCCAGTGTGCGGTTTCTCACGAGGTACGACGGCGAGGTCAGTGAGCCTCTCGTGGGGCGCCAGGGAAGTCGGGTCTCCATGCGAGTGGCGAGGGGGAGCGCGTCATTGCTCCCGAGCCATGGTAGGGGAATCTGGCCTCGAGACGTGTTGAAGAAGGTCTCTCAAGGTCTTTCTCGGGTTGAGGCAGGAAACCCTGGGTTCCCTCGACTTGTGCAGGTGACCTCAGGGGGCTTCTCATGGTGGCTCTGAGAAGCCAGGGAAACTGGAGGTGGGAGGGGCCTCTCGGGACTCCACTGGGTTTGGTGCATTGGAAGAGGGCCTCATCTCCAGTTGAGGCAGGAACCGCAGGGTACCTCTGATTTCAGACTCCGATCGCAGGGTCCCTGCAGACTGGGGACAGGAGAGTCAGGCCTCGTCTTGGGTTGAGGCATGGAACTCCGCTTGCCTCTCGAGATGTCCCCGGGGAGAGAGGCCGCTTGTCGAGCTGTATTTGGAACCTGGGGTTTTTTCCGAACGATGCACGGAAAAACTGCCCCTTCGTGTTGACTTCATTCACAGGGTGGAGTTCGGAGAGGTGTCCGGGCATCGGGTTCTTATCAAGAGGGGACCGGGAAATCGGGGTCCTTCGGAATGTGGAACCACCCACGAGGCCACGTCTGGAATGTCTTCGTGAGACCGGCCTCATCCTGAGGTGCGACCGGAAGGTCGGGAACCCCTTCCAGACAAAGCAGGGGAGTCGACCCTCCTGTCCAGATCAGGAGGGGAGAAAGGGCTCAGAGGAGGGGGTGCCGGAAAACCTCGGTGTTCCTCTCGAGGGAGACCGGGATTTCGGGGAACTTTGTGGGTCGCATCAAGGGTGCCAAGTGCCCTTTCGACCTCCAATTCCTAACGTGGGACTTCTCCTGAGACGCTGTAGCGGGAAAGGGCTTCATCTTGCGATGACGGGGGAGCCACGTGGTTTTTCTCGAGTTACGGCGGGATTCTCGAGTTACGACGGGGAATTCAGGCTGCCTCTTGTGTTGGCCCAGGCAAGTCCAATCTTCCATTCGAGTTGCGAAGGAAAGCTGGGGATTGCTCTCGAGTGACTGCAGGGCCAATAGACCTCATCTAGGCTTGTGTCCAGAAGCCAATGTTCCTCTCCAGGGGCGACAGGGATCTCGGGGTTGCATTCCAGACGCACCCGGGGAGACAGGCATTCATCTCGAGTGGAAGCAAAGAACCCCGCTCTGCTCTCGAGTCGCGACGGGTATCTCTTGGAGCTCACTGGGTGGACTCAAGGGAGTCAAGCCTCCTGAGGCGTTTGGAGAGAGGTCGCGAGATTGGTCTCTAGGCCATGCAGGAGACGAAGGCCCTCATCTCTCGATGACGGGGGAATCTCGGGGTTGTTCTCGAGCGGCGGCCCCAGTGTGCGGTTTCTCACGAGGTACGACGGCGAGGTCAGTGAGCCTCTCGTGGGGCGCCAGGGAAGTCGGGTCTCCATGCGAGTGGCGAGGGGGAGCGCGTCATTGCTCCCGAGCCATGGTAGGGGAATCTGGCCTCGAGACGTGTTGAAGAAGGTCTCTCGAGGTCGTTCTCGGGTTGAGGCAGGAAACCCTGGGTTCCCTCGACTTGTGCAGGTGACCTCAGGGGGCTTCTCATGGTGGCTCTGAGAAGCCAGGGAAACTGGAGGTGGGAGGGGCCTCTCGGGACTCCACTGGGTTTGGTGCATTGGAAGAGGGCCTCATCTCCAGTTGAGGCAGGAACCGCAGGGTACCTCTGATTTCAGACTCCGATCGCAGGGTCCCTGCAGACTGGGGACAGGAGAGTCAGGCCTCGTCTTGGGTTGAGGCATGGAACTCCGCTTGCCTCTCGAGATGTCCCCGGGGAGAGAGGCCGCTTGTCGAGCTGTATTTGGAACCTGGGGTTTTTTCCGAACGATGCACGGAAAAACTGCCCCTTCGTGTTGACTTCATTCACAGGGTGGAGTTCGGAGAGGTGTCCGGGCATCGGGTTCTTATCAAGAGGGGACCGGGAAATCGGGGTCCTACGGAATGTGGAACCACCCACGAGGCCACGTCTGGAATGTCTTCGTGAGACCGGCCTCATCCTGAGGTGCGACCGGAAGGTCGGGAACCCCTTCCAGACAAAGCAGGGGAGTCGACCCTCCTGTCCAGATCAGGAGGGGAGAAAGGGCTCAGAGGAGGGGGTGCCGGAAAACCTCGGTGTTCCTCTCGAGGGAGACCGGGATTTCGGGGAACTTTGTGGGTCGCATCAAGGGTGCCAAGTGCCCTTTCGACCTCCAATTCCTAACGTGGGACTTCTCCTGAGACGCTGTAGCGGGAAAGGGCTTCATCTTGCGATGACGGGGGAGCCACGTGGTTTTTCTCGAGTTACGGCGGGATTCTCGAGTTACGACGGGGAATTCAGGCTGCCTCTTGTGTTGGCCCAGGCAAGTCCAATCTTCCATTCGAGTTGCGAAGGAAAGCTGGGGATTGCTCTCGAGTGACTGCAGGGCCAATAGACCTCATCTAGGCTTGTGTCCAGAAGCCAATGTTCCTCTCCAGGGGCGACAGGGATCTCGGGGTTGCATTCCAGACGCACCCGGGGAGACAGGCATTCATCTCGAGTGGAAGCAAAGAACCCCGCTCTGCTCTCGAGTCGCGACGGGTATCTCTTGGAGCTCACTGGGTGGACTCAAGGGAGTCAAGCCTCCTGAGGCGTTTGGAGAGAGGTCGCGAGATTGGTCTCTAGGCCATGCAGGAGACGAAGGCCCTCATCTCTCGATGACGGGGGCATCTCGGGGTTGTTCTCGAGCGGCGGCCCCAGTGTGCGGTTTCTCACGAGGTACGACGGCGAGGTCAGTGAGCCTCTCGTGGGGCGCCAGGGAAGTCGGGTCTCCATGCGAGTGGCGAGGGGGAGCGCGTCATTGCTCCCGAGCCATGGTAGGGGAATCTGGCCTCGAGACGTGTTGAAGAAGGTCTCTCGAGGTCTTTCTCGGGTTGAGGCAGGAAACCCTGGGTTCCCTCGACTTGTGCAGGTGACCTCAGGGGGCTTCTCATGGTGGCTCTGAGAAGTCAGGGAAACTGGAGGTGGGAGGGGCCTCTCGGGACTCCACTGGGTTTGGTGCATTGGAAGAGGGCCTCATCTCCAGTTGAGGCAGGAACCGCAGGGTACCTCTGATTTCAGACTCCGATCGCAGGGTCCCTGCAGACTGGGGACAGGAGAGTCAGGCCTCGTCTTGGGTTGAGGCATGGAACTCCGCTTGCCTCTCGAGATGTCCCCGGGGAGAGAGGCCGCTTGTCGAGCTGTATTTGGAACCTGGGGTTTTTTCCGAACGATGCACGGAAAAACTGCCCCTTCGTGTTGACTTCATTCACAGGGTGGAGTTCGGAGAGGTGTCCGGGCATCGGGTTCTTATCAAGAGGGGACCGGGAAATCGGGGTCCTACGGAATGTGGAACCACCCACGAGGCCACGTCTGGAATGTCTTCGTGAGACCGGCCTCATCCTGAGGTGCGACCGGAAGGTCGGGAACCCCTTCCAGACAAAGCAGGGGAGTCGACCCTCCTGTCCAGATCAGGAGGGGAGAAAGGGCTCAGAGGAGGGGGTGCCGGAAAACCTCAGTGTTCCTCTCGAGGGAGACCGGGATTTCGGGGAACTTTGTGGGTCGCATCAAGGGTGCCAAGTGCCCTTTCGACCTCCAATTCCTAACGTGGGACTTCTCCTGAGGCGCTGTAGCGGGAAAGGGCTTCATCTTGCGATGACGGGGGAGCCACGTGGTTTTTCTCGAGTTACGGCGGGATTCTCGAGTTACGACGGGGAATTCAGGCTGCCTCTTGTGTTGGCCCAGGCAAGTCCAATCTTCCATTCGAGTTGCGAAGGAAAGCTGGGGATTGCTCTCGAGTGACTGCAGGGCCAATAGACCTCATCTAGGCTTGTGTCCAGAAGCCAATGTTCCTCTCCAGGGGCGACAGGGATCTCGGGGTTGCATTCCAGACGCACCCGGGGAGACAGGCATTCATCTCGAGTGGAAGCAAAGAACCCCGCTCTGCTCTCGAGTCGCGACGGGTATCTCTTGGAGCTCACTGGGTGGACTCAAGGGAGTCAAGCCTCCTGAGGCGTTTGGAGAGAGGTCGCGAGATTGGTCTCTAGGCCATGCAGGAGACGAAGGCCCTCATCTCTCGATGACGGGGGAATCTCGGGGTTGTTCTCGAGCGGCGGCCCCAGTGTGCGGTTTCTCACGAGGTACGACGGCGAGGTCAGTGAGCCTCTCGTGGGGCGCCAGGGAAGTCGGGTCTCCATGCGAGTGGCGAGGGGGAGCGCGTCATTGCTCCCGAGCCATGGTAGGGGAATCTGGCCTCGAGACGTGTTGAAGAAGGTCTCTCGAGGTCTTTCCCGGGTTGAGGCAGGAAACCCTGGGTTCCCTCGACTTGTGCAGGTGACCTCAGGGGGCTTCTCATGGTGGCTCTGAGAAGCCAGGGAAACTGGAGGTGGGAGGGGCCTCTCGGGACTCCACTGGGCTTGGTGCATTGGAAGAGGGCCTCATCTCCAGTTGAGGCAGGAACCGCAGGGTACCTCTGATTTCAGACTCCGATCGCAGGGTCCCTGCAGACTGGGGACAGGAGAGTCAGGCCTCGTCTTGGGTTGAGGCATGGAACTCCGCTTGCCTCTCGAGATGTCCCCGGGGAGAGAGGCCGCTTGTCGAGCTGTATTTGGAACCTGGGGTTTTTTCCGAACGATGCACGGAAAAACTGCCCCTTCGTGTTGACTTCATTCACAGGGTGGAGTTCGGAGAGGTGTCCGGGCATCGGGTTCTTATCAAGAGGGGACCGGGAAATCGGGGTCCTACGGAATGTGGAACCACCCACGAGGCCACGTCTGGAATGTCTTCGTGAGACCGGCCTCATCCTGAGGTGCGACCGGAAGGTCGGGAACCCCTTCCAGACAAAGCAGGGGAGTCGACCCTCCTGTCCAGATCAGGAGGGGAGAAAGGGCTCAGAGGAGGGGGTGCCGGAAAACCTCAGTGTTCCTCTCGAGGGAGACCGGGATTTCGGGGAACTTTGTGGGTCGCATCAAGGGTGCCAAGTGCCCTTTCGACCTCCAATTCCTAACGTGGGACTTCTCCTGAGGCGCTGTAGCGGGAAAGGGCTTCATCTTGCGATGACGGGGGAGCCACGTGGTTTTTCTCGAGTTACGGCGGGATTCTCGAGTTACGACGGGGAATTCAGGCTGCCTCTTGTGTTGGCCCAGGCAAGTCCAATCTTCCATTCGAGTTGCGAAGGAAAGCTGGGGATTGCTCTCGAGTGACTGCAGGGCCAATAGACCTCATCTAGGCTTGTGTCCAGAAGCCAATGTTCCTCTCCAGGGGCGACAGGGATCTCGGGGTTGCATTCCAGACGCACCCGGGGAGACAGGCATTCATCTCGAGTGGAAGCAAAGAACCCCGCTCTGCTCTCGAATCGCGACGGGTATCTCTTGGAGCTCACTGGGTGGACTCAAGGGAGTCAAGCCTCCTGAGGCGTTTGGAGAGAGGTCGCGAGATTGGTCTCTAGGCCATGCAGGAGACGAAGGCCCTCATCTCTCGATGACGGGGGAATCTCGGGGTTGTTCTCGAGCGGCGGCCCCAGTGTGCGGTTTCTCACGAGGTACGACGGCGAGGTCAGTGAGCCTCTCGTGGGGCGCCAGGGAAGTCGGGTCTCCATGCGAGTGGCGAGGGGGAGCGCGTCATTGCTCCCGAGCCATGGTAGGGGAATCTGGCCTCGAGACGTGTTGAAGAAGGTCTCTCGAGGTCTTTCCCGGGTTGAGGCAGGAAACCCTGGGTTCCCTCGACTTGTGCAGGTGACCTCAGGGGGCTTCTCATGGTGGCTCTGAGAAGCCAGGGAAACTGGAGGTGGGAGGGGCCTCTCGGGACTCCACTGGGCTTGGTGCATTGGAAGAGGGCCTCATCTCCAGTTGAGGCAGGAACCGCAGGGTACCTCTGATTTCAGACTCCGATCGCAGGGTCCCTGCAGACTGGGGACAGGAGAGTCAGGCCTCGTCTTGGGTTGAGGCATGGAACTCCGCTTGCCTCTCGAGATGTCCCCGGGGAGAGAGGCCGCTTGTCGAGCTGTATTTGGAACCTGGGGTTTTTTCCGAACGATGCACGGAAAAACTGCCCCTTCGTGTTGACTTCATTCACAGGGTGGAGTTCGGAGAGGTGTCCGGGCATCGGGTTCTTATCAAGAGGGGACCGGGAAATCGGGGTCCTACGGAATGTGGAACCACCCACGAGGCCACGTCTGGAATGTCTTCGTGAGACCGGCCTCATCCTGAGGTGCGACCGGAAGGTCGGGAACCCCTTCCAGACAAAGCAGGGGAGTCGACCCTCCTGTCCAGATCAGGAGGGGAGAAAGGGCTCAGAGGAGGGGGTGCCGGAAAACCTCAGTGTTCCTCTCGAGGGAGACCGGGATTTCGGGGAACTTTGTGGGTCGCATCAAGGGTGCCAAGTGCCCTTTCGACCTCCAATTCCTAACGTGGGACTTCTCCTGAGGCGCTGTAGCGGGAAAGGGCTTCATCTTGCGATGACGGGGGAGCCACGTGGTTTTTCTCGAGTTACGGCGGGATTCTCGAGTTACGACGGGGAATTCAGGCTGCCTCTTGTGTTGGCCCAGGCAAGTCCAATCTTCCATTCGAGTTGCGAAGGAAAGCTGGGGATTGCTCTCGAGTGACTGCAGGGCCAATAGACCTCATCTAGGCTTGTGTCCAGAAGCCAATGTTCCTCTCCAGGGGCGACAGGGATCTCGGGGTTGCATTCCAGACGCACCCGGGGAGACAGGCATTCATCTCGAGTGGAAGCAAAGAACCCCGCTCTGCTCTCGAATCGCGACGGGTATCTCTTGGAGCTCACTGGGTGGACTCAAGGGAGTCAAGCCTCCTGAGGCGTTTGGAGAGAGGTCGCGAGATTGGTCTCTAGGCCATGCAGGAGACGAAGGCCCTCATCTCTCGATGACGGGGGAATCTCGGGGTTGTTCTCGAGCGGCGGCCCCAGTGTGCGGTTTCTCACGAGGTACGACGGCGAGGTCAGTGAGCCTCTCGTGGGGCGCCAGGGAAGTCGGGTCTCCATGCGAGTGGCGAGGGGGAGCGCGTCATTGCTCCCGAGCCATGGTAGGGGAATCTGGCCTCGAGACGTGTTGAAGAAGGTCTCTCGAGGTCTTTCCCGGGTTGAGGCAGGAAACCCTGGGTTCCCTCGACTTGTGCAGGTGACCTCAGGGGGCTTCTCATGGTGGCTCTGAGAAGCCAGGGAAACTGGAGGTGGGAGGGGCCTCTCGGGACTCCACTGGGCTTGGTGCATTGGAAGAGGGCCTCATCTCCAGTTGAGGCAGGAACCGCAGGGTACCTCTGATTTCAGACTCCGATCGCAGGGTCCCTGCAGACTGGGGACAGGAGAGTCAGGCCTCGTCTTGGGTTGAGGCATGGAACTCCGCTTGCCTCTCGAGATGTCCCCGGGGAGAGAGGCCGCTTGTCGAGCTGTATTTGGAACCTGGGGTTTTTTCCGAACGATGCACGGAAAAACTGCCCCTTCGTGTTGACTTCATTCACAGGGTGGAGTTCGGAGAGGTGTCCGGGCATCGGGTTCTTATCAAGAGGGGACCGGGAAATCGGGGTCCTACGGAATGTGGAACCACCCACGAGGCCACGTCTGGAATGTCTTCGTGAGACCGGCCTCATCCTGAGGTGCGACCGGAAGGTCGGGAACCCCTTCCAGACAAAGCAGGGGAGTCGACCCTCCTGTCCAGATCAGGAGGGGAGAAAGGGCTCAGAGGAGGGGGTGCCGGAAAACCTCAGTGTTCCTCTCGAGGGAGACCGGGATTTCGGGGAACTTTGTGGGTCGCATCAAGGGTGCCAAGTGCCCTTTCGACCTCCAATTCCTAACGTGGGACTTCTCCTGAGGCGCTGTAGCGGGAAAGGGCTTCATCTTGCGATGACGGGGGAGCCACGTGGTTTTTCTCGAGTTACGGCGGGATTCTCGAGTTACGACGGGGAATTCAGGCTGCCTCTTGTGTTGGCCCAGGCAAGTCCAATCTTCCATTCGAGTTGCGAAGGAAAGCTGGGGATTGCTCTCGAGTGACTGCAGGGCCAATAGACCTCATCTAGGCTTGTGTCCAGAAGCCAATGTTCCTCTCCAGGGGCGACAGGGATCTCGGGGTTGCATTCCAGACGCACCCGGGGAGACAGGCATTCATCTCGAGTGGAAGCAAAGAACCCCGCTCTGCTCTCGAATCGCGACGGGTATCTCTTGGAGCTCACTGGGTGGACTCAAGGGAGTCAAGCCTCCTGAGGCGTTTGGAGAGAGGTCGCGAGATTGGTCTCTAGGCCATGCAGGAGACGAAGGCCCTCATCTCTCGATGACGGGGGAATCTCGGGGTTGTTCTCGAGCGGCGGCCCCAGTGTGCGGTTTCTCACGAGGTACGACGGCGAGGTCAGTGAGCCTCTCGTGGGGCGCCAGGGAAGTCGGGTCTCCATGCGAGTGGCGAGGGGGAGCGCGTCATTGCTCCCGAGCCATGGTAGGGGAATCTGGCCTCGAGACGTGTTGAAGAAGGTCTCTCGAGGTCTTTCCCGGGTTGAGGCAGGAAACCCTGGGTTCCCTCGACTTGTGCAGGTGACCTCAGGGGGCTTCTCATGGTGGCTCTGAGAAGCCAGGGAAACTGGAGGTGGGAGGGGCCTCTCGGGACTCCACTGGGCTTGGTGCATTGGAAGAGGGCCTCATCTCCAGTTGAGGCAGGAACCGCAGGGTACCTCTGATTTCAGACTCCGATCGCAGGGTCCCTGCAGACTGGGGACAGGAGAGTCAGGCCTCGTCTTGGGTTGAGGCATGGAACTCCGCTTGCCTCTCGAGATGTCCCCGGGGAGAGAGGCCGCTTGTCGAGCTGTATTTGGAACCTGGGGTTTTTTCCGAACGATGCACGGAAAAACTGCCCCTTCGTGTTGACTTCATTCACAGGGTGGAGTTCGGAGAGGTGTCCGGGCATCGGGTTCTTATCAAGAGGGGACCGGGAAATCGGGGTCCTACGGAATGTGGAACCACCCACGAGGCCACGTCTGGAATGTCTTCGTGAGACCGGCCTCATCCTGAGGTGCGACCGGAAGGTCGGGAACCCCTTCCAGACAAAGCAGGGGAGTCGACCCTCCTGTCCAGATCAGGAGGGGAGAAAGGGCTCAGAGGAGGGGGTGCCGGAAAACCTCAGTGTTCCTCTCGAGGGAGACCGGGATTTCGGGGAACTTTGTGGGTCGCATCAAGGGTGCCAAGTGCCCTTTCGACCTCCAATTCCTAACGTGGGACTTCTCCTGAGGCGCTGTAGCGGGAAAGGGCTTCATCTTGCGATGACGGGGGAGCCACGTGGTTTTTCTCGAGTTACGGCGGGATTCTCGAGTTACGACGGGGAATTCAGGCTGCCTCTTGTGTTGGCCCAGGCAAGTCCAATCTTCCATTCGAGTTGCGAAGGAAAGCTGGGGATTGCTCTCGAGTGACTGCAGGGCCAATAGACCTCATCTAGGCTTGTGTCCAGAAGCCAATGTTCCTCTCCAGGGGCGACAGGGATCTCGGGGTTGCATTCCAGACGCACCCGGGGAGACAGGCATTCATCTCGAGTGGAAGCAAAGAACCCCGCTCTGCTCTCGAATCGCGACGGGTATCTCTTGGAGCTCACTGGGTGGACTCAAGGGAGTCAAGCCTCCTGAGGCGTTTGGAGAGAGGTCGCGAGATTGGTCTCTAGGCCATGCAGGAGACGAAGGCCCTCATCTCTCGATGACGGGGGAATCTCGGGGTTGTTCTCGAGCGGCGGCCCCAGTGTGCGGTTTCTCACGAGGTACGACGGCGAGGTCAGTGAGCCTCTCGTGGGGCGCCAGGGAAGTCGGGTCTCCATGCGAGTGGCGAGGGGGAGCGCGTCATTGCTCCCGAGCCATGGTAGGGGAATCTGGCCTCGAGACGTGTTGAAGAAGGTCTCTCGAGGTCTTTCCCGGGTTGAGGCAGGAAACCCTGGGTTCCCTCGACTTGTGCAGGTGACCTCAGGGGGCTTCTCATGGTGGCTCTGAGAAGCCAGGGAAACTGGAGGTGGGAGGGGCCTCTCGGGACTCCACTGGGCTTGGTGCATTGGAAGAGGGCCTCATCTCCAGTTGAGGCAGGAACCGCAGGGTACCTCTGATTTCAGACTCCGATCGCAGGGTCCCTGCAGACTGGGGACAGGAGAGTCAGGCCTCGTCTTGGGTTGAGGCATGGAACTCCGCTTGCCTCTCGAGATGTCCCCGGGGAGAGAGGCCGCTTGTCGAGCTGTATTTGGAACCTGGGGTTTTTTCCGAACGATGCACGGAAAAACTGCCCCTTCGTGTTGACTTCATTCACAGGGTGGAGTTCGGAGAGGTGTCCGGGCATCGGGTTCTTATCAAGAGGGGACCGGGAAATCGGGGTCCTACGGAATGTGGAACCACCCACGAGGCCACGTCTGGAATGTCTTCGTGAGACCGGCCTCATCCTGAGGTGCGACCGGAAGGTCGGGAACCCCTTCCAGACAAAGCAGGGGAGTCGACCCTCCTGTCCAGATCAGGAGGGGAGAAAGGGCTCAGAGGAGGGGGTGCCGGAAAACCTCAGTGTTCCTCTCGAGGGAGACCGGGATTTCGGGGAACTTTGTGGGTCGCATCAAGGGTGCCAAGTGCCCTTTCGACCTCCAATTCCTAACGTGGGACTTCTCCTGAGGCGCTGTAGCGGGAAAGGGCTTCATCTTGCGATGACGGGGGAGCCACGTGGTTTTTCTCGAGTTACGGCGGGATTCTCGAGTTACGACGGGGAATTCAGGCTGCCTCTTGTGTTGGCCCAGGCAAGTCCAATCTTCCATTCGAGTTGCGAAGGAAAGCTGGGGATTGCTCTCGAGTGACTGCAGGGCCAATAGACCTCATCTAGGCTTGTGTCCAGAAGCCAATGTTCCTCTCCAGGGGCGACAGGGATCTCGGGGTTGCATTCCAGACGCACCCGGGGAGACAGGCATTCATCTCGAGTGGAAGCAAAGAACCCCGCTCTGCTCTCGAATCGCGACGGGTATCTCTTGGAGCTCACTGGGTGGACTCAAGGGAGTCAAGCCTCCTGAGGCGTTTGGAGAGAGGTCGCGAGATTGGTCTCTAGGCCATGCAGGAGACGAAGGCCCTCATCTCTCGATGACGGGGGAATCTCGGGGTTGTTCTCGAGCGGCGGCCCCAGTGTGCGGTTTCTCACGAGGTACGACGGCGAGGTCAGTGAGCCTCTCGTGGGGCGCCAGGGAAGTCGGGTCTCCATGCGAGTGGCGAGGGGGAGCGCGTCATTGCTCCCGAGCCATGGTAGGGGAATCTGGCCTCGAGACGTGTTGAAGAAGGTCTCTCGAGGTCTTTCCCGGGTTGAGGCAGGAAACCCTGGGTTCCCTCGACTTGTGCAGGTGACCTCAGGGGGCTTCTCATGGTGGCTCTGAGAAGCCAGGGAAACTGGAGGTGGGAGGGGCCTCTCGGGACTCCACTGGGCTTGGTGCATTGGAAGAGGGCCTCATCTCCAGTTGAGGCAGGAACCGCAGGGTACCTCTGATTTCAGACTCCGATCGCAGGGTCCCTGCAGACTGGGGACAGGAGAGTCAGGCCTCGTCTTGGGTTGAGGCATGGAACTCCGCTTGCCTCTCGAGATGTCCCCGGGGAGAGAGGCCGCTTGTCGAGCTGTATTTGGAACCTGGGGTTTTTTCCGAACGATGCACGGAAAAACTGCCCCTTCGTGTTGACTTCATTCACAGGGTGGAGTTCGGAGAGGTGTCCGGGCATCGGGTTCTTATCAAGAGGGGACCGGGAAATCGGGGTCCTACGGAATGTGGAACCACCCACGAGGCCACGTCTGGAATGTCTTCGTGAGACCGGCCTCATCCTGAGGTGCGACCGGAAGGTCGGGAACCCCTTCCAGACAAAGCAGGGGAGTCGACCCTCCTGTCCAGATCAGGAGGGGAGAAAGGGCTCAGAGGAGGGGGTGCCGGAAAACCTCAGTGTTCCTCTCGAGGGAGACCGGGATTTCGGGGAACTTTGTGGGTCGCATCAAGGGTGCCAAGTGCCCTTTCGACCTCCAATTCCTAACGTGGGACTTCTCCTGAGGCGCTGTAGCGGGAAAGGGCTTCATCTTGCGATGACGGGGGAGCCACGTGGTTTTTCTCGAGTTACGGCGGGATTCTCGAGTTACGACGGGGAATTCAGGCTGCCTCTTGTGTTGGCCCAGGCAAGTCCAATCTTCCATTCGAGTTGCGAAGGAAAGCTGGGGATTGCTCTCGAGTGACTGCAGGGCCAATAGACCTCATCTAGGCTTGTGTCCAGAAGCCAATGTTCCTCTCCAGGGGCGACAGGGATCTCGGGGTTGCATTCCAGACGCACCCGGGGAGACAGGCATTCATCTCGAGTGGAAGCAAAGAACCCCGCTCTGCTCTCGAATCGCGACGGGTATCTCTTGGAGCTCACTGGGTGGACTCAAGGGAGTCAAGCCTCCTGAGGCGTTTGGAGAGAGGTCGCGAGATTGGTCTCTAGGCCATGCAGGAGACGAAGGCCCTCATCTCTCGATGACGGGGGAATCTCGGGGTTGTTCTCGAGCGGCGGCCCCAGTGTGCGGTTTCTCACGAGGTACGACGGCGAGGTCAGTGAGCCTCTCGTGGGGCGCCAGGGAAGTCGGGTCTCCATGCGAGTGGCGAGGGGGAGCGCGTCATTGCTCCCGAGCCATGGTAGGGGAATCTGGCCTCGAGACGTGTTGAAGAAGGTCTCTCGAGGTCTTTCTCGGGTTGAGGCAGGAAACCCTGGGTTCCCTCGACTTGTGCAGGTGACCTCAGGGGGCTTCTCATGGTGGCTCTGAGAAGCCAGGGAAACTGGAGGTGGGAGGGGCCTCTCGGGACTCCACTGGGCTTGGTGCATTGGAAGAGGGCCTCATCTCCAGTTGAGGCAGGAACCGCAGGGTACCTCTGATTTCAGACTCCGATCGCAGGGTCCCTGCAGACTGGGGACAGGAGAGTCAGGCCTCGTCTTGGGTTGAGGCATGGAACTCCGCTTGCCTCTCGAGATGTCCCCGGGGAGAGAGGCCGCTTGTCGAGCTGTATTTGGAACCTGGGGTTTTTTCCGAACGATGCACGGAAAAACTGCCCCTTCGTGTTGACTTCATTCACAGGGTGGAGTTCGGAGAGGTGTCCGGGCATCGGGTTCTTATCAAGAGGGGACCGGGAAATCGGGGTCCTACGGAATGTGGAACCACCCACGAGGCCACGTCTGGAATGTCTTCGTGAGACCGGCCTCATCCTGAGGTGCGACCGGAAGGTCGGGAACCCCTTCCAGACAAAGCAGGGGAGTCGACCCTCCTGTCCAGATCAGGAGGGGAGAAAGGGCTCAGAGGAGGGGGTGCCGGAAAACCTCAGTGTTCCTCTCGAGGGAGACCGGGATTTCGGGGAACTTTGTGGGTCGCATCAAGGGTGCCAAGTGCCCTTTCGACCTCCAATTCCTAACGTGGGACTTCTCCTGAGGCGCTGTAGCGGGAAAGGGCTTCATCTTGCGATGACGGGGGAGCCACGTGGTTTTTCTCGAGTTACGGCGGGATTCTCGAGTTACGACGGGGAATTCAGGCTGCCTCTTGTGTTGGCCCAGGCAAGTCCAATCTTCCATTCGAGTTGCGAAGGAAAGCTGGGGATTGCTCTCGAGTGACTGCAGGGCCAATAGACCTCATCTAGGCTTGTGTCCAGAAGCCAATGTTCCTCTCCAGGGGCGACAGGGATCTCGGGGTTGCATTCCAGACGCACCCGGGGAGACAGGCATTCATCTCGAGTGGAAGCAAAGAACCCCGCTCTGCTCTCGAATCGCGACGGGTATCTCTTGGAGCTCACTGGGTGGACTCAAGGGAGTCAAGCCTCCTGAGGCGTTTGGAGAGAGGTCGCGAGATTGGTCTCTAGGCCATGCAGGAGACGAAGGCCCTCATCTCTCGATGACGGGGGAATCTCGGGGTTGTTCTCGAGCGGCGGCCCCAGTGTGCGGTTTCTCACGAGGTACGACGGCGAGGTCAGTGAGCCTCTCGTGGGGCGCCAGGGAAGTCGGGTCTCCATGCGAGTGGCGAGGGGGAGCGCGTCATTGCTCCCGAGCCATGGTAGGGGAATCTGGCCTCGAGACGTGTTGAAGAAGGTCTCTCGAGGTCTTTCCCGGGTTGAGGCAGGAAACCCTGGGTTCCCTCGACTTGTGCAGGTGACCTCAGGGGGCTTCTCATGGTGGCTCTGAGAAGCCAGGGAAACTGGAGGTGGGAGGGGCCTCTCGGGACTCCACTGGGCTTGGTGCATTGGAAGAGGGCCTCATCTCCAGTTGAGGCAGGAACCGCAGGGTACCTCTGATTTCAGACTCCGATCGCAG
This sequence comes from Bos indicus, assembly GCF_029378745.1. Taxonomy (NCBI): domain Eukaryota; kingdom Metazoa; phylum Chordata; class Mammalia; order Artiodactyla; family Bovidae; genus Bos; species Bos indicus. Next base: position 74,099 of record NC_091783.1, on the reverse strand, counting down.
GGTCCCTGCAGACTGGGGACAGGAGAGTCAGGCCTCGTCTTGGGTTGAGGCATGGAACTCCGCTTGCCTCTCGAGATGTCCCCGGGGAGAGAGGCCGCTTGTCGAGCTGTATTTGGAACCTGGGGTTTTTTCCGAACGATGCACGGAAAAACTGCCCCTTCGTGTTGACTTCATTCACAGGGTGGAGTTCGGAGAGGTGTCCGGGCATCGGGTTCTTATCAAGAGGGGACCGGGAAATCGGGGTCCTACGGAATGTGGAACCACCCACGAGGCCACGTCTGGAATGTCTTCGTGAGACCGGCCTCATCCTGAGGTGCGACCGGAAGGTCGGGAACCCCTTCCAGACAAAGCAGGGGAGTCGACCCTCCTGTCCAGATCAGGAGGGGAGAAAGGGCTCAGAGGAGGGGGTGCCGGAAAACCTCAGTGTTCCTCTCGAGGGAGACCGGGATTTCGGGGAACTTTGTGGGTCGCATCAAGGGTGCCAAGTGCCCTTTCGACCTCCAATTCCTAACGTGGGACTTCTCCTGAGACGCTGTAGCGGGAAAGGGCTTCATCTTGCGATGACGGGGGAGCCACGTGGTTTTTCTCGAGTTACGGCGGGATTCTCGAGTTACGACGGGGAATTCAGGCTGCCTCTTGTGTTGGCCCAGGCAAGTCCAATCTTCCATTCGAGTTGCGAAGGAAAGCTGGGGATTGCTCTCGAGTGACTGCAGGGCCAATAGACCTCATCTAGGCTTGTGTCCAGAAGCCAATGTTCCTCTCCAGGGGCGACAGGGATCTCGGGGTTGCATTCCAGACGCACCCGGGGAGACAGGCATTCATCTCGAGTGGAAGCAAAGAACCCCGCTCTGCTCTCGAATCGCGACGGGTATCTCTTGGAGCTCACTGGGTGGACTCAAGGGAGTCAAGCCTCCTGAGGCGTTTGGAGAGAGGTCGCGAGATTGGTCTCTAGGCCATGCAGGAGACGAAGGCCCTCATCTCTCGATGACGGGGGAATCTCGGGGTTGTTCTCGAGCGGCGGCCCCAGTGTGCGGTTTCTCACGAGGTACGACGGCGAGGTCAGTGAGCCTCTCGTGGGGCGCCAGGGAAGTCGGGTCTCCATGCGAGTGGCGAGGGGGAGCGCGTCATTGCTCCCGAGCCATGGTAGGGGAATCTGGCCTCGAGACGTGTTGAAGAAGGTCTCTCGAGGTCTTTCCCGGGTTGAGGCAGGAAACCCTGGGTTCCCTCGACTTGTGCAGGTGACCTCAGGGGGCTTCTCATGGTGGCTCTGAGAAGCCAGGGAAACTGGAGGTGGGAGGGGCCTCTCGGGACTCCACTGGGCTTGGTGCATTGGAAGAGGGCCTCATCTCCAGTTGAGGCAGGAACCGCAGGGTACCTCTGATTTCAGACTCCGATCGCAGGGTCCCTGCAGACTGGGGACAGGAGAGTCAGGCCTCGTCTTGGGTTGAGGCATGGAACTCCGCTTGCCTCTCGAGATGTCCCCGGGGAGAGAGGCCGCTTGTCGAGCTGTATTTGGAACCTGGGGTTTTTTCCGAACGATGCACGGAAAAACTGCCCCTTCGTGTTGACTTCATTCACAGGGTGGAGTTCGGAGAGGTGTCCGGGCATCGGGTTCTTATCAAGAGGGGACCGGGAAATCGGGGTCCTACGGAATGTGGAACCACCCACGAGGCCACGTCTGGAATGTCTTCGTGAGACCGGCCTCATCCTGAGGTGCGACCGGAAGGTCGGGAACCCCTTCCAGACAAAGCAGGGGAGTCGACCCTCCTGTCCAGATCAGGAGGGGAGAAAGGGCTCAGAGGAGGGGGTGCCGGAAAACCTCAGTGTTCCTCTCGAGGGAGACCGGGATTTCGGGGAACTTTGTGGGTCGCATCAAGGGTGCCAAGTGCCCTTTCGACCTCCAATTCCTAACGTGGGACTTCTCCTGAGGCGCTGTAGCGGGAAAGGGCTTCATCTTGCGATGACGGGGGAGCCACGTGGTTTTTCTCGAGTTACGGCGGGATTCTCGAGTTACGACGGGGAATTCAGGCTGCCTCTTGTGTTGGCCCAGGCAAGTCCAATCTTCCATTCGAGTTGCGAAGGAAAGCTGGGGATTGCTCTCGAGTGACTGCAGGGCCAATAGACCTCATCTAGGCTTGTGTCCAGAAGCCAATGTTCCTCTCCAGGGGCGACAGGGATCTCGGGGTTGCATTCCAGACGCACCCGGGGAGACAGGCATTCATCTCGAGTGGAAGCAAAGAACCCCGCTCTGCTCTCGAATCGCGACGGGTATCTCTTGGAGCTCACTGGGTGGACTCAAGGGAGTCAAGCCTCCTGAGGCGTTTGGAGAGAGGTCGCGAGATTGGTCTCTAGGCCATGCAGGAGACGAAGGCCCTCATCTCTCGATGACGGGGGAATCTCGGGGTTGTTCTCGAGCGGCGGCCCCAGTGTGCGGTTTCTCACGAGGTACGACGGCGAGGTCAGTGAGCCTCTCGTGGGGCGCCAGGGAAGTCGGGTCTCCATGCGAGTGGCGAGGGGGAGCGCGTCATTGCTCCCGAGCCATGGTAGGGGAATCTGGCCTCGAGACGTGTTGAAGAAGGTCTCTCGAGGTCTTTCTCGGGTTGAGGCAGGAAACCCTGGGTTCCCTCGACTTGTGCAGGTGACCTCAGGGGGCTTCTCATGGTGGCTCTGAGAAGCCAGGGAAACTGGAGGTGGGAGGGGCCTCTCGGGACTCCACTGGGCTTGGTGCATTGGAAGAGGGCCTCATCTCCAGTTGAGGCAGGAACCGCAGGGTACCTCTGATTTCAGACTCCGATCGCAGGGTCCCTGCAGACTGGGGACAGGAGAGTCAGGCCTCGTCTTGGGTTGAGGCATGGAACTCCGCTTGCCTCTCGAGATGTCCCCGGGGAGAGAGGCCGCTTGTCGAGCTGTATTTGGAACCTGGGGTTTTTTCCGAACGATGCACGGAAAAACTGCCCCTTCGTGTTGACTTCATTCACAGGGTGGAGTTCGGAGAGGTGTCCGGGCATCGGGTTCTTATCAAGAGGGGACCGGGAAATCGGGGTCCTACGGAATGTGGAACCACCCACGAGGCCACGTCTGGAATGTCTTCGTGAGACCGGCCTCATCCTGAGGTGCGACCGGAAGGTCGGGAACCCCTTCCAGACAAAGCAGGGGAGTCGACCCTCCTGTCCAGATCAGGAGGGGAGAAAGGGCTCAGAGGAGGGGGTGCCGGAAAACCTCAGTGTTCCTCTCGAGGGAGACCGGGATTTCGGGGAACTTTGTGGGTCGCATCAAGGGTGCCAAGTGCCCTTTCGACCTCCAATTCCTAACGTGGGACTTCTCCTGAGGCGCTGTAGCGGGAAAGGGCTTCATCTTGCGATGACGGGGGAGCCACGTGGTTTTTCTCGAGTTACGGCGGGATTCTCGAGTTACGACGGGGAATTCAGGCTGCCTCTTGTGTTGGCCCAGGCAAGTCCAATCTTCCATTCGAGTTGCGAAGGAAAGCTGGGGATTGCTCTCGAGTGACTGCAGGGCCAATAGACCTCATCTAGGCTTGTGTCCAGAAGCCAATGTTCCTCTCCAGGGGCGACAGGGATCTCGGGGTTGCATTCCAGACGCACCCGGGGAGACAGGCATTCATCTCGAGTGGAAGCAAAGAACCCCGCTCTGCTCTCGAATCGCGACGGGTATCTCTTGGAGCTCACTGGGTGGACTCAAGGGAGTCAAGCCTCCTGAGGCGTTTGGAGAGAGGTCGCGAGATTGGTCTCTAGGCCATGCAGGAGACGAAGGCCCTCATCTCTCGATGACGGGGGAATCTCGGGGTTGTTCTCGAGCGGCGGCCCCAGTGTGCGGTTTCTCACGAGGTACGACGGCGAGGTCAGTGAGCCTCTCGTGGGGCGCCAGGGAAGTCGGGTCTCCATGCGAGTGGCGAGGGGGAGCGCGTCATTGCTCCCGAGCCATGGTAGGGGAATCTGGCCTCGAGACGTGTTGAAGAAGGTCTCTCGAGGTCTTTCCCGGGTTGAGGCAGGAAACCCTGGGTTCCCTCGACTTGTGCAGGTGACCTCAGGGGGCTTCTCATGGTGGCTCTGAGAAGCCAGGGAAACTGGAGGTGGGAGGGGCCTCTCGGGACTCCACTGGGCTTGGTGCATTGGAAGAGGGCCTCATCTCCAGTTGAGGCAGGAACCGCAGGGTACCTCTGATTTCAGACTCCGATCGCAGGGTCCCTGCAGACTGGGGACAGGAGAGTCAGGCCTCGTCTTGGGTTGAGGCATGGAACTCCGCTTGCCTCTCGAGATGTCCCCGGGGAGAGAGGCCGCTTGTCGAGCTGTATTTGGAACCTGGGGTTTTTTCCGAACGATGCACGGAAAAACTGCCCCTTCGTGTTGACTTCATTCACAGGGTGGAGTTCGGAGAGGTGTCCGGGCATCGGGTTCTTATCAAGAGGGGACCGGGAAATCGGGGTCCTACGGAATGTGGAACCACCCACGAGGCCACGTCTGGAATGTCTTCGTGAGACCGGCCTCATCCTGAGGTGCGACCGGAAGGTCGGGAACCCCTTCCAGACAAAGCAGGGGAGTCGACCCTCCTGTCCAGATCAGGAGGGGAGAAAGGGCTCAGAGGAGGGGGTGCCGGAAAACCTCAGTGTTCCTCTCGAGGGAGACCGGGATTTCGGGGAACTTTGTGGGTCGCATCAAGGGTGCCAAGTGCCCTTTCGACCTCCAATTCCTAACGTGGGACTTCTCCTGAGGCGCTGTAGCGGGAAAGGGCTTCATCTTGCGATGACGGGGGAGCCACGTGGTTTTTCTCGAGTTACGGCGGGATTCTCGAGTTACGACGGGGAATTCAGGCTGCCTCTTGTGTTGGCCCAGGCAAGTCCAATCTTCCATTCGAGTTGCGAAGGAAAGCTGGGGATTGCTCTCGAGTGACTGCAGGGCCAATAGACCTCATCTAGGCTTGTGTCCAGAAGCCAATGTTCCTCTCCAGGGGCGACAGGGATCTCGGGGTTGCATTCCAGACGCACCCGGGGAGACAGGCATTCATCTCGAGTGGAAGCAAAGAACCCCGCTCTGCTCTCGAATCGCGACGGGTATCTCTTGGAGCTCACTGGGTGGACTCAAGGGAGTCAAGCCTCCTGAGGCGTTTGGAGAGAGGTCGCGAGATTGGTCTCTAGGCCATGCAGGAGACGAAGGCCCTCATCTCTCGATGACGGGGGAATCTCGGGGTTGTTCTCGAGCGGCGGCCCCAGTGTGCGGTTTCTCACGAGGTACGACGGCGAGGTCAGTGAGCCTCTCGTGGGGCGCCAGGGAAGTCGGGTCTCCATGCGAGTGGCGAGGGGGAGCGCGTCATTGCTCCCGAGCCATGGTAGGGGAATCTGGCCTCGAGACGTGTTGAAGAAGGTCTCTCGAGGTCTTTCCCGGGTTGAGGCAGGAAACCCTGGGTTCCCTCGACTTGTGCAGGTGACCTCAGGGGGCTTCTCATGGTGGCTCTGAGAAGCCAGGGAAACTGGAGGTGGGAGGGGCCTCTCGGGACTCCACTGGGCTTGGTGCATTGGAAGAGGGCCTCATCTCCAGTTGAGGCAGGAACCGCAGGGTACCTCTGATTTCAGACTCCGATCGCAGGGTCCCTGCAGACTGGGGACAGGAGAGTCAGGCCTCGTCTTGGGTTGAGGCATGGAACTCCGCTTGCCTCTCGAGATGTCCCCGGGGAGAGAGGCCGCTTGTCGAGCTGTATTTGGAACCTGGGGTTTTTTCCGAACGATGCACGGAAAAACTGCCCCTTCGTGTTGACTTCATTCACAGGGTGGAGTTCGGAGAGGTGTCCGGGCATCGGGTTCTTATCAAGAGGGGACCGGGAAATCGGGGTCCTACGGAATGTGGAACCACCCACGAGGCCACGTCTGGAATGTCTTCGTGAGACCGGCCTCATCCTGAGGTGCGACCGGAAGGTCGGGAACCCCTTCCAGACAAAGCAGGGGAGTCGACCCTCCTGTCCAGATCAGGAGGGGAGAAAGGGCTCAGAGGAGGGGGTGCCGGAAAACCTCAGTGTTCCTCTCGAGGGAGACCGGGATTTCGGGGAACTTTGTGGGTCGCATCAAGGGTGCCAAGTGCCCTTTCGACCTCCAATTCCTAACGTGGGACTTCTCCTGAGGCGCTGTAGCGGGAAAGGGCTTCATCTTGCGATGACGGGGGAGCCACGTGGTTTTTCTCGAGTTACGGCGGGATTCTCGAGTTACGACGGGGAATTCAGGCTGCCTCTTGTGTTGGCCCAGGCAAGTCCAATCTTCCATTCGAGTTGCGAAGGAAAGCTGGGGATTGCTCTCGAGTGACTGCAGGGCCAATAGACCTCATCTAGGCTTGTGTCCAGAAGCCAATGTTCCTCTCCAGGGGCGACAGGGATCTCGGGGTTGCATTCCAGACGCACCCGGGGAGACAGGCATTCATCTCGAGTGGAAGCAAAGAACCCCGCTCTGCTCTCGAATCGCGACGGGTATCTCTTGGAGCTCACTGGGTGGACTCAAGGGAGTCAAGCCTCCTGAGGCGTTTGGAGAGAGGTCGCGAGATTGGTCTCTAGGCCATGCAGGAGACGAAGGCCCTCATCTCTCGATGACGGGGGAATCTCGGGGTTGTTCTCGAGCGGCGGCCCCAGTGTGCGGTTTCTCACGAGGTACGACGGCGAGGTCAGTGAGCCTCTCGTGGGGCGCCAGGGAAGTCGGGTCTCCATGCGAGTGGCGAGGGGGAGCGCGTCATTGCTCCCGAGCCATGGTAGGGGAATCTGGCCTCGAGACGTGTTGAAGAAGGTCTCTCGAGGTCTTTCCCGGGTTGAGGCAGGAAACCCTGGGTTCCCTCGACTTGTGCAGGTGACCTCAGGGGGCTTCTCATGGTGGCTCTGAGAAGCCAGGGAAACTGGAGGTGGGAGGGGCCTCTCGGGACTCCACTGGGCTTGGTGCATTGGAAGAGGGCCTCATCTCCAGTTGAGGCAGGAACCGCAGGGTACCTCTGATTTCAGACTCCGATCGCAGGGTCCCTGCAGACTGGGGACAGGAGAGTCAGGCCTCGTCTTGGGTTGAGGCATGGAACTCCGCTTGCCTCTCGAGATGTCCCCGGGGAGAGAGGCCGCTTGTCGAGCTGTATTTGGAACCTGGGGTTTTTTCCGAACGATGCACGGAAAAACTGCCCCTTCGTGTTGACTTCATTCACAGGGTGGAGTTCGGAGAGGTGTCCGGGCATCGGGTTCTTATCAAGAGGGGACCGGGAAATCGGGGTCCTACGGAATGTGGAACCACCCACGAGGCCACGTCTGGAATGTCTTCGTGAGACCGGCCTCATCCTGAGGTGCGACCGGAAGGTCGGGAACCCCTTCCAGACAAAGCAGGGGAGTCGACCCTCCTGTCCAGATCAGGAGGGGAGAAAGGGCTCAGAGGAGGGGGTGCCGGAAAACCTCAGTGTTCCTCTCGAGGGAGACCGGGATTTCGGGGAACTTTGTGGGTCGCATCAAGGGTGCCAAGTGCCCTTTCGACCTCCAATTCCTAACGTGGGACTTCTCCTGAGGCGCTGTAGCGGGAAAGGGCTTCATCTTGCGATGACGGGGGAGCCACGTGGTTTTTCTCGAGTTACGGCGGGATTCTCGAGTTACGACGGGGAATTCAGGCTGCCTCTTGTGTTGGCCCAGGCAAGTCCAATCTTCCATTCGAGTTGCGAAGGAAAGCTGGGGATTGCTCTCGAGTGACTGCAGGGCCAATAGACCTCATCTAGGCTTGTGTCCAGAAGCCAATGTTCCTCTCCAGGGGCGACAGGGATCTCGGGGTTGCATTCCAGACGCACCCGGGGAGACAGGCATTCATCTCGAGTGGAAGCAAAGAACCCCGCTCTGCTCTCGAATCGCGACGGGTATCTCTTGGAGCTCACTGGGTGGACTCAAGGGAGTCAAGCCTCCTGAGGCGTTTGGAGAGAGGTCGCGAGATTGGTCTCTAGGCCATGCAGGAGACGAAGGCCCTCATCTCTCGATGACGGGGGAATCTCGGGGTTGTTCTCGAGCGGCGGCCCCAGTGTGCGGTTTCTCACGAGGTACGACGGCGAGGTCAGTGAGCCTCTCGTGGGGCGCCAGGGAAGTCGGGTCTCCATGCGAGTGGCGAGGGGGAGCGCGTCATTGCTCCCGAGCCATGGTAGGGGAATCTGGCCTCGAGACGTGTTGAAGAAGGTCTCTCGAGGTCTTTCCCGGGTTGAGGCAGGAAACCCTGGGTTCCCTCGACTTGTGCAGGTGACCTCAGGGGGCTTCTCATGGTGGCTCTGAGAAGCCAGGGAAACTGGAGGTGGGAGGGGCCTCTCGGGACTCCACTGGGCTTGGTGCATTGGAAGAGGGCCTCATCTCCAGTTGAGGCAGGAACCGCAGGGTACCTCTGATTTCAGACTCCGATCGCAGGGTCCCTGCAGACTGGGGACAGGAGAGTCAGGCCTCGTCTTGGGTTGAGGCATGGAACTCCGCTTGCCTCTCGAGATGTCCCCGGGGAGAGAGGCCGCTTGTCGAGCTGTATTTGGAACCTGGGGTTTTTTCCGAACGATGCACGGAAAAACTGCCCCTTCGTGTTGACTTCATTCACAGGGTGGAGTTCGGAGAGGTGTCCGGGCATCGGGTTCTTATCAAGAGGGGACCGGGAAATCGGGGTCCTACGGAATGTGGAACCACCCACGAGGCCACGTCTGGAATGTCTTCGTGAGACCGGCCTCATCCTGAGGTGCGACCGGAAGGTCGGGAACCCCTTCCAGACAAAGCAGGGGAGTCGACCCTCCTGTCCAGATCAGGAGGGGAGAAAGGGCTCAGAGGAGGGGGTGCCGGAAAACCTCAGTGTTCCTCTCGAGGGAGACCGGGATTTCGGGGAACTTTGTGGGTCGCATCAAGGGTGCCAAGTGCCCTTTCGACCTCCAATTCCTAACGTGGGACTTCTCCTGAGGCGCTGTAGCGGGAAAGGGCTTCATCTTGCGATGACGGGGGAGCCACGTGGTTTTTCTCGAGTTACGGCGGGATTCTCGAGTTACGACGGGGAATTCAGGCTGCCTCTTGTGTTGGCCCAGGCAAGTCCAATCTTCCATTCGAGTTGCGAAGGAAAGCTGGGGATTGCTCTCGAGTGACTGCAGGGCCAATAGACCTCATCTAGGCTTGTGTCCAGAAGCCAATGTTCCTCTCCAGGGGCGACAGGGATCTCGGGGTTGCATTCCAGACGCACCCGGGGAGACAGGCATTCATCTCGAGTGGAAGCAAAGAACCCCGCTCTGCTCTCGAATCGCGACGGGTATCTCTTGGAGCTCACTGGGTGGACTCAAGGGAGTCAAGCCTCCTGAGGCGTTTGGAGAGAGGTCGCGAGATTGGTCTCTAGGCCATGCAGGAGACGAAGGCCCTCATCTCTCGATGACGGGGGAATCTCGGGGTTGTTCTCGAGCGGCGGCCCCAGTGTGCGGTTTCTCACGAGGTACGACGGCGAGGTCAGTGAGCCTCTCGTGGGGCGCCAGGGAAGTCGGGTCTCCATGCGAGTGGCGAGGGGGAGCGCGTCATTGCTCCCGAGCCATGGTAGGGGAATCTGGCCTCGAGACGTGTTGAAGAAGGTCTCTCGAGGTCTTTCCCGGGTTGAGGCAGGAAACCCTGGGTTCCCTCGACTTGTGCAGGTGACCTCAGGGGGCTTCTCATGGTGGCTCTGAGAAGCCAGGGAAACTGGAGGTGGGAGGGGCCTCTCGGGACTCCACTGGGCTTGGTGCATTGGAAGAGGGCCTCATCTCCAGTTGAGGCAGGAACCGCAGGGTACCTCTGATTTCAGACTCCGATCGCAGGGTCCCTGCAGACTGGGGACAGGAGAGTCAGGCCTCGTCTTGGGTTGAGGCATGGAACTCCGCTTGCCTCTCGAGATGTCCCCGGGGAGAGAGGCCGCTTGTCGAGCTGTATTTGGAACCTGGGGTTTTTTCCGAACGATGCACGGAAAAACTGCCCCTTCGTGTTGACTTCATTCACAGGGTGGAGTTCGGAGAGGTGTCCGGGCATCGGGTTCTTATCAAGAGGGGACCGGGAAATCGGGGTCCTACGGAATGTGGAACCACCCACGAGGCCACGTCTGGAATGTCTTCGTGAGACCGGCCTCATCCTGAGGTGCGACCGGAAGGTCGGGAACCCCTTCCAGACAAAGCAGGGGAGTCGACCCTCCTGTCCAGATCAGGAGGGGAGAAAGGGCTCAGAGGAGGGGGTGCCGGAAAACCTCAGTGTTCCTCTCGAGGGAGACCGGGATTTCGGGGAACTTTGTGGGTCGCATCAAGGGTGCCAAGTGCCCTTTCGACCTCCAATTCCTAACGTGGGACTTCTCCTGAGACGCTGTAGCGGGAAAGGGCTTCATCTTGCGATGACGGGGGAGCCACGTGGTTTTTCTCGAGTTACGGCGGGATTCTCGAGTTACGACGGGGAATTCAGGCTGCCTCTTGTGTTGGCCCAGGCAAGTCCAATCTTCCATTCGAGTTGCGAAGGAAAGCTGGGGATTGCTCTCGAGTGACTGCAGGGCCAATAGACCTCATCTAGGCTTGTGTCCAGAAGCCAATGTTCCTCTCCAGGGGCGACAGGGATCTCGGGGTTGCATTCCAGACGCACCCGGGGAGACAGGCATTCATCTCGAGTGGAAGCAAAGAACCCCGCTCTGCTCTCGAATCGCGACGGGTATCTCTTGGAGCTCACTGGGTGGACTCAAGGGAGTCAAGCCTCCTGAGGCGTTTGGAGAGAGGTCGCGAGATTGGTCTCTAGGCCATGCAGGAGACGAAGGCCCTCATCTCTCGATGACGGGGGAATCTCGGGGTTGTTCTCGAGCGGCGGCCCCAGTGTGCGGTTTCTCACGAGGTACGACGGCGAGGTCAGTGAGCCTCTCGTGGGGCGCCAGGGAAGTCGGGTCTCCATGCGAGTGGCGAGGGGGAGCGCGTCATTGCTCCCGAGCCATGGTAGGGGAATCTGGCCTCGAGACGTGTTGAAGAAGGTCTCTCGAGGTCTTTCCCGGGTTGAGGCAGGAAACCCTGGGTTCCCTCGACTTGTGCAGGTGACCTCAGGGGGCTTCTCATGGTGGCTCTGAGAAGCCAGGGAAACTGGAGGTGGGAGGGGCCTCTCGGGACTCCACTGGGCTTGGTGCATTGGAAGAGGGCCTCATCTCCAGTTGAGGCAGGAACCGCAGGGTACCTCTGATTTCAGACTCCGATCGCAGGGTCCCTGCAGACTGGGGACAGGAGAGTCAGGCCTCGTCTTGGGTTGAGGCATGGAACTCCGCTTGCCTCTCGAGATGTCCCCGGGGAGAGAGGCCGCTTGTCGAGCTGTATTTGGAACCTGGGGTTTTTTCCGAACGATGCACGGAAAAACTGCCCCTTCGTGTTGACTTCATTCACAGGGCTGGAGTTCGGAGAGGTGTCCGGGCATCGGGTTCTTATCAAGAGGGGACCGGGAAATCGGGGTCCTACGGAATGTGGAACCACCCACGAGGCCACGTCTGGAATGTCTTCGTGAGACCGGCCTCATCCTGAGGTGCGACCGGAAGGTCGGGAACCCCTTCCAGACAAAGCAGGGGAGTCGACCCTCCTGTCCAGATCAGGAGGGGAGAAAGGGCTCAGAGGAGGGGGTGCCGGAAAACCTCAGTGTTCCTCTCGAGGGAGACCGGGATTTCGGGGAACTTTGTGGGTCGCATCAAGGGTGCCAAGTGCCCTTTCGACCTCCAATTCCTAACGTGGGACTTCTCCTGAGGCGCTGTAGCGGGAAAGGGCTTCATCTTGCGATGACGGGGGAGCCACGTGGTTTTTCTCGAGTTACGGCGGGATTCTCGAGTTACGACGGGGAATTCAGGCTGCCTCTTGTGTTGGCCCAGGCAAGTCCAATCTTCCATTCGAGTTGCGAAGGAAAGCTGGGGATTGCTCTCGAGTGACTGCAGGGCCAATAGACCTCATCTAGGCTTGTGTCCAGAAGCCAATGTTCCTCTCCAGGGGCGACAGGGATCTCGGGGTTGCATTCCAGACGCACCCGGGGAGACAGGCATTCATCTCGAGTGGAAGCAAAGAACCCCGCTCTGCTCTCGAATCGCGACGGGTATCTCTTGGAGCTCACTGGGTGGACTCAAGGGAGTCAAGCCTCCTGAGGCGTTTGGAGAGAGGTCGCGAGATTGGTCTCTAGGCCATGCAGGAGACGAAGGCCCTCATCTCTCGATGACGGGGGAATCTCGGGGTTGTTCTCGAGCGGCGGCCCCAGTGTGCGGTTTCTCACGAGGTACGACGGCGAGGTCAGTGAGCCTCTCGTGGGGCGCCAGGGAAGTCGGGTCTCCATGCGAGTGGCGAGGGGGAGCGCGTCATTGCTCCCGAGCCATGGTAGGGGAATCTGGCCTCGAGACGTGTTGAAGAAGGTCTCTCGAGGTCTTTCCCGGGTTGAGGCAGGAAACCCTGGGTTCCCTCGACTTGTGCAGGTGACCTCAGGGGGCTTCTCATGGTGGCTCTGAGAAGCCAGGGAAACTGGAGGTGGGAGGGGCCTCTCGGGACTCCACTGGGCTTGGTGCATTGGAAGAGGGCCTCATCTCCAGTTGAGGCAGGAACCGCAGGGTACCTCTGATTTCAGACTCCGATCGCAGGGTCCCTGCAGACTGGGGACAGGAGAGTCAGGCCTCGTCTTGGGTTGAGGCATGGAACTCCGCTTGCCTCTCGAGATGTCCCCGGGGAGAGAGGCCGCTTGTCGAGCTGTATTTGGAACCTGGGGTTTTTTCCGAACGATGCACGGAAAAACTGCCCCTTCGTGTTGACTTCATTCACAGGGTGGAGTTCGGAGAGGTGTCCGGGCATCGGGTTCTTATCAAGAGGGGACCGGGAAATCGGGGTCCTACGGAATGTGGAACCACCCACGAGGCCACGTCTGGAATGTCTTCGTGAGACCGGCCTCATCCTGAGGTGCGACCGGAAGGTCGGGAACCCCTTCCAGACAAAGCAGGGGAGTCGACCCTCCTGTCCAGATCAGGAGGGGAGAAAGGGCTCAGAGGAGGGGGTGCCGGAAAACCTCAGTGTTCCTCTCGAGGGAGACCGGGATTTCGGGGAACTTTGTGGGTCGCATCAAGGGTGCCAAGTGCCCTTTCGACCTCCAATTCCTAACGTGGGACTTCTCCTGAGGCGCTGTAGCGGGAAAGGGCTTCATCTTGCGATGACGGGGGAGCCACGTGGTTTTTCTCGAGTTACGGCGGGATTCTCGAGTTACGACGGGGAATTCAGGCTGCCTCTTGTGTTGGCCCAGGCAAGTCCAATCTTCCATTCGAGTTGCGAAGGAAAGCTGGGGATTGCTCTCGAGTGACTGCAGGGCCAATAGACCTCATCTAGGCTTGTGTCCAGAAGCCAATGTTCCTCTCCAGGGGCGACAGGGATCTCGGGGTTGCATTCCAGACGCACCCGGGGAGACAGGCATTCATCTCGAGTGGAAGCAAAGAACCCCGCTCTGCTCTCGAATCGCGACGGGTATCTCTTGGAGCTCACTGGGTGGACTCAAGGGAGTCAAGCCTCCTGAGGCGTTTGGAGAGAGGTCGCGAGATTGGTCTCTAGGCCATGCAGGAGACGAAGGCCCTCATCTCTCGATGACGGGGGAATCTCGGGGTTGTTCTCGAGCGGCGGCCCCAGTGTGCGGTTTCTCACGAGGTACGACGGCGAGGTCAGTGAGCCTCTCGTGGGGCGCCAGGGAAGTCGGGTCTCCATGCGAGTGGCGAGGGGGAGCGCGTCATTGCTCCCGAGCCATGGTAGGGGAATCTGGCCTCGAGACGTGTTGAAGAAGGTCTCTCGAGGTCTTTCCCGGGTTGAGGCAGGAAACCCTGGGTTCCCTCGACTTGTGCAGGTGACCTCAGGGGGCTTCTCATGGTGGCTCTGAGAAGCCAGGGAAACTGGAGGTGGGAGGGGCCTCTCGGGACTCCACTGGGCTTGGTGCATTGGAAGAGGGCCTCATCTCCAGTTGAGGCAGGAACCGCAGGGTACCTCTGATTTCAGACTCCGATCGCAGGGTCCCTGCAGACTGGGGACAGGAGAGTCAGGCCTCGTCTTGGGTTGAGGCATGGAACTCCGCTTGCCTCTCGAGATGTCCCCGGGGAGAGAGGCCGCTTGTCGAGCTGTATTTGGAACCTGGGGTTTTTTCCGAACGATGCACGGAAAAACTGCCCCTTCGTGTTGACTTCATTCACAGGGTGGAGTTCGGAGAGGTGTCCGGGCATCGGGTTCTTATCAAGAGGGGACCGGGAAATCGGGGTCCTACGGAATGTGGAACCACCCACGAGGCCACGTCTGGAATGTCTTCGTGAGACCGGCCTCATCCTGAGGTGCGACCGGAAGGTCGGGAACCCCTTCCAGACAAAGCAGGGGAGTCGACCCTCCTGTCCAGATCAGGAGGGGAGAAAGGGCTCAGAGGAGGGGGTGCCGGAAAACCTCAGTGTTCCTCTCGAGGGAGACCGGGATTTCGGGGAACTTTGTGGGTCGCATCAAGGGTGCCAAGTGCCCTTTCGACCTCCAATTCCTAACGTGGGACTTCTCCTGAGGCGCTGTAGCGGGAAAGGGCTTCATCTTGCGATGACGGGGGAGCCACGTGGTTTTTCTCGAGTTACGGCGGGATTCTCGAGTTACGACGGGGAATTCAGGCTGCCTCTTGTGTTGGCCCAGGCAAGTCCAATCTTCCATTCGAGTTGCGAAGGAAAGCTGGGGATTGCTCTCGAGTGACTGCAGGGCCAATAGACCTCATCTAGGCTTGTGTCCAGAAGCCAATGTTCCTCTCCAGGGGCGACAGGGATCTCGGGGTTGCATTCCAGACGCACCCGGGGAGACAGGCATTCATCTCGAGTGGAAGCAAAGAACCCCGCTCTGCTCTCGAATCGCGACGGGTATCTCTTGGAGCTCACTGGGTGGACTCAAGGGAGTCAAGCCTCCTGAGGCGTTTGGAGAGAGGTCGCGAGATTGGTCTCTAGGCCATGCAGGAGACGAAGGCCCTCATCTCTCGATGACGGGGGAATCTCGGGGTTGTTCTCGAGCGGCGGCCCCAGTGTGCGGTTTCTCACGAGGTACGACGGCGAGGTCAGTGAGCCTCTCGTGGGGCGCCAGGGAAGTCGGGTCTCCATGCGAGTGGCGAGGGGGAGCGCGTCATTGCTCCCGAGCCATGGTAGGGGAATCTGGCCTCGAGACGTGTTGAAGAAGGTCTCTCGAGGTCTTTCCCGGGTTGAGGCAGGAAACCCTGGGTTCCCTCGACTTGTGCAGGTGACCTCAGGGGGCTTCTCATGGTGGCTCTGAGAAGCCAGGGAAACTGGAGGTGGGAGGGGCCTCTCGGGACTCCACTGGGCTTGGTGCATTGGAAGAGGGCCTCATCTCCAGTTGAGGCAGGAACCGCAGGGTACCTCTGATTTCAGACTCCGATCGCAGGGTCCCTGCAGACTGGGGACAGGAGAGTCAGGCCTCGTCTTGGGTTGAGGCATGGAACTCCGCTTGCCTCTCGAGATGTCCCCGGGGAGAGAGGCCGCTTGTCGAGCTGTATTTGGAACCTGGGGTTTTTTCCGAACGATGCACGGAAAAACTGCCCCTTCGTGTTGACTTCATTCACAGGGTGGAGTTCGGAGAGGTGTCCGGGCATCGGGTTCTTATCAAGAGGGGACCGGGAAATCGGGGTCCTACGGAATGTGGAACCACCCACGAGGCCACGTCTGGAATGTCTTCGTGAGACCGGCCTCATCCTGAGGTGCGACCGGAAGGTCGGGAACCCCTTCCAGACAAAGCAGGGGAGTCGACCCTCCTGTCCAGATCAGGAGGGGAGAAAGGGCTCAGAGGAGGGGGTGCCGGAAAACCTCAGTGTTCCTCTCGAGGGAGACCGGGATTTCGGGGAACTTTGTGGGTCGCATCAAGGGTGCCAAGTGCCCTTTCGACCTCCAATTCCTAACGTGGGACTTCTCCTGAGGCGCTGTAGCGGGAAAGGGCTTCATCTTGCGATGACGGGGGAGCCACGTGGTTTTTCTCGAGTTACGGCGGGATTCTCGAGTTACGACGGGGAATTCAGGCTGCCTCTTGTGTTGGCCCAGGCAAGTCCAATCTTCCATTCGAGTTGCGAAGGAAAGCTGGGGATTGCTCTCGAGTGACTGCAGGGCCAATAGACCTCATCTAGGCTTGTGTCCAGAAGCCAATGTTCCTCTCCAGGGGCGACAGGGATCTCGGGGTTGCATTCCAGACGCACCCGGGGAGACAGGCATTCATCTCGAGTGGAAGCAAAGAACCCCGCTCTGCTCTCGAATCGCGACGGGTATCTCTTGGAGCTCACTGGGTGGACTCAAGGGAGTCAAGCCTCCTGAGGCGTTTGGAGAGAGGTCGCGAGATTGGTCGCTAGGCCATGCAGGAGACGAAGGCCCTCATCTCTCGATGACGGGGGAATCTCGGGGTTGTTCTCGAGCGGCGGCCCCAGTGTGCGGTTTCTCACGAGGTACGACGGCGAGGTCAGTGAGCCTCTCGTGGGGCGCCAGGGAAGTCGGGTCTCCATGCGAGTGGCGAGGGGGAGCGCGTCATTGCTCCCGAGCCATGGTAGGGGAATCTGGCCTCGAGACGTGTTGAAGAAGGTCTCTCGAGGTCTTTCCCGGGTTGAGGCAGGAAACCCTGGGTTCCCTCGACTTGTGCAGGTGACCTCAGGGGGCTTCTCATGGTGGCTCTGAGAAGCCAGGGAAACTGGAGGTGGGAGGGGCCTCTCGGGACTCCACTGGGCTTGGTGCATTGGAAGAGGGCCTCATCTCCAGTTGAGGCAGGAACCGCAGGGTACCTCTGATTTCAGACTCCGATCGCAGGGTCCCTGCAGACTGGGGACAGGAGAGTCAGGCCTCGTCTTGGGTTGAGGCATGGAACTCCGCTTGCCTCTCGAGATGTCCCCGGGGAGAGAGGCCGCTTGTCGAGCTGTATTTGGAACCTGGGGTTTTTTCCGAACGATGCACGGAAAAACTGCCCCTTCGTGTTGACTTCATTCACAGGGTGGAGTTCGGAGAGGTGTCCGGGCATCGGGTTCTTATCAAGAGGGGACCGGGAAATCGGGGTCCTACGGAATGTGGAACCACCCACGAGGCCACGTCTGGAATGTCTTCGTGAGACCGGCCTCATCCTGAGGTGCGACCGGAAGGTCGGGAACCCCTTCCAGACAAAGCAGGGGAGTCGACCCTCCTGTCCAGATCAGGAGGGGAGAAAGGGCTCAGAGGAGGGGGTGCCGGAAAACCTCAGTGTTCCTCTCGAGGGAGACCGGGATTTCGGGGAACTTTGTGGGTCGCATCAAGGGTGCCAAGTGCCCTTTCGACCTCCAATTCCTAACGTGGGACTTCTCCTGAGGCGCTGTAGCGGGAAAGGGCTTCATCTTGCGATGACGGGGGAGCCACGTGGTTTTTCTCGAGTTACGGCGGGATTCTCGAGTTACGACGGGGAATTCAGGCTGCCTCTTGTGTTGGCCCAGGCAAGTCCAATCTTCCATTCGAGTTGCGAAGGAAAGCTGGGGATTGCTCTCGAGTGACTGCAGGGCCAATAGACCTCATCTAGGCTTGTGTCCAGAAGCCAATGTTCCTCTCCAGGGGCGACAGGGATCTCGGGGTTGCATTCCAGACGCACCCGGGGAGACAGGCATTCATCTCGAGTGGAAGCAAAGAACCCCGCTCTGCTCTCGAATCGCGACGGGTATCTCTTGGAGCTCACTGGGTGGACTCAAGGGAGTCAAGCCTCCTGAGGCGTTTGGAGAGAGGTCGCGAGATTGGTCGCTAGGCCATGCAGGAGACGAAGGCCCTCATCTCTCGATGACGGGGGAATCTCGGGGTTGTTCTCGAGCGGCGGCCCCAGTGTGCGGTTTCTCACGAGGTACGACGGCGAGGTCAGTGAGCCTCTCGTGGGGCGCCAGGGAAGTCGGGTCTCCATGCGAGTGGCGAGGGGGAGCGCGTCATTGCTCCCGAGCCATGGTAGGGGAATCTGGCCTCGAGACGTGTTGAAGAAGGTCTCTCGAGGTCTTTCCCGGGTTGAGGCAGGAAACCCTGGGTTCCCTCGACTTGTGCAGGTGACCTCAGGGGGCTTCTCATGGTGGCTCTGAGAAGCCAGGGAAACTGGAGGTGGGAGGGGCCTCTCGGGACTCCACTGGGCTTGGTGCATTGGAAGAGGGCCTCATCTCCAGTTGAGGCAGGAACCGCAGGGTACCTCTGATTTCAGACTCCGATCGCAGGGTCCCTGCAGACTGGGGACAGGAGAGTCAGGCCTCGTCTTGGGTTGAGGCATGGAACTCCGCTTGCCTCTCGAGATGTCCCCGGGGAGAGAGGCCGCTTGTCGAGCTGTATTTGGAACCTGGGGTTTTTTCCGAACGATGCACGGAAAAACTGCCCCTTCGTGTTGACTGCATTCACAGGGTGGAGTTCGGAGAGGTGTCCGGGCATCGGGTTCTTATCAAGAGGGGACCGGGAAATCGGGGTCCTACGGAATGTGGAACCACCCACGAGGCCACGTCTGGAATGTCTTCGTGAGACCGGCCTCATCCTGAGGTGCGACCGGAAGGTCGGGAACCCCTTCCAGACAAAGCAGGGGAGTCGACCCTCCTGTCCAGATCAGGAGGGGAGAAAGGGCTCAGAGGAGGGGGTGCCGGAAAACCTCAGTGTTCCTCTCGAGGGAGACCGGGATTTCGGGGAACTTTGTGGGTCGCATCAAGGGTGCCAAGTGCCCTTTCGACCTCCAATTCCTAACGTGGGACTTCTCCTGAGGCGCTGTAGCGGGAAAGGGCTTCATCTTGCGATGACGGGGGAGCCACGTGGTTTTTCTCGAGTTACGGCGGGATTCTCGAGTTACGACGGGGAATTCAGGCTGCCTCTTGTGTTGGCCCAGGCAAGTCCAATCTTCCATTCGAGTTGCGAAGGAAAGCTGGGGATTGCTCTCGAGTGACTGCAGGGCCAATAGACCTCATCTAGGCTTGTGTCCAGAAGCCAATGTTCCTCTCCAGGGGCGACAGGGATCTCGGGGTTGCATTCCAGACGCACCCGGGGAGACAGGCATTCATCTCGAGTGGAAGCAAAGAACCCCGCTCTGCTCTCGAATCGCGACGGGTATCTCTTGGAGCTCACTGGGTGGACTCAAGGGAGTCAAGCCTCCTGAGGCGTTTGGAGAGAGGTCGCGAGATTGGTCGCTAGGCCATGCAGGAGACGAAGGCCCTCATCTCTCGATGACGGGGGAATCTCGGGGTTGTTCTCGAGCGGCGGCCCCAGTGTGCGGTTTCTCACGAGGTACGACGGCGAGGTCAGTGAGCCTCTCGTGGGGCGCCAGGGAAGTCGGGTCTCCATGCGAGTGGCGAGGGGGAGCGCGTCATTGCTCCCGAGCCATGGTAGGGGAATCTGGCCTCGAGACGTGTTGAAGAAGGTCTCTCGAGGTCTTTCCCGGGTTGAGGCAGGAAACCCTGGGTTCCCTCGACTTGTGCAGGTGACCTCAGGGGGCTTCTCATGGTGGCTCTGAGAAGCCAGGGAAACTGGAGGTGGGAGGGGCCTCTCGGGACTCCACTGGGCTTGGTGCATTGGAAGAGGGCCTCATCTCCAGTTGAGGCAGGAACCGCAGGGTACCTCTGATTTCAGACTCCGATCGCAGGGTCCCTGCAGACTGGGGACAGGAGAGTCAGGCCTCGTCTTGGGTTGAGGCATGGAACTCCGCTTGCCTCTCGAGATGTCCCCGGGGAGAGAGGCCGCTTGTCGAGCTGTATTTGGAACCTGGGGTTTTTTCCGAACGATGCACGGAAAAACTGCCCCTTCGTGTTGACTTCATTCACAGGGTGGAGTTCGGAGAGGTGTCCGGGCATCGGGTTCTTATCAAGAGGGGACCGGGAAATCGGGGTCCTACGGAATGTGGAACCACCCACGAGGCCACGTCTGGAATGTCTTCGTGAGACCGGCCTCATCCTGAGGTGCGACCGGAAGGTCGGGAACCCCTTCCAGACAAAGCAGGGGAGTCGACCCTCCTGTCCAGATCAGGAGGGGAGAAAGGGCTCAGAGGAGGGGGTGCCGGAAAACCTCAGTGTTCCTCTCGAGGGAGACCGGGATTTCGGGGAACTTTGTGGGTCGCATCAAGGGTGCCAAGTGCCCTTTCGACCTCCAATTCCTAACGTGGGACTTCTCCTGAGGCGCTGTAGCGGGAAAGGGCTTCATCTTGCGATGACGGGGGAGCCACGTGGTTTTTCTCGAGTTACGGCGGGATTCTCGAGTTACGACGGGGAATTCAGGCTGCCTCTTGTGTTGGCCCAGGCAAGTCCAATCTTCCATTCGAGTTGCGAAGGAAAGCTGGGGATTGCTCTCGAGTGACTGCAGGGCCAATAGACCTCATCTAGGCTTGTGTCCAGAAGCCAATGTTCCTCTCCAGGGGCGACAGGGATCTCGGGGTTGCATTCCAGACGCACCCGGGGAGACAGGCATTCATCTCGAGTGGAAGCAAAGAACCCCGCTCTGCTCTCGAATCGCGACGGGTATCTCTTGGAGCTCACTGGGTGGACTCAAGGGAGTCAAGCCTCCTGAGGCGTTTGGAGAGAGGTCGCGAGATTGGTCGCTAGGCCATGCAGGAGACGAAGGCCCTCATCTCTCGATGACGGGGGAATCTCGGGGTTGTTCTCGAGCGGCGGCCCCAGTGTGCGGTTTCTCACGAGGTACGACGGCGAGGTCAGTGAGCCTCTCGTGGGGCGCCAGGGAAGTCGGGTCTCCATGCGAGTGGCGAGGGGGAGCGCGTCATTGCTCCCGAGCCATGGTAGGGGAATCTGGCCTCGAGACGTGTTGAAGAAGGTCTCTCGAGGTCTTTCCCGGGTTGAGGCAGGAAACCCTGGGTTCCCTCGACTTGTGCAGGTGACCTCAGGGGGCTTCTCATGGTGGCTCTGAGAAGCCAGGGAAACTGGAGGTGGGAGGGGCCTCTCGGGACTCCACTGGGCTTGGTGCATTGGAAGAGGGCCTCATCTCCAGTTGAGGCAGGAACCGCAGGGTACCTCTGATTTCAGACTCCGATCGCAGGGTCCCTGCAGACTGGGGACAGGAGAGTCAGGCCTCGTCTTGGGTTGAGGCATGGAACTCCGCTTGCCTCTCGAGATGTCCCCGGGGAGAGAGGCCGCTTGTCGAGCTGTATTTGGAACCTGGGGTTTTTTCCGAACGATGCACGGAAAAACTGCCCCTTCGTGTTGACTGCATTCACAGGGTGGAGTTCGGAGAGGTGTCCGGGCATCGGGTTCTTATCAAGAGGGGACCGGGAAATCGGGGTCCTACGGAATGTGGAACCACCCACGAGGCCACGTCTGGAATGTCTTCGTGAGACCGGCCTCATCCTGAGGTGCGACCGGAAGGTCGGGAACCCCTTCCAGACAAAGCAGGGGAGTCGACCCTCCTGTCCAGATCAGGAGGGGAGAAAGGGCTCAGAGGAGGGGGTGCCGGAAAACCTCAGTGTTCCTCTCGAGGGAGACCGGGATTTCGGGGAACTTTGTGGGTCGCATCAAGGGTGCCAAGTGCCCTTTCGACCTCCAATTCCTAACGTGGGACTTCTCCTGAGGCGCTGTAGCGGGAAAGGGCTTCATCTTGCGATGACGGGGGAGCCACGTGGTTTTTCTCGAGTTACGGCGGGATTCTCGAGTTACGACGGGGAATTCAGGCTGCCTCTTGTGTTGGCCCAGGCAAGTCCAATCTTCCATTCGAGTTGCGAAGGAAAGCTGGGGATTGCTCTCGAGTGACTGCAGGGCCAATAGACCTCATCTAGGCTTGTGTCCAGAAGCCAATGTTCCTCTCCAGGGGCGACAGGGATCTCGGGGTTGCATTCCAGACGCACCCGGGGAGACAGGCATTCATCTCGAGTGGAAGCAAAGAACCCCGCTCTGCTCTCGAATCGCGACGGGTATCTCTTGGAGCTCACTGGGTGGACTCAAGGGAGTCAAGCCTCCTGAGGCGTTTGGAGAGAGGTCGCGAGATTGGTCGCTAGGCCATGCAGGAGACGAAGGCCCTCATCTCTCGATGACGGGGGAATCTCGGGGTTGTTCTCGAGCGGCGGCCCCAGTGTGCGGTTTCTCACGAGGTACGACGGCGAGGTCAGTGAGCCTCTCGTGGGGCGCCAGGGAAGTCGGGTCTCCATGCGAGTGGCGAGGGGGAGCGCGTCATTGCTCCCGAGCCATGGTAGGGGAATCTGGCCTCGAGACGTGTTGAAGAAGGTCTCTCGAGGTCTTTCCCGGGTTGAGGCAGGAAACCCTGGGTTCCCTCGACTTGTGCAGGTGACCTCAGGGGGCTTCTCATGGTGGCTCTGAGAAGCCAGGGAAACTGGAGGTGGGAGGGGCCTCTCGGGACTCCACTGGGCTTGGTGCATTGGAAGAGGGCCTCATCTCCAGTTGAGGCAGGAACCGCAGGGTACCTCTGATTTCAGACTCCGATCGCAGGGTCCCTGCAGACTGGGGACAGGAGAGTCAGGCCTCGTCTTGGGTTGAGGCATGGAACTCCGCTTGCCTCTCGAGATGTCCCCGGGGAGAGAGGCCGCTTGTCGAGCTGTATTTGGAACCTGGGGTTTTTTCCGAACGATGCACGGAAAAACTGCCCCTTCGTGTTGACTGCATTCACAGGGTGGAGTTCGGAGAGGTGTCCGGGCATCGGGTTCTTATCAAGAGGGGACCGGGAAATCGGGGTCCTACGGAATGTGGAACCACCCACGAGGCCACGTCTGGAATGTCTTCGTGAGACCGGCCTCATCCTGAGGTGCGACCGGAAGGTCGGGAACCCCTTCCAGACAAAGCAGGGGAGTCGACCCTCCTGTCCAGATCAGGAGGGGAGAAAGGGCTCAGAGGAGGGGGTGCCGGAAAACCTCAGTGTTCCTCTCGAGGGAGACCGGGATTTCGGGGAACTTTGTGGGTCGCATCAAGGGTGCCAAGTGCCCTTTCGACCTCCAATTCCTAACGTGGGACTTCTCCTGAGACGCTGTAGCGGGAAAGGGCTTCATCTTGCGATGACGGGGGAGCCACGTGGTTTTTCTCGAGTTACGGCGGGATTCTCGAGTTACGACGGGGAATTCAGGCTGCCTCTTGTGTTGGCCCAGGCAAGTCCAATCTTCCATTCGAGTTGCGAAGGAAAGCTGGGGATTGCTCTCGAGTGACTGCAGGGCCAATAGACCTCATCTAGGCTTGTGTCCAGAAGCCAATGTTCCTCTCCAGGGGCGACAGGGATCTCGGGGTTGCATTCCAGACGCACCCGGGGAGACAGGCATTCATCTCGAGTGGAAGCAAAGAACCCCGCTCTGCTCTCGAATCGCGACGGGTATCTCTTGGAGCTCACTGGGTGGACTCAAGGGAGTCAAGCCTCCTGAGGCGTTTGGAGAGAGGTCGCGAGATTGGTCGCTAGGCCATGCAGGAGACGAAGGCCCTCATCTCTCGATGACGGGGGAATCTCGGGGTTGTTCTCGAGCGGCGGCCCCAGTGTGCGGTTTCTCACGAGGTACGACGGCGAGGTCAGTGAGCCTCTCGTGGGGCGCCAGGGAAGTCGGGTCTCCATGCGAGTGGCGAGGGGGAGCGCGTCATTGCTCCCGAGCCATGGTAGGGGAATCTGGCCTCGAGACGTGTTGAAGAAGGTCTCTCGAGGTCTTTCCCGGGTTGAGGCAGGAAACCCTGGGTTCCCTCGACTTGTGCAGGTGACCTCAGGGGGCTTCTCATGGTGGCTCTGAGAAGCCAGGGAAACTGGAGGTGGGAGGGGCCTCTCGGGACTCCACTGGGCTTGGTGCATTGGAAGAGGGCCTCATCTCCAGTTGAGGCAGGAACCGCAGGGTACCTCTGATTTCAGACTCCGATCGCAGGGTCCCTGCAGACTGGGGACAGGAGAGTCAGGCCTCGTCTTGGGTTGAGGCATGGAACTCCGCTTGCCTCTCGAGATGTCCCCGGGGAGAGAGGCCGCTTGTCGAGCTGTATTTGGAACCTGGGGTTTTTTCCGAACGATGCACGGAAAAACTGCCCCTTCGTGTTGACTGCATTCACAGGGTGGAGTTCGGAGAGGTGTCCGGGCATCGGGTTCTTATCAAGAGGGGACCGGGAAATCGGGGTCCTACGGAATGTGGAACCACCCACGAGGCCACGTCTGGAATGTCTTCGTGAGACCGGCCTCATCCTGAGGTGCGACCGGAAGGTCGGGAACCCCTTCCAGACAAAGCAGGGGAGTCGACCCTCCTGTCCAGATCAGGAGGGGAGAAAGGGCTCAGAGGAGGGGGTGCCGGAAAACCTCAGTGTTCCTCTCGAGGGAGACCGGGATTTCGGGGAACTTTGTGGGTCGCATCAAGGGTGCCAAGTGCCCTTTCGACCTCCAATTCCTAACGTGGGACTTCTCCTGAGACGCTGTAGCGGGAAAGGGCTTCATCTTGCGATGACGGGGGAGCCACGTGGTTTTTCTCGAGTTACGGCGGGATTCTCGAGTTACGACGGGGAATTCAGGCTGCCTCTTGTGTTGGCCCAGGCAAGTCCAATCTTCCATTCGAGTTGCGAAGGAAAGCTGGGGATTGCTCTCGAGTGACTGCAGGGCCAATAGACCTCATCTAGGCTTGTGTCCAGAAGCCAATGTTCCTCTCCAGGGGCGACAGGGATCTCGGGGTTGCATTCCAGACGCACCCGGGGAGACAGGCATTCATCTCGAGTGGAAGCAAAGAACCCCGCTCTGCTCTCGAATCGCGACGGGTATCTCTTGGAGCTCACTGGGTGGACTCAAGGGAGTCAAGCCTCCTGAGGCGTTTGGAGAGAGGTCGCGAGATTGGTCGCTAGGCCATGCAGGAGACGAAGGCCCTCATCTCTCGATGACGGGGGAATCTCGGGGTTGTTCTCGAGCGGCGGCCCCAGTGTGCGGTTTCTCACGAGGTACGACGGCGAGGTCAGTGAGCCTCTCGTGGGGCGCCAGGGAAGTCGGGTCTCCATGCGAGTGGCGAGGGGGAGCGCGTCATTGCTCCCGAGCCATGGTAGGGGAATCTGGCCTCGAGACGTGTTGAAGAAGGTCTCTCGAGGTCTTTCCCGGGTTGAGGCAGGAAACCCTGGGTTCCCTCGACTTGTGCAGGTGACCTCAGGGGGCTTCTCATGGTGGCTCTGAGAAGCCAGGGAAACTGGAGGTGGGAGGGGCCTCTCGGGACTCCACTGGGCTTGGTGCATTGGAAGAGGGCCTCATCTCCAGTTGAGGCAGGAACCGCAGGGTACCTCTGATTTCAGACTCCGATCGCAGGGTCCCTGCAGACTGGGGACAGGAGAGTCAGGCCTCGTCTTGGGTTGAGGCATGGAACTCCGCTTGCCTCTCGAGATGTCCCCGGGGAGAGAGGCCGCTTGTCGAGCTGTATTTGGAACCTGGGGTTTTTTCCGAACGATGCACGGAAAAACTGCCCCTTCGTGTTGACTGCATTCACAGGCTGGAGTTCGGAGAGGTGTCCGGGCATCGGGTTCTTATCAAGAGGGGACCGGGAAATCGGGGTCCTACGGAATGTGGAACCACCCACGAGGCCACGTCTGGAATGTCTTCGTGAGACCGGCCTCATCCTGAGGTGCGACCGGAAGGTCGGGAACCCCTTCCAGACAAAGCAGGGGAGTCGACCCTCCTGTCCAGATCAGGAGGGGAGAAAGGGCTCAGAGGAGGGGGTGCCGGAAAACCTCAGTGTTCCTCTCGAGGGAGACCGGGATTTCGGGGAACTTTGTGGGTCGCATCAAGGGTGCCAAGTGCCCTTTCGACCTCCAATTCCTAACGTGGGACTTCTCCTGAGGCGCTGTAGCGGGAAAGGGCTTCATCTTGCGATGACGGGGGAGCCACGTGGTTTTTCTCGAGTTACGGCGGGATTCTCGAGTTACGACGGGGAATTCAGGCTGCCTCTTGTGTTGGCCCAGGCAAGTCCAATCTTCCATTCGAGTTGCGAAGGAAAGCTGGGGATTGCTCTCGAGTGACTGCAGGGCCAATAGACCTCATCTAGGCTTGTGTCCAGAAGCCAATGTTCCTCTCCAGGGGCGACAGGGATCTCGGGGTTGCATTCCAGACGCACCCGGGGAGACAGGCATTCATCTCGAGTGGAAGCAAAGAACCCCGCTCTGCTCTCGAATCGCGACGGGTATCTCTTGGAGCTCACTGGGTGGACTCAAGGGAGTCAAGCCTCCTGAGGCGTTTGGAGAGAGGTCGCGAGATTGGTCGCTAGGCCATGCAGGAGACGAAGGCCCTCATCTCTCGATGACGGGGGAATCTCGGGGTTGTTCTCGAGCGGCGGCCCCAGTGTGCGGTTTCTCACGAGGTACGACGGCGAGGTCAGTGAGCCTCTCGTGGGGCGCCAGGGAAGTCGGGTCTCCATGCGAGTGGCGAGGGGGAGCGCGTCATTGCTCCCGAGCCATGGTAGGGGAATCTGGCCTCGAGACGTGTTGAAGAAGGTCTCTCGAGGTCTTTCCCGGGTTGAGGCAGGAAACCCTGGGTTCCCTCGACTTGTGCAGGTGACCTCAGGGGGCTTCTCATGGTGGCTCTGAGAAGCCAGGGAAACTGGAGGTGGGAGGGGCCTCTCGGGACTCCACTGGGCTTGGTGCATTGGAAGAGGGCCTCATCTCCAGTTGAGGCAGGAACCGCAGGGTACCTCTGATTTCAGACTCCGATCGCAGGGTCCCTGCAGACTGGGGACAGGAGAGTCAGGCCTCGTCTTGGGTTGAGGCATGGAACTCCGCTTGCCTCTCGAGATGTCCCCGGGGAGAGAGGCCGCTTGTCGAGCTGTATTTGGAACCTGGGGTTTTTTCCGAACGATGCACGGAAAAACTGCCCCTTCGTGTTGACTGCATTCACAGGGTGGAGTTCGGAGAGGTGTCCGGGCATCGGGTTCTTATCAAGAGGGGACCGGGAAATCGGGGTCCTACGGAATGTGGAACCACCCACGAGGCCACGTCTGGAATGTCTTCGTGAGACCGGCCTCATCCTGAGGTGCGACCGGAAGGTCGGGAACCCCTTCCAGACAAAGCAGGGGAGTCGACCCTCCTGTCCAGATCAGGAGGGGAGAAAGGGCTCAGAGGAGGGGGTGCCGGAAAACCTCAGTGTTCCTCTCGAGGGAGACCGGGATTTCGGGGAACTTTGTGGGTCGCATCAAGGGTGCCAAGTGCCCTTTCGACCTCCAATTCCTAACGTGGGACTTCTCCTGAGGCGCTGTAGCGGGAAAGGGCTTCATCTTGCGATGACGGGGGAGCCACGTGGTTTTTCTCGAGTTACGGCGGGATTCTCGAGTTACGACGGGGAATTCAGGCTGCCTCTTGTGTTGGCCCAGGCAAGTCCAATCTTCCATTCGAGTTGCGAAGGAAAGCTGGGGATTGCTCTCGAGTGACTGCAGGGCCAATAGACCTCATCTAGGCTTGTGTCCAGAAGCCAATGTTCCTCTCCAGGGGCGACAGGGATCTCGGGGTTGCATTCCAGACGCACCCGGGGAGACAGGCATTCATCTCGAGTGGAAGCAAAGAACCCCGCTCTGCTCTCGAATCGCGACGGGTATCTCTTGGAGCTCACTGGGTGGACTCAAGGGAGTCAAGCCTCCTGAGGCGTTTGGAGAGAGGTCGCGAGATTGGTCGCTAGGCCATGCAGGAGACGAAGGCCCTCATCTCTCGATGACGGGGGAATCTCGGGGTTGTTCTCGAGCGGCGGCCCCAGTGTGCGGTTTCTCACGAGGTACGACGGCGAGGTCAGTGAGCCTCTCGTGGGGCGCCAGGGAAGTCGGGTCTCCATGCGAGTGGCGAGGGGGAGCGCGTCATTGCTCCCGAGCCATGGTAGGGGAATCTGGCCTCGAGACGTGTTGAAGAAGGTCTCTCGAGGTCTTTCCCGGGTTGAGGCAGGAAACCCTGGGTTCCCTCGACTTGTGCAGGTGACCTCAGGGGGCTTCTCATGGTGGCTCTGAGAAGCCAGGGAAACTGGAGGTGGGAGGGGCCTCTCGGGACTCCACTGGGCTTGGTGCATTGGAAGAGGGCCTCATCTCCAGTTGAGGCAGGAACCGCAGGGTACCTCTGATTTCAGACTCCGATCGCAGGGTCCCTGCAGACTGGGGACAGGAGAGTCAGGCCTCGTCTTGGGTTGAGGCATGGAACTCCGCTTGCCTCTCGAGATGTCCCCGGGGAGAGAGGCCGCTTGTCGAGCTGTATTTGGAACCTGGGGTTTTTTCCGAACGATGCACGGAAAAACTGCCCCTTCGTGTTGACTGCATTCACAGGGTGGAGTTCGGAGAGGTGTCCGGGCATCGGGTTCTTATCAAGAGGGGACCGGGAAATCGGGGTCCTACGGAATGTGGAACCACCCACGAGGCCACGTCTGGAATGTCTTCGTGAGACCGGCCTCATCCTGAGGTGCGACCGGAAGGTCGGGAACCCCTTCCAGACAAAGCAGGGGAGTCGACCCTCCTGTCCAGATCAGGAGGGGAGAAAGGGCTCAGAGGAGGGGGTGCCGGAAAACCTCAGTGTTCCTCTCGAGGGAGACCGGGATTTCGGGGAACTTTGTGGGTCGCATCAAGGGTGCCAAGTGCCCTTTCGACCTCCAATTCCTAACGTGGGACTTCTCCTGAGGCGCTGTAGCGGGAAAGGGCTTCATCTTGCGATGACGGGGGAGCCACGTGGTTTTTCTCGAGTTACGGCGGGATTCTCGAGTTACGACGGGGAATTCAGGCTGCCTCTTGTGTTGGCCCAGGCAAGTCCAATCTTCCATTCGAGTTGCGAAGGAAAGCTGGGGATTGCTCTCGAGTGACTGCAGGGCCAATAGACCTCATCTAGGCTTGTGTCCAGA
Organism: Bos indicus; assembly: GCF_029378745.1. Taxonomy (NCBI): domain Eukaryota; kingdom Metazoa; phylum Chordata; class Mammalia; order Artiodactyla; family Bovidae; genus Bos; species Bos indicus. Next base: position 45,352 of record NC_091783.1, on the reverse strand, counting down.
AGCCAATGTTCCTCTCCAGGGGCGACAGGGATCTCGGGGTTGCATTCCAGACGCACCCGGGGAGACAGGCATTCATCTCGAGTGGAAGCAAAGAACCCCGCTCTGCTCTCGAATCGCGACGGGTATCTCTTGGAGCTCACTGGGTGGACTCAAGGGAGTCAAGCCTCCTGAGGCGTTTGGAGAGAGGTCGCGAGATTGGTCGCTAGGCCATGCAGGAGACGAAGGCCCTCATCTCTCGATGACGGGGGAATCTCGGGGTTGTTCTCGAGCGGCGGCCCCAGTGTGCGGTTTCTCACGAGGTACGACGGCGAGGTCAGTGAGCCTCTCGTGGGGCGCCAGGGAAGTCGGGTCTCCATGCGAGTGGCGAGGGGGAGCGCGTCATTGCTCCCGAGCCATGGTAGGGGAATCTGGCCTCGAGACGTGTTGAAGAAGGTCTCTCGAGGTCTTTCCCGGGTTGAGGCAGGAAACCCTGGGTTCCCTCGACTTGTGCAGGTGACCTCAGGGGGCTTCTCATGGTGGCTCTGAGAAGCCAGGGAAACTGGAGGTGGGAGGGGCCTCTCGGGACTCCACTGGGCTTGGTGCATTGGAAGAGGGCCTCATCTCCAGTTGAGGCAGGAACCGCAGGGTACCTCTGATTTCAGACTCCGATCGCAGGGTCCCTGCAGACTGGGGACAGGAGAGTCAGGCCTCGTCTTGGGTTGAGGCATGGAACTCCGCTTGCCTCTCGAGATGTCCCCGGGGAGAGAGGCCGCTTGTCGAGCTGTATTTGGAACCTGGGGTTTTTTCCGAACGATGCACGGAAAAACTGCCCCTTCGTGTTGACTTCATTCACAGGGTGGAGTTCGGAGAGGTGTCCGGGCATCGGGTTCTTATCAAGAGGGGACCGGGAAATCGGGGTCCTACGGAATGTGGAACCACCCACGAGGCCACGTCTGGAATGTCTTCGTGAGACCGGCCTCATCCTGAGGTGCGACCGGAAGGTCGGGAACCCCTTCCAGACAAAGCAGGGGAGTCGACCCTCCTGTCCAGATCAGGAGGGGAGAAAGGGCTCAGAGGAGGGGGTGCCGGAAAACCTCAGTGTTCCTCTCGAGGGAGACCGGGATTTCGGGGAACTTTGTGGGTCGCATCAAGGGTGCCAAGTGCCCTTTCGACCTCCAATTCCTAACGTGGGACTTCTCCTGAGACGCTGTAGCGGGAAAGGGCTTCATCTTGCGATGACGGGGGAGCCACGTGGTTTTTCTCGAGTTACGGCGGGATTCTCGAGTTACGACGGGGAATTCAGGCTGCCTCTTGTGTTGGCCCAGGCAAGTCCAATCTTCCATTCGAGTTGCGAAGGAAAGCTGGGGATTGCTCTCGAGTGACTGCAGGGCCAATAGACCTCATCTAGGCTTGTGTCCAGAAGCCAATGTTCCTCTCCAGGGGCGACAGGGATCTCGGGGTTGCATTCCAGACGCACCCGGGGAGACAGGCATTCATCTCGAGTGGAAGCAAAGAACCCCGCTCTGCTCTCGAATCGCGACGGGTATCTCTTGGAGCTCACTGGGTGGACTCAAGGGAGTCAAGCCTCCTGAGGCGTTTGGAGAGAGGTCGCGAGATTGGTCGCTAGGCCATGCAGGAGACGAAGGCCCTCATCTCTCGATGACGGGGGAATCTCGGGGTTGTTCTCGAGCGGCGGCCCCAGTGTGCGGTTTCTCACGAGGTACGACGGCGAGGTCAGTGAGCCTCTCGTGGGGCGCCAGGGAAGTCGGGTCTCCATGCGAGTGGCGAGGGGGAGCGCGTCATTGCTCCCGAGCCATGGTAGGGGAATCTGGCCTCGAGACGTGTTGAAGAAGGTCTCTCGAGGTCTTTCCCGGGTTGAGGCAGGAAACCCTGGGTTCCCTCGACTTGTGCAGGTGACCTCAGGGGGCTTCTCATGGTGGCTCTGAGAAGCCAGGGAAACTGGAGGTGGGAGGGGCCTCTCGGGACTCCACTGGGCTTGGTGCATTGGAAGAGGGCCTCATCTCCAGTTGAGGCAGGAACCGCAGGGTACCTCTGATTTCAGACTCCGATCGCAGGGTCCCTGCAGACTGGGGACAGGAGAGTCAGGCCTCGTCTTGGGTTGAGGCATGGAACTCCGCTTGCCTCTCGAGATGTCCCCGGGGAGAGAGGCCGCTTGTCGAGCTGTATTTGGAACCTGGGGTTTTTTCCGAACGATGCACGGAAAAACTGCCCCTTCGTGTTGACTGCATTCACAGGCTGGAGTTCGGAGAGGTGTCCGGGCATCGGGTTCTTATCAAGAGGGGACCGGGAAATCGGGGTCCTACGGAATGTGGAACCACCCACGAGGCCACGTCTGGAATGTCTTCGTGAGACCGGCCTCATCCTGAGGTGCGACCGGAAGGTCGGGAACCCCTTCCAGACAAAGCAGGGGAGTCGACCCTCCTGTCCAGATCAGGAGGGGAGAAAGGGCTCAGAGGAGGGGGTGCCGGAAAACCTCAGTGTTCCTCTCGAGGGAGACCGGGATTTCGGGGAACTTTGTGGGTCGCATCAAGGGTGCCAAGTGCCCTTTCGACCTCCAATTCCTAACGTGGGACTTCTCCTGAGGCGCTGTAGCGGGAAAGGGCTTCATCTTGCGATGACGGGGGAGCCACGTGGTTTTTCTCGAGTTACGGCGGGATTCTCGAGTTACGACGGGGAATTCAGGCTGCCTCTTGTGTTGGCCCAGGCAAGTCCAATCTTCCATTCGAGTTGCGAAGGAAAGCTGGGGATTGCTCTCGAGTGACTGCAGGGCCAATAGACCTCATCTAGGCTTGTGTCCAGAAGCCAATGTTCCTCTCCAGGGGCGACAGGGATCTCGGGGTTGCATTCCAGACGCACCCGGGGAGACAGGCATTCATCTCGAGTGGAAGCAAAGAACCCCGCTCTGCTCTCGAATCGCGACGGGTATCTCTTGGAGCTCACTGGGTGGACTCAAGGGAGTCAAGCCTCCTGAGGCGTTTGGAGAGAGGTCGCGAGATTGGTCGCTAGGCCATGCAGGAGACGAAGGCCCTCATCTCTCGATGACGGGGGAATCTCGGGGTTGTTCTCGAGCGGCGGCCCCAGTGTGCGGTTTCTCACGAGGTACGACGGCGAGGTCAGTGAGCCTCTCGTGGGGCGCCAGGGAAGTCGGGTCTCCATGCGAGTGGCGAGGGGGAGCGCGTCATTGCTCCCGAGCCATGGTAGGGGAATCTGGCCTCGAGACGTGTTGAAGAAGGTCTCTCGAGGTCTTTCCCGGGTTGAGGCAGGAAACCCTGGGTTCCCTCGACTTGTGCAGGTGACCTCAGGGGGCTTCTCATGGTGGCTCTGAGAAGCCAGGGAAACTGGAGGTGGGAGGGGCCTCTCGGGACTCCACTGGGCTTGGTGCATTGGAAGAGGGCCTCATCTCCAGTTGAGGCAGGAACCGCAGGGTACCTCTGATTTCAGACTCCGATCGCAGGGTCCCTGCAGACTGGGGACAGGAGAGTCAGGCCTCGTCTTGGGTTGAGGCATGGAACTCCGCTTGCCTCTCGAGATGTCCCCGGGGAGAGAGGCCGCTTGTCGAGCTGTATTTGGAACCTGGGGTTTTTTCCGAACGATGCACGGAAAAACTGCCCCTTCGTGTTGACTGCATTCACAGGGTGGAGTTCGGAGAGGTGTCCGGGCATCGGGTTCTTATCAAGAGGGGACCGGGAAATCGGGGTCCTACGGAATGTGGAACCACCCACGAGGCCACGTCTGGAATGTCTTCGTGAGACCGGCCTCATCCTGAGGTGCGACCGGAAGGTCGGGAACCCCTTCCAGACAAAGCAGGGGAGTCGACCCTCCTGTCCAGATCAGGAGGGGAGAAAGGGCTCAGAGGAGGGGGTGCCGGAAAACCTCAGTGTTCCTCTCGAGGGAGACCGGGATTTCGGGGAACTTTGTGGGTCGCATCAAGGGTGCCAAGTGCCCTTTCGACCTCCAATTCCTAACGTGGGACTTCTCCTGAGGCGCTGTAGCGGGAAAGGGCTTCATCTTGCGATGACGGGGGAGCCACGTGGTTTTTCTCGAGTTACGGCGGGATTCTCGAGTTACGACGGGGAATTCAGGCTGCCTCTTGTGTTGGCCCAGGCAAGTCCAATCTTCCATTCGAGTTGCGAAGGAAAGCTGGGGATTGCTCTCGAGTGACTGCAGGGCCAATAGACCTCATCTAGGCTTGTGTCCAGAAGCCAATGTTCCTCTCCAGGGGCGACAGGGATCTCGGGGTTGCATTCCAGACGCACCCGGGGAGACAGGCATTCATCTCGAGTGGAAGCAAAGAACCCCGCTCTGCTCTCGAATCGCGACGGGTATCTCTTGGAGCTCACTGGGTGGACTCAAGGGAGTCAAGCCTCCTGAGGCGTTTGGAGAGAGGTCGCGAGATTGGTCGCTAGGCCATGCAGGAGACGAAGGCCCTCATCTCTCGATGACGGGGGAATCTCGGGGTTGTTCTCGAGCGGCGGCCCCAGTGTGCGGTTTCTCACGAGGTACGACGGCGAGGTCAGTGAGCCTCTCGTGGGGCGCCAGGGAAGTCGGGTCTCCATGCGAGTGGCGAGGGGGAGCGCGTCATTGCTCCCGAGCCATGGTAGGGGAATCTGGCCTCGAGACGTGTTGAAGAAGGTCTCTCGAGGTCTTTCCCGGGTTGAGGCAGGAAACCCTGGGTTCCCTCGACTTGTGCAGGTGACCTCAGGGGGCTTCTCATGGTGGCTCTGAGAAGCCAGGGAAACTGGAGGTGGGAGGGGCCTCTCGGGACTCCACTGGGCTTGGTGCATTGGAAGAGGGCCTCATCTCCAGTTGAGGCAGGAACCGCAGGGTACCTCTGATTTCAGACTCCGATCGCAGGGTCCCTGCAGACTGGGGACAGGAGAGTCAGGCCTCGTCTTGGGTTGAGGCATGGAACTCCGCTTGCCTCTCGAGATGTCCCCGGGGAGAGAGGCCGCTTGTCGAGCTGTATTTGGAACCTGGGGTTTTTTCCGAACGATGCACGGAAAAACTGCCCCTTCGTGTTGACTGCATTCACAGGGTGGAGTTCGGAGAGGTGTCCGGGCATCGGGTTCTTATCAAGAGGGGACCGGGAAATCGGGGTCCTACGGAATGTGGAACCACCCACGAGGCCACGTCTGGAATGTCTTCGTGAGACCGGCCTCATCCTGAGGTGCGACCGGAAGGTCGGGAACCCCTTCCAGACAAAGCAGGGGAGTCGACCCTCCTGTCCAGATCAGGAGGGGAGAAAGGGCTCAGAGGAGGGGGTGCCGGAAAACCTCAGTGTTCCTCTCGAGGGAGACCGGGATTTCGGGGAACTTTGTGGGTCGCATCAAGGGTGCCAAGTGCCCTTTCGACCTCCAATTCCTAACGTGGGACTTCTCCTGAGGCGCTGTAGCGGGAAAGGGCTTCATCTTGCGATGACGGGGGAGCCACGTGGTTTTTCTCGAGTTACGGCGGGATTCTCGAGTTACGACGGGGAATTCAGGCTGCCTCTTGTGTTGGCCCAGGCAAGTCCAATCTTCCATTCGAGTTGCGAAGGAAAGCTGGGGATTGCTCTCGAGTGACTGCAGGGCCAATAGACCTCATCTAGGCTTGTGTCCAGAAGCCAATGTTCCTCTCCAGGGGCGACAGGGATCTCGGGGTTGCATTCCAGACGCACCCGGGGAGACAGGCATTCATCTCGAGTGGAAGCAAAGAACCCCGCTCTGCTCTCGAATCGCGACGGGTATCTCTTGGAGCTCACTGGGTGGACTCAAGGGAGTCAAGCCTCCTGAGGCGTTTGGAGAGAGGTCGCGAGATTGGTCGCTAGGCCATGCAGGAGACGAAGGCCCTCATCTCTCGATGACGGGGGAATCTCGGGGTTGTTCTCGAGCGGCGGCCCCAGTGTGCGGTTTCTCACGAGGTACGACGGCGAGGTCAGTGAGCCTCTCGTGGGGCGCCAGGGAAGTCGGGTCTCCATGCGAGTGGCGAGGGGGAGCGCGTCATTGCTCCCGAGCCATGGTAGGGGAATCTGGCCTCGAGACGTGTTGAAGAAGGTCTCTCGAGGTCTTTCCCGGGTTGAGGCAGGAAACCCTGGGTTCCCTCGACTTGTGCAGGTGACCTCAGGGGGCTTCTCATGGTGGCTCTGAGAAGCCAGGGAAACTGGAGGTGGGAGGGGCCTCTCGGGACTCCACTGGGCTTGGTGCATTGGAAGAGGGCCTCATCTCCAGTTGAGGCAGGAACCGCAGGGTACCTCTGATTTCAGACTCCGATCGCAGGGTCCCTGCAGACTGGGGACAGGAGAGTCAGGCCTCGTCTTGGGTTGAGGCATGGAACTCCGCTTGCCTCTCGAGATGTCCCCGGGGAGAGAGGCCGCTTGTCGAGCTGTATTTGGAACCTGGGGTTTTTTCCGAACGATGCACGGAAAAACTGCCCCTTCGTGTTGACTGCATTCACAGGCTGGAGTTCGGAGAGGTGTCCGGGCATCGGGTTCTTATCAAGAGGGGACCGGGAAATCGGGGTCCTACGGAATGTGGAACCACCCACGAGGCCACGTCTGGAATGTCTTCGTGAGACCGGCCTCATCCTGAGGTGCGACCGGAAGGTCGGGAACCCCTTCCAGACAAAGCAGGGGAGTCGACCCTCCTGTCCAGATCAGGAGGGGAGAAAGGGCTCAGAGGAGGGGGTGCCGGAAAACCTCAGTGTTCCTCTCGAGGGAGACCGGGATTTCGGGGAACTTTGTGGGTCGCATCAAGGGTGCCAAGTGCCCTTTCGACCTCCAATTCCTAACGTGGGACTTCTCCTGAGGCGCTGTAGCGGGAAAGGGCTTCATCTTGCGATGACGGGGGAGCCACGTGGTTTTTCTCGAGTTACGGCGGGATTCTCGAGTTACGACGGGGAATTCAGGCTGCCTCTTGTGTTGGCCCAGGCAAGTCCAATCTTCCATTCGAGTTGCGAAGGAAAGCTGGGGATTGCTCTCGAGTGACTGCAGGGCCAATAGACCTCATCTAGGCTTGTGTCCAGAAGCCAATGTTCCTCTCCAGGGGCGACAGGGATCTCGGGGTTGCATTCCAGACGCACCCGGGGAGACAGGCATTCATCTCGAGTGGAAGCAAAGAACCCCGCTCTGCTCTCGAATCGCGACGGGTATCTCTTGGAGCTCACTGGGTGGACTCAAGGGAGTCAAGCCTCCTGAGGCGTTTGGAGAGAGGTCGCGAGATTGGTCGCTAGGCCATGCAGGAGACGAAGGCCCTCATCTCTCGATGACGGGGGAATCTCGGGGTTGTTCTCGAGCGGCGGCCCCAGTGTGCGGTTTCTCACGAGGTACGACGGCGAGGTCAGTGAGCCTCTCGTGGGGCGCCAGGGAAGTCGGGTCTCCATGCGAGTGGCGAGGGGGAGCGCGTCATTGCTCCCGAGCCATGGTAGGGGAATCTGGCCTCGAGACGTGTTGAAGAAGGTCTCTCGAGGTCTTTCCCGGGTTGAGGCAGGAAACCCTGGGTTCCCTCGACTTGTGCAGGTGACCTCAGGGGGCTTCTCATGGTGGCTCTGAGAAGCCAGGGAAACTGGAGGTGGGAGGGGCCTCTCGGGACTCCACTGGGCTTGGTGCATTGGAAGAGGGCCTCATCTCCAGTTGAGGCAGGAACCGCAGGGTACCTCTGATTTCAGACTCCGATCGCAGGGTCCCTGCAGACTGGGGACAGGAGAGTCAGGCCTCGTCTTGGGTTGAGGCATGGAACTCCGCTTGCCTCTCGAGATGTCCCCGGGGAGAGAGGCCGCTTGTCGAGCTGTATTTGGAACCTGGGGTTTTTTCCGAACGATGCACGGAAAAACTGCCCCTTCGTGTTGACTGCATTCACAGGCTGGAGTTCGGAGAGGTGTCCGGGCATCGGGTTCTTATCAAGAGGGGACCGGGAAATCGGGGTCCTACGGAATGTGGAACCACCCACGAGGCCACGTCTGGAATGTCTTCGTGAGACCGGCCTCATCCTGAGGTGCGACCGGAAGGTCGGGAACCCCTTCCAGACAAAGCAGGGGAGTCGACCCTCCTGTCCAGATCAGGAGGGGAGAAAGGGCTCAGAGGAGGGGGTGCCGGAAAACCTCAGTGTTCCTCTCGAGGGAGACCGGGATTTCGGGGAACTTTGTGGGTCGCATCAAGGGTGCCAAGTGCCCTTTCGACCTCCAATTCCTAACGTGGGACTTCTCCTGAGGCGCTGTAGCGGGAAAGGGCTTCATCTTGCGATGACGGGGGAGCCACGTGGTTTTTCTCGAGTTACGGCGGGATTCTCGAGTTACGACGGGGAATTCAGGCTGCCTCTTGTGTTGGCCCAGGCAAGTCCAATCTTCCATTCGAGTTGCGAAGGAAAGCTGGGGATTGCTCTCGAGTGACTGCAGGGCCAATAGACCTCATCTAGGCTTGTGTCCAGAAGCCAATGTTCCTCTCCAGGGGCGACAGGGATCTCGGGGTTGCATTCCAGACGCACCCGGGGAGACAGGCATTCATCTCGAGTGGAAGCAAAGAACCCCGCTCTGCTCTCGAATCGCGACGGGTATCTCTTGGAGCTCACTGGGTGGACTCAAGGGAGTCAAGCCTCCTGAGGCGTTTGGAGAGAGGTCGCGAGATTGGTCGCTAGGCCATGCAGGAGACGAAGGCCCTCATCTCTCGATGACGGGGGAATCTCGGGGTTGTTCTCGAGCGGCGGCCCCAGTGTGCGGTTTCTCACGAGGTACGACGGCGAGGTCAGTGAGCCTCTCGTGGGGCGCCAGGGAAGTCGGGTCTCCATGCGAGTGGCGAGGGGGAGCGCGTCATTGCTCCCGAGCCATGGTAGGGGAATCTGGCCTCGAGACGTGTTGAAGAAGGTCTCTCGAGGTCTTTCCCGGGTTGAGGCAGGAAACCCTGGGTTCCCTCGACTTGTGCAGGTGACCTCAGGGGGCTTCTCATGGTGGCTCTGAGAAGCCAGGGAAACTGGAGGTGGGAGGGGCCTCTCGGGACTCCACTGGGCTTGGTGCATTGGAAGAGGGCCTCATCTCCAGTTGAGGCAGGAACCGCAGGGTACCTCTGATTTCAGACTCCGATCGCAGGGTCCCTGCAGACTGGGGACAGGAGAGTCAGGCCTCGTCTTGGGTTGAGGCATGGAACTCCGCTTGCCTCTCGAGATGTCCCCGGGGAGAGAGGCCGCTTGTCGAGCTGTATTTGGAACCTGGGGTTTTTTCCGAACGATGCACGGAAAAACTGCCCCTTCGTGTTGACTGCATTCACAGGCTGGAGTTCGGAGAGGTGTCCGGGCATCGGGTTCTTATCAAGAGGGGACCGGGAAATCGGGGTCCTACGGAATGTGGAACCACCCACGAGGCCACGTCTGGAATGTCTTCGTGAGACCGGCCTCATCCTGAGGTGCGACCGGAAGGTCGGGAACCCCTTCCAGACAAAGCAGGGGAGTCGACCCTCCTGTCCAGATCAGGAGGGGAGAAAGGGCTCAGAGGAGGGGGTGCCGGAAAACCTCAGTGTTCCTCTCGAGGGAGACCGGGATTTCGGGGAACTTTGTGGGTCGCATCAAGGGTGCCAAGTGCCCTTTCGACCTCCAATTCCTAACGTGGGACTTCTCCTGAGGCGCTGTAGCGGGAAAGGGCTTCATCTTGCGATGACGGGGGAGCCACGTGGTTTTTCTCGAGTTACGGCGGGATTCTCGAGTTACGACGGGGAATTCAGGCTGCCTCTTGTGTTGGCCCAGGCAAGTCCAATCTTCCATTCGAGTTGCGAAGGAAAGCTGGGGATTGCTCTCGAGTGACTGCAGGGCCAATAGACCTCATCTAGGCTTGTGTCCAGAAGCCAATGTTCCTCTCCAGGGGCGACAGGGATCTCGGGGTTGCATTCCAGACGCACCCGGGGAGACAGGCATTCATCTCGAGTGGAAGCAAAGAACCCCGCTCTGCTCTCGAATCGCGACGGGTATCTCTTGGAGCTCACTGGGTGGACTCAAGGGAGTCAAGCCTCCTGAGGCGTTTGGAGAGAGGTCGCGAGATTGGTCGCTAGGCCATGCAGGAGACGAAGGCCCTCATCTCTCGATGACGGGGGAATCTCGGGGTTGTTCTCGAGCGGCGGCCCCAGTGTGCGGTTTCTCACGAGGTACGACGGCGAGGTCAGTGAGCCTCTCGTGGGGCGCCAGGGAAGTCGGGTCTCCATGCGAGTGGCGAGGGGGAGCGCGTCATTGCTCCCGAGCCATGGTAGGGGAATCTGGCCTCGAGACGTGTTGAAGAAGGTCTCTCGAGGTCTTTCCCGGGTTGAGGCAGGAAACCCTGGGTTCCCTCGACTTGTGCAGGTGACCTCAGGGGGCTTCTCATGGTGGCTCTGAGAAGCCAGGGAAACTGGAGGTGGGAGGGGCCTCTCGGGACTCCACTGGGCTTGGTGCATTGGAAGAGGGCCTCATCTCCAGTTGAGGCAGGAACCGCAGGGTACCTCTGATTTCAGACTCCGATCGCAGGGTCCCTGCAGACTGGGGACAGGAGAGTCAGGCCTCGTCTTGGGTTGAGGCATGGAACTCCGCTTGCCTCTCGAGATGTCCCCGGGGAGAGAGGCCGCTTGTCGAGCTGTATTTGGAACCTGGGGTTTTTTCCGAACGATGCACGGAAAAACTGCCCCTTCGTGTTGACTGCATTCACAGGGTGGAGTTCGGAGAGGTGTCCGGGCATCGGGTTCTTATCAAGAGGGGACCGGGAAATCGGGGTCCTACGGAATGTGGAACCACCCACGAGGCCACGTCTGGAATGTCTTCGTGAGACCGGCCTCATCCTGAGGTGCGACCGGAAGGTCGGGAACCCCTTCCAGACAAAGCAGGGGAGTCGACCCTCCTGTCCAGATCAGGAGGGGAGAAAGGGCTCAGAGGAGGGGGTGCCGGAAAACCTCAGTGTTCCTCTCGAGGGAGACCGGGATTTCGGGGAACTTTGTGGGTCGCATCAAGGGTGCCAAGTGCCCTTTCGACCTCCAATTCCTAACGTGGGACTTCTCCTGAGGCGCTGTAGCGGGAAAGGGCTTCATCTTGCGATGACGGGGGAGCCACGTGGTTTTTCTCGAGTTACGGCGGGATTCTCGAGTTACGACGGGGAATTCAGGCTGCCTCTTGTGTTGGCCCAGGCAAGTCCAATCTTCCATTCGAGTTGCGAAGGAAAGCTGGGGATTGCTCTCGAGTGACTGCAGGGCCAATAGACCTCATCTAGGCTTGTGTCCAGAAGCCAATGTTCCTCTCCAGGGGCGACAGGGATCTCGGGGTTGCATTCCAGACGCACCCGGGGAGACAGGCATTCATCTCGAGTGGAAGCAAAGAACCCCGCTCTGCTCTCGAATCGCGACGGGTATCTCTTGGAGCTCACTGGGTGGACTCAAGGGAGTCAAGCCTCCTGAGGCGTTTGGAGAGAGGTCGCGAGATTGGTCGCTAGGCCATGCAGGAGACGAAGGCCCTCATCTCTCGATGACGGGGGAATCTCGGGGTTGTTCTCGAGCGGCGGCCCCAGTGTGCGGTTTCTCACGAGGTACGACGGCGAGGTCAGTGAGCCTCTCGTGGGGCGCCAGGGAAGTCGGGTCTCCATGCGAGTGGCGAGGGGGAGCGCGTCATTGCTCCCGAGCCATGGTAGGGGAATCTGGCCTCGAGACGTGTTGAAGAAGGTCTCTCGAGGTCTTTCCCGGGTTGAGGCAGGAAACCCTGGGTTCCCTCGACTTGTGCAGGTGACCTCAGGGGGCTTCTCATGGTGGCTCTGAGAAGCCAGGGAAACTGGAGGTGGGAGGGGCCTCTCGGGACTCCACTGGGCTTGGTGCATTGGAAGAGGGCCTCATCTCCAGTTGAGGCAGGAACCGCAGGGTACCTCTGATTTCAGACTCCGATCGCAGGGTCCCTGCAGACTGGGGACAGGAGAGTCAGGCCTCGTCTTGGGTTGAGGCATGGAACTCCGCTTGCCTCTCGAGATGTCCCCGGGGAGAGAGGCCGCTTGTCGAGCTGTATTTGGAACCTGGGGTTTTTTCCGAACGATGCACGGAAAAACTGCCCCTTCGTGTTGACTGCATTCACAGGGTGGAGTTCGGAGAGGTGTCCGGGCATCGGGTTCTTATCAAGAGGGGACCGGGAAATCGGGGTCCTACGGAATGTGGAACCACCCACGAGGCCACGTCTGGAATGTCTTCGTGAGACCGGCCTCATCCTGAGGTGCGACCGGAAGGTCGGGAACCCCTTCCAGACAAAGCAGGGGAGTCGACCCTCCTGTCCAGATCAGGAGGGGAGAAAGGGCTCAGAGGAGGGGGTGCCGGAAAACCTCAGTGTTCCTCTCGAGGGAGACCGGGATTTCGGGGAACTTTGTGGGTCGCATCAAGGGTGCCAAGTGCCCTTTCGACCTCCAATTCCTAACGTGGGACTTCTCCTGAGACGCTGTAGCGGGAAAGGGCTTCATCTTGCGATGACGGGGGAGCCACGTGGTTTTTCTCGAGTTACGGCGGGATTCTCGAGTTACGACGGGGAATTCAGGCTGCCTCTTGTGTTGGCCCAGGCAAGTCCAATCTTCCATTCGAGTTGCGAAGGAAAGCTGGGGATTGCTCTCGAGTGACTGCAGGGCCAATAGACCTCATCTAGGCTTGTGTCCAGAAGCCAATGTTCCTCTCCAGGGGCGACAGGGATCTCGGGGTTGCATTCCAGACGCACCCGGGGAGACAGGCATTCATCTCGAGTGGAAGCAAAGAACCCCGCTCTGCTCTCGAATCGCGACGGGTATCTCTTGGAGCTCACTGGGTGGACTCAAGGGAGTCAAGCCTCCTGAGGCGTTTGGAGAGAGGTCGCGAGATTGGTCGCTAGGCCATGCAGGAGACGAAGGCCCTCATCTCTCGATGACGGGGGAATCTCGGGGTTGTTCTCGAGCGGCGGCCCCAGTGTGCGGTTTCTCACGAGGTACGACGGCGAGGTCAGTGAGCCTCTCGTGGGGCGCCAGGGAAGTCGGGTCTCCATGCGAGTGGCGAGGGGGAGCGCGTCATTGCTCCCGAGCCATGGTAGGGGAATCTGGCCTCGAGACGTGTTGAAGAAGGTCTCTCGAGGTCTTTCCCGGGTTGAGGCAGGAAACCCTGGGTTCCCTCGACTTGTGCAGGTGACCTCAGGGGGCTTCTCATGGTGGCTCTGAGAAGCCAGGGAAACTGGAGGTGGGAGGGGCCTCTCGGGACTCCACTGGGCTTGGTGCATTGGAAGAGGGCCTCATCTCCAGTTGAGGCAGGAACCGCAGGGTACCTCTGATTTCAGACTCCGATCGCAGGGTCCCTGCAGACTGGGGACAGGAGAGTCAGGCCTCGTCTTGGGTTGAGGCATGGAACTCCGCTTGCCTCTCGAGATGTCCCCGGGGAGAGAGGCCGCTTGTCGAGCTGTATTTGGAACCTGGGGTTTTTTCCGAACGATGCACGGAAAAACTGCCCCTTCGTGTTGACTGCATTCACAGGGTGGAGTTCGGAGAGGTGTCCGGGCATCGGGTTCTTATCAAGAGGGGACCGGGAAATCGGGGTCCTACGGAATGTGGAACCACCCACGAGGCCACGTCTGGAATGTCTTCGTGAGACCGGCCTCATCCTGAGGTGCGACCGGAAGGTCGGGAACCCCTTCCAGACAAAGCAGGGGAGTCGACCCTCCTGTCCAGATCAGGAGGGGAGAAAGGGCTCAGAGGAGGGGGTGCCGGAAAACCTCAGTGTTCCTCTCGAGGGAGACCGGGATTTCGGGGAACTTTGTGGGTCGCATCAAGGGTGCCAAGTGCCCTTTCGACCTCCAATTCCTAACGTGGGACTTCTCCTGAGACGCTGTAGCGGGAAAGGGCTTCATCTTGCGATGACGGGGGAGCCACGTGGTTTTTCTCGAGTTACGGCGGGATTCTCGAGTTACGACGGGGAATTCAGGCTGCCTCTTGTGTTGGCCCAGGCAAGTCCAATCTTCCATTCGAGTTGCGAAGGAAAGCTGGGGATTGCTCTCGAGTGACTGCAGGGCCAATAGACCTCATCTAGGCTTGTGTCCAGAAGCCAATGTTCCTCTCCAGGGGCGACAGGGATCTCGGGGTTGCATTCCAGACGCACCCGGGGAGACAGGCATTCATCTCGAGTGGAAGCAAAGAACCCCGCTCTGCTCTCGAATCGCGACGGGTATCTCTTGGAGCTCACTGGGTGGACTCAAGGGAGTCAAGCCTCCTGAGGCGTTTGGAGAGAGGTCGCGAGATTGGTCGCTAGGCCATGCAGGAGACGAAGGCCCTCATCTCTCGATGACGGGGGAATCTCGGGGTTGTTCTCGAGCGGCGGCCCCAGTGTGCGGTTTCTCACGAGGTACGACGGCGAGGTCAGTGAGCCTCTCGTGGGGCGCCAGGGAAGTCGGGTCTCCATGCGAGTGGCGAGGGGGAGCGCGTCACTGCTCCCGAGCCATGGTAGGGGAATCTGGCCTCGAGACGTGTTGAAGAAGGTCTCTCGAGGTCTTTCCCGGGTTGAGGCAGGAAACCCTGGGTTCCCTCGACTTGTGCAGGTGACCTCAGGGGGCTTCTCATGGTGGCTCTGAGAAGTCAGGGAAACTGGAGGTGGGAGGGGCCTCTCGGGACTCCACTGGGTTTGGTGCATTGGAAGAGGGCCTCATCTCCAGTTGAGGCAGGAACCGCAGGGTACCTCTGATTTCAGACTCCGATCGCAGGGTCCCTGCAGACTGGGGACAGGAGAGTCAGGCCTCGTCTTGGGTTGAGGCATGGAACTCCGCTTGCCTCTCGAGATGTCCCCGGGGAGAGAGGCCGCTTGTCGAGCTGTATTTGGAACCTGGGGTTTTTTCCGAACGATGCACGGAAAAACTGCCCCTTCGTGTTGACTGCATTCACAGGGTGGAGTTCGGAGAGGTGTCCGGGCATCGGGTTCTTATCAAGAGGGGACCGGGAAATCGGGGTCCTACGGAATGTGGAACCACCCACGAGGCCACGTCTGGAATGTCTTCGTGAGACCGGCCTCATCCTGAGGTGCGACCGGAAGGTCGGGAACCCCTTCCAGACAAAGCAGGGGAGTCGACCCTCCTGTCCAGATCAGGAGGGGAGAAAGGGCTCAGAGGAGGGGGTGCCGGAAAACCTCAGTGTTCCTCTCGAGGGAGACCGGGATTTCGGGGAACTTTGTGGGTCGCATCAAGGGTGCCAAGTGCCCTTTCGACCTCCAATTCCTAACGTGGGACTTCTCCTGAGACGCTGTAGCGGGAAAGGGCTTCATCTTGCGATGACGGGGGAGCCACGTGGTTTTTCTCGAGTTACGGCGGGATTCTCGAGTTACGACGGGGAATTCAGGCTGCCTCTTGTGTTGGCCCAGGCAAGTCCAATCTTCCATTCGAGTTGCGAAGGAAAGCTGGGGATTGCTCTCGAGTGACTGCAGGGCCAATAGACCTCATCTAGGCTTGTGTCCAGAAGCCAATGTTCCTCTCCAGGGGCGACAGGGATCTCGGGGTTGCATTCCAGACGCACCCGGGGAGACAGGCATTCATCTCGAGTGGAAGCAAAGAACCCCGCTCTGCTCTCGAATCGCGACGGGTATCTCTTGGAGCTCACTGGGTGGACTCAAGGGAGTCAAGCCTCCTGAGGCGTTTGGAGAGAGGTCGCGAGATTGGTCGCTAGGCCATGCAGGAGACGAAGGCCCTCATCTCTCGATGACGGGGGAATCTCGGGGTTGTTCTCGAGCGGCGGCCCCAGTGTGCGGTTTCTCACGAGGTACGACGGCGAGGTCAGTGAGCCTCTCGTGGGGCGCCAGGGAAGTCGGGTCTCCATGCGAGTGGCGAGGGGGAGCGCGTCATTGCTCCCGAGCCATGGTAGGGGAATCTGGCCTCGAGACGTGTTGAAGAAGGTCTCTCGAGGTCTTTCCCGGGTTGAGGCAGGAAACCCTGGGTTCCCTCGACTTGTGCAGGTGACCTCAGGGGGCTTCTCATGGTGGCTCTGAGAAGCCAGGGAAACTGGAGGTGGGAGGGGCCTCTCGGGACTCCACTGGGCTTGGTGCATTGGAAGAGGGCCTCATCTCCAGTTGAGGCAGGAACCGCAGGGTACCTCTGATTTCAGACTCCGATCGCAGGGTCCCTGCAGACTGGGGACAGGAGAGTCAGGCCTCGTCTTGGGTTGAGGCATGGAACTCCGCTTGCCTCTCGAGATGTCCCCGGGGAGAGAGGCCGCTTGTCGAGCTGTATTTGGAACCTGGGGTTTTTTCCGAACGATGCACGGAAAAACTGCCCCTTCGTGTTGACTGCATTCACAGGGTGGAGTTCGGAGAGGTGTCCGGGCATCGGGTTCTTATCAAGAGGGGACCGGGAAATCGGGGTCCTACGGAATGTGGAACCACCCACGAGGCCACGTCTGGAATGTCTTCGTGAGACCGGCCTCATCCTGAGGTGCGACCGGAAGGTCGGGAACCCCTTCCAGACAAAGCAGGGGAGTCGACCCTCCTGTCCAGATCAGGAGGGGAGAAAGGGCTCAGAGGAGGGGGTGCCGGAAAACCTCAGTGTTCCTCTCGAGGGAGACCGGGATTTCGGGGAACTTTGTGGGTCGCATCAAGGGTGCCAAGTGCCCTTTCGACCTCCAATTCCTAACGTGGGACTTCTCCTGAGACGCTGTAGCGGGAAAGGGCTTCATCTTGCGATGACGGGGGAGCCACGTGGTTTTTCTCGAGTTACGGCGGGATTCTCGAGTTACGACGGGGAATTCAGGCTGCCTCTTGTGTTGGCCCAGGCAAGTCCAATCTTCCATTCGAGTTGCGAAGGAAAGCTGGGGATTGCTCTCGAGTGACTGCAGGGCCAATAGACCTCATCTAGGCTTGTGTCCAGAAGCCAATGTTCCTCTCCAGGGGCGACAGGGATCTCGGGGTTGCATTCCAGACGCACCCGGGGAGACAGGCATTCATCTCGAGTGGAAGCAAAGAACCCCGCTCTGCTCTCGAATCGCGACGGGTATCTCTTGGAGCTCACTGGGTGGACTCAAGGGAGTCAAGCCTCCTGAGGCGTTTGGAGAGAGGTCGCGAGATTGGTCGCTAGGCCATGCAGGAGACGAAGGCCCTCATCTCTCGATGACGGGGGAATCTCGGGGTTGTTCTCGAGCGGCGGCCCCAGTGTGCGGTTTCTCACGAGGTACGACGGCGAGGTCAGTGAGCCTCTCGTGGGGCGCCAGGGAAGTCGGGTCTCCATGCGAGTGGCGAGGGGGAGCGCGTCATTGCTCCCGAGCCATGGTAGGGGAATCTGGCCTCGAGACGTGTTGAAGAAGGTCTCTCGAGGTCTTTCCCGGGTTGAGGCAGGAAACCCTGGGTTCCCTCGACTTGTGCAGGTGACCTCAGGGGGCTTCTCATGGTGGCTCTGAGAAGCCAGGGAAACTGGAGGTGGGAGGGGCCTCTCGGGACTCCACTGGGCTTGGTGCATTGGAAGAGGGCCTCATCTCCAGTTGAGGCAGGAACCGCAGGGTACCTCTGATTTCAGACTCCGATCGCAGGGTCCCTGCAGACTGGGGACAGGAGAGTCAGGCCTCGTCTTGGGTTGAGGCATGGAACTCCGCTTGCCTCTCGAGATGTCCCCGGGGAGAGAGGCCGCTTGTCGAGCTGTATTTGGAACCTGGGGTTTTTTCCGAACGATGCACGGAAAAACTGCCCCTTCGTGTTGACTGCATTCACAGGGTGGAGTTCGGAGAGGTGTCCGGGCATCGGGTTCTTATCAAGAGGGGACCGGGAAATCGGGGTCCTACGGAATGTGGAACCACCCACGAGGCCACGTCTGGAATGTCTTCGTGAGACCGGCCTCATCCTGAGGTGCGACCGGAAGGTCGGGAACCCCTTCCAGACAAAGCAGGGGAGTCGACCCTCCTGTCCAGATCAGGAGGGGAGAAAGGGCTCAGAGGAGGGGGTGCCGGAAAACCTCAGTGTTCCTCTCGAGGGAGACCGGGATTTCGGGGAACTTTGTGGGTCGCATCAAGGGTGCCAAGTGCCCTTTCGACCTCCAATTCCTAACGTGGGACTTCTCCTGAGACGCTGTAGCGGGAAAGGGCTTCATCTTGCGATGACGGGGGAGCCACGTGGTTTTTCTCGAGTTACGGCGGGATTCTCGAGTTACGACGGGGAATTCAGGCTGCCTCTTGTGTTGGCCCAGGCAAGTCCAATCTTCCATTCGAGTTGCGAAGGAAAGCTGGGGATTGCTCTCGAGTGACTGCAGGGCCAATAGACCTCATCTAGGCTTGTGTCCAGAAGCCAATGTTCCTCTCCAGGGGCGACAGGGATCTCGGGGTTGCATTCCAGACGCACCCGGGGAGACAGGCATTCATCTCGAGTGGAAGCAAAGAACCCCGCTCTGCTCTCGAATCGCGACGGGTATCTCTTGGAGCTCACTGGGTGGACTCAAGGGAGTCAAGCCTCCTGAGGCGTTTGGAGAGAGGTCGCGAGATTGGTCGCTAGGCCATGCAGGAGACGAAGGCCCTCATCTCTCGATGACGGGGGAATCTCGGGGTTGTTCTCGAGCGGCGGCCCCAGTGTGCGGTTTCTCACGAGGTACGACGGCGAGGTCAGTGAGCCTCTCGTGGGGCGCCAGGGAAGTCGGGTCTCCATGCGAGTGGCGAGGGGGAGCGCGTCATTGCTCCCGAGCCATGGTAGGGGAATCTGGCCTCGAGACGTGTTGAAGAAGGTCTCTCGAGGTCTTTCCCGGGTTGAGGCAGGAAACCCTGGGTTCCCTCGACTTGTGCAGGTGACCTCAGGGGGCTTCTCATGGTGGCTCTGAGAAGCCAGGGAAACTGGAGGTGGGAGGGGCCTCTCGGGACTCCACTGGGCTTGGTGCATTGGAAGAGGGCCTCATCTCCAGTTGAGGCAGGAACCGCAGGGTACCTCTGATTTCAGACTCCGATCGCAGGGTCCCTGCAGACTGGGGACAGGAGAGTCAGGCCTCGTCTTGGGTTGAGGCATGGAACTCCGCTTGCCTCTCGAGATGTCCCCGGGGAGAGAGGCCGCTTGTCGAGCTGTATTTGGAACCTGGGGTTTTTTCCGAACGATGCACGGAAAAACTGCCCCTTCGTGTTGACTGCATTCACAGGGTGGAGTTCGGAGAGGTGTCCGGGCATCGGGTTCTTATCAAGAGGGGACCGGGAAATCGGGGTCCTACGGAATGTGGAACCACCCACGAGGCCACGTCTGGAATGTCTTCGTGAGACCGGCCTCATCCTGAGGTGCGACCGGAAGGTCGGGAACCCCTTCCAGACAAAGCAGGGGAGTCGACCCTCCTGTCCAGATCAGGAGGGGAGAAAGGGCTCAGAGGAGGGGGTGCCGGAAAACCTCAGTGTTCCTCTCGAGGGAGACCGGGATTTCGGGGAACTTTGTGGGTCGCATCAAGGGTGCCAAGTGCCCTTTCGACCTCCAATTCCTAACGTGGGACTTCTCCTGAGGCGCTGTAGCGGGAAAGGGCTTCATCTTGCGATGACGGGGGAGCCACGTGGTTTTTCTCGAGTTACGGCGGGATTCTCGAGTTACGACGGGGAATTCAGGCTGCCTCTTGTGTTGGCCCAGGCAAGTCCAATCTTCCATTCGAGTTGCGAAGGAAAGCTGGGGATTGCTCTCGAGTGACTGCAGGGCCAATAGACCTCATCTAGGCTTGTGTCCAGAAGCCAATGTTCCTCTCCAGGGGCGACAGGGATCTCGGGGTTGCATTCCAGACGCACCCGGGGAGACAGGCATTCATCTCGAGTGGAAGCAAAGAACCCCGCTCTGCTCTCGAATCGCGACGGGTATCTCTTGGAGCTCACTGGGTGGACTCAAGGGAGTCAAGCCTCCTGAGGCGTTTGGAGAGAGGTCGCGAGATTGGTCGCTAGGCCATGCAGGAGACGAAGGCCCTCATCTCTCGATGACGGGGGAATCTCGGGGTTGTTCTCGAGCGGCGGCCCCAGTGTGCGGTTTCTCACGAGGTACGACGGCGAGGTCAGTGAGCCTCTCGTGGGGCGCCAGGGAAGTCGGGTCTCCATGCGAGTGGCGAGGGGGAGCGCGTCATTGCTCCCGAGCCATGGTAGGGGAATCTGGCCTCGAGACGTGTTGAAGAAGGTCTCTCGAGGTCTTTCCCGGGTTGAGGCAGGAAACCCTGGGTTCCCTCGACTTGTGCAGGTGACCTCAGGGGGCTTCTCATGGTGGCTCTGAGAAGCCAGGGAAACTGGAGGTGGGAGGGGCCTCTCGGGACTCCACTGGGCTTGGTGCATTGGAAGAGGGCCTCATCTCCAGTTGAGGCAGGAACCGCAGGGTACCTCTGATTTCAGACTCCGATCGCAGGGTCCCTGCAGACTGGGGACAGGAGAGTCAGGCCTCGTCTTGGGTTGAGGCATGGAACTCCGCTTGCCTCTCGAGATGTCCCCGGGGAGAGAGGCCGCTTGTCGAGCTGTATTTGGAACCTGGGGTTTTTTCCGAACGATGCACGGAAAAACTGCCCCTTCGTGTTGACTGCATTCACAGGGTGGAGTTCGGAGAGGTGTCCGGGCATCGGGTTCTTATCAAGAGGGGACCGGGAAATCGGGGTCCTACGGAATGTGGAACCACCCACGAGGCCACGTCTGGAATGTCTTCGTGAGACCGGCCTCATCCTGAGGTGCGACCGGAAGGTCGGGAACCCCTTCCAGACAAAGCAGGGGAGTCGACCCTCCTGTCCAGATCAGGAGGGGAGAAAGGGCTCAGAGGAGGGGGTGCCGGAAAACCTCAGTGTTCCTCTCGAGGGAGACCGGGATTTCGGGGAACTTTGTGGGTCGCATCAAGGGTGCCAAGTGCCCTTTCGACCTCCAATTCCTAACGTGGGACTTCTCCTGAGGCGCTGTAGCGGGAAAGGGCTTCATCTTGCGATGACGGGGGAGCCACGTGGTTTTTCTCGAGTTACGGCGGGATTCTCGAGTTACGACGGGGAATTCAGGCTGCCTCTTGTGTTGGCCCAGGCAAGTCCAATCTTCCATTCGAGTTGCGAAGGAAAGCTGGGGATTGCTCTCGAGTGACTGCAGGGCCAATAGACCTCATCTAGGCTTGTGTCCAGAAGCCAATGTTCCTCTCCAGGGGCGACAGGGATCTCGGGGTTGCATTCCAGACGCACCCGGGGAGACAGGCATTCATCTCGAGTGGAAGCAAAGAACCCCGCTCTGCTCTCGAATCGCGACGGGTATCTCTTGGAGCTCACTGGGTGGACTCAAGGGAGTCAAGCCTCCTGAGGCGTTTGGAGAGAGGTCGCGAGATTGGTCGCTAGGCCATGCAGGAGACGAAGGCCCTCATCTCTCGATGACGGGGGAATCTCGGGGTTGTTCTCGAGCGGCGGCCCCAGTGTGCGGTTTCTCACGAGGTACGACGGCGAGGTCAGTGAGCCTCTCGTGGGGCGCCAGGGAAGTCGGGTCTCCATGCGAGTGGCGAGGGGGAGCGCGTCATTGCTCCCGAGCCATGGTAGGGGAATCTGGCCTCGAGACGTGTTGAAGAAGGTCTCTCGAGGTCTTTCCCGGGTTGAGGCAGGAAACCCTGGGTTCCCTCGACTTGTGCAGGTGACCTCAGGGGGCTTCTCATGGTGGCTCTGAGAAGCCAGGGAAACTGGAGGTGGGAGGGGCCTCTCGGGACTCCACTGGGCTTGGTGCATTGGAAGAGGGCCTCATCTCCAGTTGAGGCAGGAACCGCAGGGTACCTCTGATTTCAGACTCCGATCGCAGGGTCCCTGCAGACTGGGGACAGGAGAGTCAGGCCTCGTCTTGGGTTGAGGCATGGAACTCCGCTTGCCTCTCGAGATGTCCCCGGGGAGAGAGGCCGCTTGTCGAGCTGTATTTGGAACCTGGGGTTTTTTCCGAACGATGCACGGAAAAACTGCCCCTTCGTGTTGACTGCATTCACAGGGTGGAGTTCGGAGAGGTGTCCGGGCATCGGGTTCTTATCAAGAGGGGACCGGGAAATCGGGGTCCTACGGAATGTGGAACCACCCACGAGGCCACGTCTGGAATGTCTTCGTGAGACCGGCCTCATCCTGAGGTGCGACCGGAAGGTCGGGAACCCCTTCCAGACAAAGCAGGGGAGTCGACCCTCCTGTCCAGATCAGGAGGGGAGAAAGGGCTCAGAGGAGGGGGTGCCGGAAAACCTCAGTGTTCCTCTCGAGGGAGACCGGGATTTCGGGGAACTTTGTGGGTCGCATCAAGGGTGCCAAGTGCCCTTTCGACCTCCAATTCCTAACGTGGGACTTCTCCTGAGGCGCTGTAGCGGGAAAGGGCTTCATCTTGCGATGACGGGGGAGCCACGTGGTTTTTCTCGAGTTACGGCGGGATTCTCGAGTTACGACGGGGAATTCAGGCTGCCTCTTGTGTTGGCCCAGGCAAGTCCAATCTTCCATTCGAGTTGCGAAGGAAAGCTGGGGATTGCTCTCGAGTGACTGCAGGGCCAATAGACCTCATCTAGGCTTGTGTCCAGAAGCCAATGTTCCTCTCCAGGGGCGACAGGGATCTCGGGGTTGCATTCCAGACGCACCCGGGGAGACAGGCATTCATCTCGAGTGGAAGCAAAGAACCCCGCTCTGCTCTCGAATCGCGACGGGTATCTCTTGGAGCTCACTGGGTGGACTCAAGGGAGTCAAGCCTCCTGAGGCGTTTGGAGAGAGGTCGCGAGATTGGTCGCTAGGCCATGCAGGAGACGAAGGCCCTCATCTCTCGATGACGGGGGAATCTCGGGGTTGTTCTCGAGCGGCGGCCCCAGTGTGCGGTTTCTCACGAGGTACGACGGCGAGGTCAGTGAGCCTCTCGTGGGGCGCCAGGGAAGTCGGGTCTCCATGCGAGTGGCGAGGGGGAGCGCGTCATTGCTCCCGAGCCATGGTAGGGGAATCTGGCCTCGAGACGTGTTGAAGAAGGTCTCTCGAGGTCTTTCCCGGGTTGAGGCAGGAAACCCTGGGTTCCCTCGACTTGTGCAGGTGACCTCAGGGGGCTTCTCATGGTGGCTCTGAGAAGCCAGGGAAACTGGAGGTGGGAGGGGCCTCTCGGGACTCCACTGGGCTTGGTGCATTGGAAGAGGGCCTCATCTCCAGTTGAGGCAGGAACCGCAGGGTACCTCTGATTTCAGACTCCGATCGCAGGGTCCCTGCAGACTGGGGACAGGAGAGTCAGGCCTCGTCTTGGGTTGAGGCATGGAACTCCGCTTGCCTCTCGAGATGTCCCCGGGGAGAGAGGCCGCTTGTCGAGCTGTATTTGGAACCTGGGGTTTTTTCCGAACGATGCACGGAAAAACTGCCCCTTCGTGTTGACTGCATTCACAGGGTGGAGTTCGGAGAGGTGTCCGGGCATCGGGTTCTTATCAAGAGGGGACCGGGAAATCGGGGTCCTACGGAATGTGGAACCACCCACGAGGCCACGTCTGGAATGTCTTCGTGAGACCGGCCTCATCCTGAGGTGCGACCGGAAGGTCGGGAACCCCTTCCAGACAAAGCAGGGGAGTCGACCCTCCTGTCCAGATCAGGAGGGGAGAAAGGGCTCAGAGGAGGGGGTGCCGGAAAACCTCAGTGTTCCTCTCGAGGGAGACCGGGATTTCGGGGAACTTTGTGGGTCGCATCAAGGGTGCCAAGTGCCCTTTCGACCTCCAATTCCTAACGTGGGACTTCTCCTGAGGCGCTGTAGCGGGAAAGGGCTTCATCTTGCGATGACGGGGGAGCCACGTGGTTTTTCTCGAGTTACGGCGGGATTCTCGAGTTACGACGGGGAATTCAGGCTGCCTCTTGTGTTGGCCCAGGCAAGTCCAATCTTCCATTCGAGTTGCGAAGGAAAGCTGGGGATTGCTCTCGAGTGACTGCAGGGCCAATAGACCTCATCTAGGCTTGTGTCCAGAAGCCAATGTTCCTCTCCAGGGGCGACAGGGATCTCGGGGTTGCATTCCAGACGCACCCGGGGAGACAGGCATTCATCTCGAGTGGAAGCAAAGAACCCCGCTCTGCTCTCGAATCGCGACGGGTATCTCTTGGAGCTCACTGGGTGGACTCAAGGGAGTCAAGCCTCCTGAGGCGTTTGGAGAGAGGTCGCGAGATTGGTCGCTAGGCCATGCAGGAGACGAAGGCCCTCATCTCTCGATGACGGGGGAATCTCGGGGTTGTTCTCGAGCGGCGGCCCCAGTGTGCGGTTTCTCACGAGGTACGACGGCGAGGTCAGTGAGCCTCTCGTGGGGCGCCAGGGAAGTCGGGTCTCCATGCGAGTGGCGAGGGGGAGCGCGTCATTGCTCCCGAGCCATGGTAGGGGAATCTGGCCTCGAGACGTGTTGAAGAAGGTCTCTCGAGGTCTTTCCCGGGTTGAGGCAGGAAACCCTGGGTTCCCTCGACTTGTGCAGGTGACCTCAGGGGGCTTCTCATGGTGGCTCTGAGAAGCCAGGGAAACTGGAGGTGGGAGGGGCCTCTCGGGACTCCACTGGGCTTGGTGCATTGGAAGAGGGCCTCATCTCCAGTTGAGGCAGGAACCGCAGGGTACCTCTGATTTCAGACTCCGATCGCAGGGTCCCTGCAGACTGGGGACAGGAGAGTCAGGCCTCGTCTTGGGTTGAGGCATGGAACTCCGCTTGCCTCTCGAGATGTCCCCGGGGAGAGAGGCCGCTTGTCGAGCTGTATTTGGAACCTGGGGTTTTTTCCGAACGATGCACGGAAAAACTGCCCCTTCGTGTTGACTGCATTCACAGGGTGGAGTTCGGAGAGGTGTCCGGGCATCGGGTTCTTATCAAGAGGGGACCGGGAAATCGGGGTCCTACGGAATGTGGAACCACCCACGAGGCCACGTCTGGAATGTCTTCGTGAGACCGGCCTCATCCTGAGGTGCGACCGGAAGGTCGGGAACCCCTTCCAGACAAAGCAGGGGAGTCGACCCTCCTGTCCAGATCAGGAGGGGAGAAAGGGCTCAGAGGAGGGGGTGCCGGAAAACCTCAGTGTTCCTCTCGAGGGAGACCGGGATTTCGGGGAACTTTGTGGGTCGCATCAAGGGTGCCAAGTGCCCTTTCGACCTCCAATTCCTAACGTGGGACTTCTCCTGAGACGCTGTAGCGGGAAAGGGCTTCATCTTGCGATGACGGGGGAGCCACGTGGTTTTTCTCGAGTTACGGCGGGATTCTCGAGTTACGACGGGGAATTCAGGCTGCCTCTTGTGTTGGCCCAGGCAAGTCCAATCTTCCATTCGAGTTGCGAAGGAAAGCTGGGGATTGCTCTCGAGTGACTGCAGGGCCAATAGACCTCATCTAGGCTTGTGTCCAGAAGCCAATGTTCCTCTCCAGGGGCGACAGGGATCTCGGGGTTGCATTCCAGACGCACCCGGGGAGACAGGCATTCATCTCGAGTGGAAGCAAAGAACCCCGCTCTGCTCTCGAATCGCGACGGGTATCTCTTGGAGCTCACTGGGTGGACTCAAGGGAGTCAAGCCTCCTGAGGCGTTTGGAGAGAGGTCGCGAGATTGGTCGCTAGGCCATGCAGGAGACGAAGGCCCTCATCTCTCGATGACGGGGGAATCTCGGGGTTGTTCTCGAGCGGCGGCCCCAGTGTGCGGTTTCTCACGAGGTACGACGGCGAGGTCAGTGAGCCTCTCGTGGGGCGCCAGGGAAGTCGGGTCTCCATGCGAGTGGCGAGGGGGAGCGCGTCATTGCTCCCGAGCCATGGTAGGGGAATCTGGCCTCGAGACGTGTTGAAGAAGGTCTCTCGAGGTCTTTCCCGGGTTGAGGCAGGAAACCCTGGGTTCCCTCGACTTGTGCAGGTGACCTCAGGGGGCTTCTCATGGTGGCTCTGAGAAGCCAGGGAAACTGGAGGTGGGAGGGGCCTCTCGGGACTCCACTGGGCTTGGTGCATTGGAAGAGGGCCTCATCTCCAGTTGAGGCAGGAACCGCAGGGTACCTCTGATTTCAGACTCCGATCGCAGGGTCCCTGCAGACTGGGGACAGGAGAGTCAGGCCTCGTCTTGGGTTGAGGCATGGAACTCCGCTTGCCTCTCGAGATGTCCCCGGGGAGAGAGGCCGCTTGTCGAGCTGTATTTGGAACCTGGGGTTTTTTCCGAACGATGCACGGAAAAACTGCCCCTTCGTGTTGACTGCATTCACAGGGTGGAGTTCGGAGAGGTGTCCGGGCATCGGGTTCTTATCAAGAGGGGACCGGGAAATCGGGGTCCTACGGAATGTGGAACCACCCACGAGGCCACGTCTGGAATGTCTTCGTGAGACCGGCCTCATCCTGAGGTGCGACCGGAAGGTCGGGAACCCCTTCCAGACAAAGCAGGGGAGTCGACCCTCCTGTCCAGATCAGGAGGGGAGAAAGGGCTCAGAGGAGGGGGTGCCGGAAAACCTCAGTGTTCCTCTCGAGGGAGACCGGGATTTCGGGGAACTTTGTGGGTCGCATCAAGGGTGCCAAGTGCCCTTTCGACCTCCAATTCCTAACGTGGGACTTCTCCTGAGACGCTGTAGCGGGAAAGGGCTTCATCTTGCGATGACGGGGGAGCCACGTGGTTTTTCTCGAGTTACGGCGGGATTCTCGAGTTACGACGGGGAATTCAGGCTGCCTCTTGTGTTGGCCCAGGCAAGTCCAATCTTCCATTCGAGTTGCGAAGGAAAGCTGGGGATTGCTCTCGAGTGACTGCAGGGCCAATAGACCTCATCTAGGCTTGTGTCCAGAAGCCAATGTTCCTCTCCAGGGGCGACAGGGATCTCGGGGTTGCATTCCAGACGCACCCGGGGAGACAGGCATTCATCTCGAGTGGAAGCAAAGAACCCCGCTCTGCTCTCGAATCGCGACGGGTATCTCTTGGAGCTCACTGGGTGGACTCAAGGGAGTCAAGCCTCCTGAGGCGTTTGGAGAGAGGTCGCGAGATTGGTCGCTAGGCCATGCAGGAGACGAAGGCCCTCATCTCTCGATGACGGGGGAATCTCGGGGTTGTTCTCGAGCGGCGGCCCCAGTGTGCGGTTTCTCACGAGGTACGACGGCGAGGTCAGTGAGCCTCTCGTGGGGCGCCAGGGAAGTCGGGTCTCCATGCGAGTGGCGAGGGGGAGCGCGTCATTGCTCCCGAGCCATGGTAGGGGAATCTGGCCTCGAGACGTGTTGAAGAAGGTCTCTCGAGGTCTTTCCCGGGTTGAGGCAGGAAACCCTGGGTTCCCTCGACTTGTGCAGGTGACCTCAGGGGGCTTCTCATGGTGGCTCTGAGAAGCCAGGGAAACTGGAGGTGGGAGGGGCCTCTCGGGACTCCACTGGGCTTGGTGCATTGGAAGAGGGCCTCATCTCCAGTTGAGGCAGGAACCGCAGGGTACCTCTGATTTCAGACTCCGATCGCAGGGTCCCTGCAGACTGGGGACAGGAGAGTCAGGCCTCGTCTTGGGTTGAGGCATGGAACTCCGCTTGCCTCTCGAGATGTCCCCGGGGAGAGAGGCCGCTTGTCGAGCTGTATTTGGAACCTGGGGTTTTTTCCGAACGATGCACGGAAAAACTGCCCCTTCGTGTTGACTGCATTCACAGGGTGGAGTTCGGAGAGGTGTCCGGGCATCGGGTTCTTATCAAGAGGGGACCGGGAAATCGGGGTCCTACGGAATGTGGAACCACCCACGAGGCCACGTCTGGAATGTCTTCGTGAGACCGGCCTCATCCTGAGGTGCGACCGGAAGGTCGGGAACCCCTTCCAGACAAAGCAGGGGAGTCGACCCTCCTGTCCAGATCAGGAGGGGAGAAAGGGCTCAGAGGAGGGGGTGCCGGAAAACCTCAGTGTTCCTCTCGAGGGAGACCGGGATTTCGGGGAACTTTGTGGGTCGCATCAAGGGTGCCAAGTGCCCTTTCGACCTCCAATTCCTAACGTGGGACTTCTCCTGAGGCGCTGTAGCGGGAAAGGGCTTCATCTTGCGATGACGGGGGAGCCACGTGGTTTTTCTCGAGTTACGGCGGGATTCTCGAGTTACGACGGGGAATTCAGGCTGCCTCTTGTGTTGGCCCAGGCAAGTCCAATCTTCCATTCGAGTTGCGAAGGAAAGCTGGGGATTGCTCTCGAGTGACTGCAGGGCCAATAGACCTCATCTAGGCTTGTGTCCAGAAGCCAATGTTCCTCTCCAGGGGCGACAGGGATCTCGGGGTTGCATTCCAGACGCACCCGGGGAGACAGGCATTCATCTCGAGTGGAAGCAAAGAACCCCGCTCTGCTCTCGAATCGCGACGGGTATCTCTTGGAGCTCACTGGGTGGACTCAAGGGAGTCAAGCCTCCTGAGGCGTTTGGAGAGAGGTCGCGAGATTGGTCGCTAGGCCATGCAGGAGACGAAGGCCCTCATCTCTCGATGACGGGGGAATCTCGGGGTTGTTCTCGAGCGGCGGCCCCAGTGTGCGGTTTCTCACGAGGTACGACGGCGAGGTCAGTGAGCCTCTCGTGGGGCGCCAGGGAAGTCGGGTCTCCATGCGAGTGGCGAGGGGGAGCGCGTCATTGCTCCCGAGCCATGGTAGGGGAATCTGGCCTCGAGACGTGTTGAAGAAGGTCTCTCGAGGTCTTTCCCGGGTTGAGGCAGGAAACCCTGGGTTCCCTCGACTTGTGCAGGTGACCTCAGGGGGCTTCTCATGGTGGCTCTGAGAAGCCAGGGAAACTGGAGGTGGGAGGGGCCTCTCGGGACTCCACTGGGCTTGGTGCATTGGAAGAGGGCCTCATCTCCAGTTGAGGCAGGAACCGCAGGGTACCTCTGATTTCAGACTCCGATCGCAGGGTCCCTGCAGACTGGGGACAGGAGAGTCAGGCCTCGTCTTGGGTTGAGGCATGGAACTCCGCTTGCCTCTCGAGATGTCCCCGGGGAGAGAGGCCGCTTGTCGAGCTGTATTTGGAACCTGGGGTTTTTTCCGAACGATGCACGGAAAAACTGCCCCTTCGTGTTGACTGCATTCACAGGGTGGAGTTCGGAGAGGTGTCCGGGCATCGGGTTCTTATCAAGAGGGGACCGGGAAATCGGGGTCCTACGGAATGTGGAACCACCCACGAGGCCACGTCTGGAATGTCTTCGTGAGACCGGCCTCATCCTGAGGTGCGACCGGAAGGTCGGGAACCCCTTCCAGACAAAGCAGGGGAGTCGACCCTCCTGTCCAGATCAGGAGGGGAGAAAGGGCTCAGAGGAGGGGGTGCCGGAAAACCTCAGTGTTCCTCTCGAGGGAGACCGGGATTTCGGGGAACTTTGTGGGTCGCATCAAGGGTGCCAAGTGCCCTTTCGACCTCCAATTCCTAACGTGGGACTTCTCCTGAGACGCTGTAGCGGGAAAGGGCTTCATCTTGCGATGACGGGGGAGCCACGTGGTTTTTCTCGAGTTACGGCGGGATTCTCGAGTTACGACGGGGAATTCAGGCTGCCTCTTGTGTTGGCCCAGGCAAGTCCAATCTTCCATTCGAGTTGCGAAGGAAAGCTGGGGATTGCTCTCGAGTGACTGCAGGGCCAATAGACCTCATCTAGGCTTGTGTCCAGAAGCCAATGTTCCTCTCCAGGGGCGACAGGGATCTCGGGGTTGCATTCCAGACGCACCCGGGGAGACAGGCATTCATCTCGAGTGGAAGCAAAGAACCCCGCTCTGCTCTCGAATCGCGACGGGTATCTCTTGGAGCTCACTGGGTGGACTCAAGGGAGTCAAGCCTCCTGAGGCGTTTGGAGAGAGGTCGCGAGATTGGTCGCTAGGCCATGCAGGAGACGAAGGCCCTCATCTCTCGATGACGGGGGAATCTCGGGGTTGTTCTCGAGCGGCGGCCCCAGTGTGCGGTTTCTCACGAGGTACGACGGCGAGGTCAGTGAGCCTCTCGTGGGGCGCCAGGGAAGTCGGGTCTCCATGCGAGTGGCGAGGGGGAGCGCGTCATTGCTCCCGAGCCATGGTAGGGGAATCTGGCCTCGAGACGTGTTGAAGAAGGTCTCTCGAGGTCTTTCCCGGGTTGAGGCAGGAAACCCTGGGTTCCCTCGACTTGTGCAGGTGACCTCAGGGGGCTTCTCATGGTGGCTCTGAGAAGCCAGGGAAACTGGAGGTGGGAGGGGCCTCTCGGGACTCCACTGGGCTTGGTGCATTGGAAGAGGGCCTCATCTCCAGTTGAGGCAGGAACCGCAGGGTACCTCTGATTTCAGACTCCGATCGCAGGGTCCCTGCAGACTGGGGACAGGAGAGTCAGGCCTCGTCTTGGGTTGAGGCATGGAACTCCGCTTGCCTCTCGAGATGTCCCCGGGGAGAGAGGCCGCTTGTCGAGCTGTATTTGGAACCTGGGGTTTTTTCCGAACGATGCACGGAAAAACTGCCCCTTCGTGTTGACTGCATTCACAGGGTGGAGTTCGGAGAGGTGTCCGGGCATCGGGTTCTTATCAAGAGGGGACCGGGAAATCGGGGTCCTACGGAATGTGGAACCACCCACGAGGCCACGTCTGGAATGTCTTCGTGAGACCGGCCTCATCCTGAGGTGCGACCGGAAGGTCGGGAACCCCTTCCAGACAAAGCAGGGGAGTCGACCCTCCTGTCCAGATCAGGAGGGGAGAAAGGGCTCAGAGGAGGGGGTGCCGGAAAACCTCAGTGTTCCTCTCGAGGGAGACCGGGATTTCGGGGAACTTTGTGGGTCGCATCAAGGGTGCCAAGTGCCCTTTCGACCTCCAATTCCTAACGTGGGACTTCTCCTGAGGCGCTGTAGCGGGAAAGGGCTTCATCTTGCGATGACGGGGGAGCCACGTGGTTTTTCTCGAGTTACGGCGGGATTCTCGAGTTACGACGGGGAATTCAGGCTGCCTCTTGTGTTGGCCCAGGCAAGTCCAATCTTCCATTCGAGTTGCGAAGGAAAGCTGGGGATTGCTCTCGAGTGACTGCAGGGCCAATAGACCTCATCTAGGCTTGTGTCCAGAAGCCAATGTTCCTCTCCAGGGGCGACAGGGATCTCGGGGTTGCATTCCAGACGCACCCGGGGAGACAGGCATTCATCTCGAGTGGAAGCAAAGAACCCCGCTCTGCTCTCGAATCGCGACGGGTATCTCTTGGAGCTCACTGGGTGGACTCAAGGGAGTCAAGCCTCCTGAGGCGTTTGGAGAGAGGTCGCGAGATTGGTCGCTAGGCCATGCAGGAGACGAAGGCCCTCATCTCTCGATGACGGGGGAATCTCGGGGTTGTTCTCGAGCGGCGGCCCCAGTGTGCGGTTTCTCACGAGGTACGACGGCGAGGTCAGTGAGCCTCTCGTGGGGCGCCAGGGAAGTCGGGTCTCCATGCGAGTGGCGAGGGGGAGCGCGTCATTGCTCCCGAGCCATGGTAGGGGAATCTGGCCTCGAGACGTGTTGAAGAAGGTCTCTCGAGGTCTTTCCCGGGTTGAGGCAGGAAACCCTGGGTTCCCTCGACTTGTGCAGGTGACCTCAGGGGGCTTCTCATGGTGGCTCTGAGAAGCCAGGGAAACTGGAGGTGGGAGGGGCCTCTCGGGACTCCACTGGGCTTGGTGCATTGGAAGAGGGCCTCATCTCCAGTTGAGGCAGGAACCGCAGGGTACCTCTGATTTCAGACTCCGATCGCAGGGTCCCTGCAGACTGGGGACAGGAGAGTCAGGCCTCGTCTTGGGTTGAGGCATGGAACTCCGCTTGCCTCTCGAGATGTCCCCGGGGAGAGAGGCCGCTTGTCGAGCTGTATTTGGAACCTGGGGTTTTTTCCGAACGATGCACGGAAAAACTGCCCCTTCGTGTTGACTTCATTCACAGGCTGGAGTTCGGAGAGGTGTCCGGGCATCGGGTTCTTATCAAGAGGGGACCGGGAAATCGGGGTCCTACGGAATGTGGAACCACCCACGAGGCCACGTCTGGAATGTCTTCGTGAGACCGGCCTCATCCTGAGGTGCGACCGGAAGGTCGGGAACCCCTTCCAGACAAAGCAGGGGAGTCGACCCTCCTGTCCAGATCAGGAGGGGAGAAAGGGCTCAGAGGAGGGGGTGCCGGAAAACCTCAGTGTTCCTCTCGAGGGAGACCGGGATTTCGGGGAACTTTGTGGGTCGCATCAAGGGTGCCAAGTGCCCTTTCGACCTCCAATTCCTAACGTGGGACTTCTCCTGAGGCGCTGTAGCGGGAAAGGGCTTCATCTTGCGATGACGGGGGAGCCACGTGGTTTTTCTCGAGTTACGGCGGGATTCTCGAGTTACGACGGGGAATTCAGGCTGCCTCTTGTGTTGGCCCAGGCAAGTCCAATCTTCCATTCGAGTTGCGAAGGAAAGCTGGGGATTGCTCTCGAGTGACTGCAGGGCCAATAGACCTCATCTAGGCTTGTGTCCAGAAGCCAATGTTCCTCTCCAGGGGCGACAGGGATCTCGGGGTTGCATTCCAGACGCACCCGGGGAGACAGGCATTCATCTCGAGTGGAAGCAAAGAACCCCGCTCTGCTCTCGAATCGCGACGGGTATCTCTTGGAGCTCACTGGGTGGACTCAAGGGAGTCAAGCCTCCTGAGGCGTTTGGAGAGAGGTCGCGAGATTGGTCTCTAGGCCATGCAGGAGACGAAGGCCCTCATCTCTCGATGACGGGGGAATCTCGGGGTTGTTCTCGAGCGGCGGCCCCAGTGTGCGGTTTCTCACGAGGTACGACGGCGAGGTCAGTGAGCCTCTCGTGGGGCGCCAGGGAAGTCGGGTCTCCATGCGAGTGGCGAGGGGGAGCGCGTCATTGCTCCCGAGCCATGGTAGGGGAATCTGGCCTCGAGACGTGTTGAAGAAGGTCTCTCGAGGTCTTTCCCGGGTTGAGGCAGGAAACCCTGGGTTCCCTCGACTTGTGCAGGTGACCTCAGGGGGCTTCTCATGGTGGCTCTGAGAAGCCAGGGAAACTGGAGGTGGGAGGGGCCTCTCGGGACTCCACTGGGCTTGGTGCATTGGAAGAGGGCCTCATCTCCAGTTGAGGCAGGAACCGCAGGGTACCTCTGATTTCAGACTCCGATCGCAGGGTCCCTGCAGACTGGGGACAGGAGAGTCAGGCCTCGTCTTGGGTTGAGGCATGGAACTCCGCTTGCCTCTCGAGATGTCCCCGGGGAGAGAGGCCGCTTGTCGAGCTGTATTTGGAACCTGGGGTTTTTTCCGAACGATGCACGGAAAAACTGCCCCTTCGTGTTGACTTCATTCACAGGCTGGAGTTCGGAGAGGTGTCCGGGCATCGGGTTCTTATCAAGAGGGGACCGGGAAATCGGGGTCCTACGGAATGTGGAACCACCCACGAGGCCACGTCTGGAATGTCTTCGTGAGACCGGCCTCATCCTGAGGTGCGACCGGAAGGTCGGGAACCCCTTCCAGACAAAGCAGGGGAGTCGACCCTCCTGTCCAGATCAGGAGGGGAGAAAGGGCTCAGAGGAGGGGGTGCCGGAAAACCTCAGTGTTCCTCTCGAGGGAGACCGGGATTTCGGGGAACTTTGTGGGTCGCATCAAGGGTGCCAAGTGCCCTTTCGACCTCCAATTCCTAACGTGGGACTTCTCCTGAGGCGCTGTAGCGGGAAAGGGCTTCATCTTGCGATGACGGGGGAGCCACGTGGTTTTTCTCGAGTTACGGCGGGATTCTCGAGTTACGACGGGGAATTCAGGCTGCCTCTTGTGTTGGCCCAGGCAAGTCCAATCTTCCATTCGAGTTGCGAAGGAAAGCTGGGGATTGCTCTCGAGTGACTGCAGGGCCAATAGACCTCATCTAGGCTTGTGTCCAGAAGCCAATGTTCCTCTCCAGGGGCGACAGGGATCTCGGGGTTGCATTCCAGACGCACCCGGGGAGACAGGCATTCATCTCGAGTGGAAGCAAAGAACCCCGCTCTGCTCTCGAATCGCGACGGGTATCTCTTGGAGCTCACTGGGTGGACTCAAGGGAGTCAAGCCTCCTGAGGCGTTTGGAGAGAGGTCGCGAGATTGGTCTCTAGGCCATGCAGGAGACGAAGGCCCTCATCTCTCGATGACGGGGGAATCTCGGGGTTGTTCTCGAGCGGCGGCCCCAGTGTGCGGTTTCTCACGAGGTACGACGGCGAGGTCAGTGAGCCTCTCGTGGGGCGCCAGGGAAGTCGGGTCTCCATGCGAGTGGCGAGGGGGAGCGCGTCATTGCTCCCGAGCCATGGTAGGGGAATCTGGCCTCGAGACGTGTTGAAGAAGGTCTCTCGAGGTCTTTCCCGGGTTGAGGCAGGAAACCCTGGGTTCCCTCGACTTGTGCAGGTGACCTCAGGGGGCTTCTCATGGTGGCTCTGAGAAGCCAGGGAAACTGGAGGTGGGAGGGGCCTCTCGGGACTCCACTGGGCTTGGTGCATTGGAAGAGGGCCTCATCTCCAGTTGAGGCAGGAACCGCAGGGTACCTCTGATTTCAGACTCCGATCGCAGGGTCCCTGCAGACTGGGGACAGGAGAGTCAGGCCTCGTCTTGGGTTGAGGCATGGAACTCCGCTTGCCTCTCGAGATGTCCCCGGGGAGAGAGGCCGCTTGTCGAGCTGTATTTGGAACCTGGGGTTTTTTCCGAACGATGCACGGAAAAACTGCCCCTTCGTGTTGACTTCATTCACAGGCTGGAGTTCGGAGAGGTGTCCGGGCATCGGGTTCTTATCAAGAGGGGACCGGGAAATCGGGGTCCTACGGAATGTGGAACCACCCACGAGGCCACGTCTGGAATGTCTTCGTGAGACCGGCCTCATCCTGAGGTGCGACCGGAAGGTCGGGAACCCCTTCCAGACAAAGCAGGGGAGTCGACCCTCCTGTCCAGATCAGGAGGGGAGAAAGGGCTCAGAGGAGGGGGTGCCGGAAAACCTCAGTGTTCCTCTCGAGGGAGACCGGGATTTCGGGGAACTTTGTGGGTCGCATCAAGGGTGCCAAGTGCCCTTTCGACCTCCAATTCCTAACGTGGGACTTCTCCTGAGGCGCTGTAGCGGGAAAGGGCTTCATCTTGCGATGACGGGGGAGCCACGTGGTTTTTCTCGAGTTACGGCGGGATTCTCGAGTTACGACGGGGAATTCAGGCTGCCTCTTGTGTTGGCCCAGGCAAGTCCAATCTTCCATTCGAGTTGCGAAGGAAAGCTGGGGATTGCTCTCGAGTGACTGCAGGGCCAATAGACCTCATCTAGGCTTGTGTCCAGAAGCCAATGTTCCTCTCCAGGGGCGACAGGGATCTCGGGGTTGCATTCCAGACGCACCCGGGGAGACAGGCATTCATCTCGAGTGGAAGCAAAGAACCCCGCTCTGCTCTCGAATCGCGACGGGTATCTCTTGGAGCTCACTGGGTGGACTCAAGGGAGTCAAGCCTCCTGAGGCGTTTGGAGAGAGGTCGCGAGATTGGTCTCTAGGCCATGCAGGAGACGAAGGCCCTCATCTCTCGATGACGGGGGAATCTCGGGGTTGTTCTCGAGCGGCGGCCCCAGTGTGCGGTTTCTCACGAGGTACGACGGCGAGGTCAGTGAGCCTCTCGTGGGGCGCCAGGGAAGTCGGGTCTCCATGCGAGTGGCGAGGGGGAGCGCGTCATTGCTCCCGAGCCATGGTAGGGGAATCTGGCCTCGAGACGTGTTGAAGAAGGTCTCTCGAGGTCTTTCTCGGGTTGAGGCAGGAAACCCTGGGTTCCCTCGACTTGTGCAGGTGACCTCAGGGGGCTTCTCATGGTGGCTCTGAGAAGTCAGGGAAACTGGAGGTGGGAGGGGCCTCTCGGGACTCCACTGGGCTTGGTGCATTGGAAGAGGGCCTCATCTCCAGTTGAGGCAGGAACCGCAGGGTACCTCTGATTTCAGACTCCGATCGCAGGGTCCCTGCAGACTGGGGACAGGAGAGTCAGGCCTCGTCTTGGGTTGAGGCATGGAACTCCGCTTGCCTCTCGAGATGTCCCCGGGGAGAGAGGCCGCTTGTCGAGCTGTATTTGGAACCTGGGGTTTTTTCCGAACGATGCACGGAAAAACTGCCCCTTCGTGTTGACTTCATTCACAGG
The DNA here is from genome assembly GCF_029378745.1 of Bos indicus. NCBI lineage: Eukaryota > Metazoa > Chordata > Mammalia > Artiodactyla > Bovidae > Bos > Bos indicus. The sequence continues at coordinate 9,517 of NC_091783.1, read as the reverse complement.
CTGGAGTTCGGAGAGGTGTCCGGGCATCGGGTTCTTATCAAGAGGGGACCGGGAAATCGGGGTCCTACGGAATGTGGAACCACCCACGAGGCCACGTCTGGAATGTCTTCGTGAGACCGGCCTCATCCTGAGGTGCGACCGGAAGGTCGGGAACCCCTTCCAGACAAAGCAGGGGAGTCGACCCTCCTGTCCAGATCAGGAGGGGAGAAAGGGCTCAGAGGAGGGGGTGCCGGAAAACCTCAGTGTTCCTCTCGAGGGAGACCGGGATTTCGGGGAACTTTGTGGGTCGCATCAAGGGTGCCAAGTGCCCTTTCGACCTCCAATTCCTAACGTGGGACTTCTCCTGAGGCGCTGTAGCGGGAAAGGGCTTCATCTTGCGATGACGGGGGAGCCACGTGGTTTTTCTCGAGTTACGGCGGGATTCTCGAGTTACGACGGGGAATTCAGGCTGCCTCTTGTGTTGGCCCAGGCAAGTCCAATCTTCCATTCGAGTTGCGAAGGAAAGCTGGGGATTGCTCTCGAGTGACTGCAGGGCCAATAGACCTCATCTAGGCTTGTGTCCAGAAGCCAATGTTCCTCTCCAGGGGCGACAGGGATCTCGGGGTTGCATTCCAGACGCACCCGGGGAGACAGGCATTCATCTCGAGTGGAAGCAAAGAACCCCGCTCTGCTCTCGAATCGCGACGGGTATCTCTTGGAGCTCACTGGGTGGACTCAAGGGAGTCAAGCCTCCTGAGGCGTTTGGAGAGAGGTCGCGAGATTGGTCTCTAGGCCATGCAGGAGACGAAGGCCCTCATCTCTCGATGACGGGGGAATCTCGGGGTTGTTCTCGAGCGGCGGCCCCAGTGTGCGGTTTCTCACGAGGTACGACGGCGAGGTCAGTGAGCCTCTCGTGGGGCGCCAGGGAAGTCGGGTCTCCATGCGAGTGGCGAGGGGGAGCGCGTCATTGCTCCCGAGCCATGGTAGGGGAATCTGGCCTCGAGACGTGTTGAAGAAGGTCTCTCGAGGTCTTTCCCGGGTTGAGGCAGGAAACCCTGGGTTCCCTCGACTTGTGCAGGTGACCTCAGGGGGCTTCTCATGGTGGCTCTGAGAAGCCAGGGAAACTGGAGGTGGGAGGGGCCTCTCGGGACTCCACTGGGCTTGGTGCATTGGAAGAGGGCCTCATCTCCAGTTGAGGCAGGAACCGCAGGGTACCTCTGATTTCAGACTCCGATCGCAGGGTCCCTGCAGACTGGGGACAGGAGAGTCAGGCCTCGTCTTGGGTTGAGGCATGGAACTCCGCTTGCCTCTCGAGATGTCCCCGGGGAGAGAGGCCGCTTGTCGAGCTGTATTTGGAACCTGGGGTTTTTTCCGAACGATGCACGGAAAAACTGCCCCTTCGTGTTGACTTCATTCACAGGCTGGAGTTCGGAGAGGTGTCCGGGCATCGGGTTCTTATCAAGAGGGGACCGGGAAATCGGGGTCCTACGGAATGTGGAACCACCCACGAGGCCACGTCTGGAATGTCTTCGTGAGACCGGCCTCATCCTGAGGTGCGACCGGAAGGTCGGGAACCCCTTCCAGACAAAGCAGGGGAGTCGACCCTCCTGTCCAGATCAGGAGGGGAGAAAGGGCTCAGAGGAGGGGGTGCCGGAAAACCTCAGTGTTCCTCTCGAGGGAGACCGGGATTTCGGGGAACTTTGTGGGTCGCATCAAGGGTGCCAAGTGCCCTTTCGACCTCCAATTCCTAACGTGGGACTTCTCCTGAGGCGCTGTAGCGGGAAAGGGCTTCATCTTGCGATGACGGGGGAGCCACGTGGTTTTTCTCGAGTTACGGCGGGATTCTCGAGTTACGACGGGGAATTCAGGCTGCCTCTTGTGTTGGCCCAGGCAAGTCCAATCTTCCATTCGAGTTGCGAAGGAAAGCTGGGGATTGCTCTCGAGTGACTGCAGGGCCAATAGACCTCATCTAGGCTTGTGTCCAGAAGCCAATGTTCCTCTCCAGGGGCGACAGGGATCTCGGGGTTGCATTCCAGACGCACCCGGGGAGACAGGCATTCATCTCGAGTGGAAGCAAAGAACCCCGCTCTGCTCTCGAATCGCGACGGGTATCTCTTGGAGCTCACTGGGTGGACTCAAGGGAGTCAAGCCTCCTGAGGCGTTTGGAGAGAGGTCGCGAGATTGGTCTCTAGGCCATGCAGGAGACGAAGGCCCTCATCTCTCGATGACGGGGGAATCTCGGGGTTGTTCTCGAGCGGCGGCCCCAGTGTGCGGTTTCTCACGAGGTACGACGGCGAGGTCAGTGAGCCTCTCGTGGGGCGCCAGGGAAGTCGGGTCTCCATGCGAGTGGCGAGGGGGAGCGCGTCATTGCTCCCGAGCCATGGTAGGGGAATCTGGCCTCGAGACGTGTTGAAGAAGGTCTCTCGAGGTCTTTCCCGGGTTGAGGCAGGAAACCCTGGGTTCCCTCGACTTGTGCAGGTGACCTCAGGGGGCTTCTCATGGTGGCTCTGAGAAGCCAGGGAAACTGGAGGTGGGAGGGGCCTCTCGGGACTCCACTGGGCTTGGTGCATTGGAAGAGGGCCTCATCTCCAGTTGAGGCAGGAACCGCAGGGTACCTCTGATTTCAGACTCCGATCGCAGGGTCCCTGCAGACTGGGGACAGGAGAGTCAGGCCTCGTCTTGGGTTGAGGCATGGAACTCCGCTTGCCTCTCGAGATGTCCCCGGGGAGAGAGGCCGCTTGTCGAGCTGTATTTGGAACCTGGGGTTTTTTCCGAACGATGCACGGAAAAACTGCCCCTTCGTGTTGACTTCATTCACAGGCTGGAGTTCGGAGAGGTGTCCGGGCATCGGGTTCTTATCAAGAGGGGACCGGGAAATCGGGGTCCTACGGAATGTGGAACCACCCACGAGGCCACGTCTGGAATGTCTTCGTGAGACCGGCCTCATCCTGAGGTGCGACCGGAAGGTCGGGAACCCCTTCCAGACAAAGCAGGGGAGTCGACCCTCCTGTCCAGATCAGGAGGGGAGAAAGGGCTCAGAGGAGGGGGTGCCGGAAAACCTCAGTGTTCCTCTCGAGGGAGACCGGGATTTCGGGGAACTTTGTGGGTCGCATCAAGGGTGCCAAGTGCCCTTTCGACCTCCAATTCCTAACGTGGGACTTCTCCTGAGGCGCTGTAGCGGGAAAGGGCTTCATCTTGCGATGACGGGGGAGCCACGTGGTTTTTCTCGAGTTACGGCGGGATTCTCGAGTTACGACGGGGAATTCAGGCTGCCTCTTGTGTTGGCCCAGGCAAGTCCAATCTTCCATTCGAGTTGCGAAGGAAAGCTGGGGATTGCTCTCGAGTGACTGCAGGGCCAATAGACCTCATCTAGGCTTGTGTCCAGAAGCCAATGTTCCTCTCCAGGGGCGACAGGGATCTCGGGGTTGCATTCCAGACGCACCCGGGGAGACAGGCATTCATCTCGAGTGGAAGCAAAGAACCCCGCTCTGCTCTCGAATCGCGACGGGTATCTCTTGGAGCTCACTGGGTGGACTCAAGGGAGTCAAGCCTCCTGAGGCGTTTGGAGAGAGGTCGCGAGATTGGTCTCTAGGCCATGCAGGAGACGAAGGCCCTCATCTCTCGATGACGGGGGAATCTCGGGGTTGTTCTCGAGCGGCGGCCCCAGTGTGCGGTTTCTCACGAGGTACGACGGCGAGGTCAGTGAGCCTCTCGTGGGGCGCCAGGGAAGTCGGGTCTCCATGCGAGTGGCGAGGGGGAGCGCGTCATTGCTCCCGAGCCATGGTAGGGGAATCTGGCCTCGAGACGTGTTGAAGAAGGTCTCTCGAGGTCTTTCCCGGGTTGAGGCAGGAAACCCTGGGTTCCCTCGACTTGTGCAGGTGACCTCAGGGGGCTTCTCATGGTGGCTCTGAGAAGCCAGGGAAACTGGAGGTGGGAGGGGCCTCTCGGGACTCCACTGGGCTTGGTGCATTGGAAGAGGGCCTCATCTCCAGTTGAGGCAGGAACCGCAGGGTACCTCTGATTTCAGACTCCGATCGCAGGGTCCCTGCAGACTGGGGACAGGAGAGTCAGGCCTCGTCTTGGGTTGAGGCATGGAACTCCGCTTGCCTCTCGAGATGTCCCCGGGGAGAGAGGCCGCTTGTCGAGCTGTATTTGGAACCTGGGGTTTTTTCCGAACGATGCACGGAAAAACTGCCCCTTCGTGTTGACTTCATTCACAGGCTGGAGTTCGGAGAGGTGTCCGGGCATCGGGTTCTTATCAAGAGGGGACCGGGAAATCGGGGTCCTACGGAATGTGGAACCACCCACGAGGCCACGTCTGGAATGTCTTCGTGAGACCGGCCTCATCCTGAGGTGCGACCGGAAGGTCGGGAACCCCTTCCAGACAAAGCAGGGGAGTCGACCCTCCTGTCCAGATCAGGAGGGGAGAAAGGGCTCAGAGGAGGGGGTGCCGGAAAACCTCAGTGTTCCTCTCGAGGGAGACCGGGATTTCGGGGAACTTTGTGGGTCGCATCAAGGGTGCCAAGTGCCCTTTCGACCTCCAATTCCTAACGTGGGACTTCTCCTGAGGCGCTGTAGCGGGAAAGGGCTTCATCTTGCGATGACGGGGGAGCCACGTGGTTTTTCTCGAGTTACGGCGGGATTCTCGAGTTACGACGGGGAATTCAGGCTGCCTCTTGTGTTGGCCCAGGCAAGTCCAATCTTCCATTCGAGTTGCGAAGGAAAGCTGGGGATTGCTCTCGAGTGACTGCAGGGCCAATAGACCTCATCTAGGCTTGTGTCCAGAAGCCAATGTTCCTCTCCAGGGGCGACAGGGATCTCGGGGTTGCATTCCAGACGCACCCGGGGAGACAGGCATTCATCTCGAGTGGAAGCAAAGAACCCCGCTCTGCTCTCGAATCGCGACGGGTATCTCTTGGAGCTCACTGGGTGGACTCAAGGGAGTCAAGCCTCCTGAGGCGTTTGGAGAGAGGTCGCGAGATTGGTCTCTAGGCCATGCAGGAGACGAAGGCCCTCATCTCTCGATGACGGGGGAATCTCGGGGTTGTTCTCGAGCGGCGGCCCCAGTGTGCGGTTTCTCACGAGGTACGACGGCGAGGTCAGTGAGCCTCTCGTGGGGCGCCAGGGAAGTCGGGTCTCCATGCGAGTGGCGAGGGGGAGCGCGTCATTGCTCCCGAGCCATGGTAGGGGAATCTGGCCTCGAGACGTGTTGAAGAAGGTCTCTCGAGGTCTTTCCCGGGTTGAGGCAGGAAACCCTGGGTTCCCTCGACTTGTGCAGGTGACCTCAGGGGGCTTCTCATGGTGGCTCTGAGAAGCCAGGGAAACTGGAGGTGGGAGGGGCCTCTCGGGACTCCACTGGGCTTGGTGCATTGGAAGAGGGCCTCATCTCCAGTTGAGGCAGGAACCGCAGGGTACCTCTGATTTCAGACTCCGATCGCAGGGTCCCTGCAGACTGGGGACAGGAGAGTCAGGCCTCGTCTTGGGTTGAGGCATGGAACTCCGCTTGCCTCTCGAGATGTCCCCGGGGAGAGAGGCCGCTTGTCGAGCTGTATTTGGAACCTGGGGTTTTTTCCGAACGATGCACGGAAAAACTGCCCCTTCGTGTTGACTTCATTCACAGGCTGGAGTTCGGAGAGGTGTCCGGGCATCGGGTTCTTATCAAGAGGGGACCGGGAAATCGGGGTCCTACGGAATGTGGAACCACCCACGAGGCCACGTCTGGAATGTCTTCGTGAGACCGGCCTCATCCTGAGGTGCGACCGGAAGGTCGGGAACCCCTTCCAGACAAAGCAGGGGAGTCGACCCTCCTGTCCAGATCAGGAGGGGAGAAAGGGCTCAGAGGAGGGGGTGCCGGAAAACCTCAGTGTTCCTCTCGAGGGAGACCGGGATTTCGGGGAACTTTGTGGGTCGCATCAAGGGTGCCAAGTGCCCTTTCGACCTCCAATTCCTAACGTGGGACTTCTCCTGAGGCGCTGTAGCGGGAAAGGGCTTCATCTTGCGATGACGGGGGAGCCACGTGGTTTTTCTCGAGTTACGGCGGGATTCTCGAGTTACGACGGGGAATTCAGGCTGCCTCTTGTGTTGGCCCAGGCAAGTCCAATCTTCCATTCGAGTTGCGAAGGAAAGCTGGGGATTGCTCTCGAGTGACTGCAGGGCCAATAGACCTCATCTAGGCTTGTGTCCAGAAGCCAATGTTCCTCTCCAGGGGCGACAGGGATCTCGGGGTTGCATTCCAGACGCACCCGGGGAGACAGGCATTCATCTCGAGTGGAAGCAAAGAACCCCGCTCTGCTCTCGAATCGCGACGGGTATCTCTTGGAGCTCACTGGGTGGACTCAAGGGAGTCAAGCCTCCTGAGGCGTTTGGAGAGAGGTCGCGAGATTGGTCTCTAGGCCATGCAGGAGACGAAGGCCCTCATCTCTCGATGACGGGGGAATCTCGGGGTTGTTCTCGAGCGGCGGCCCCAGTGTGCGGTTTCTCACGAGGTACGACGGCGAGGTCAGTGAGCCTCTCGTGGGGCGCCAGGGAAGTCGGGTCTCCATGCGAGTGGCGAGGGGGAGCGCGTCATTGCTCCCGAGCCATGGTAGGGGAATCTGGCCTCGAGACGTGTTGAAGAAGGTCTCTCGAGGTCTTTCCCGGGTTGAGGCAGGAAACCCTGGGTTCCCTCGACTTGTGCAGGTGACCTCAGGGGGCTTCTCATGGTGGCTCTGAGAAGCCAGGGAAACTGGAGGTGGGAGGGGCCTCTCGGGACTCCACTGGGCTTGGTGCATTGGAAGAGGGCCTCATCTCCAGTTGAGGCAGGAACCGCAGGGTACCTCTGATTTCAGACTCCGATCGCAGGGTCCCTGCAGACTGGGGACAGGAGAGTCAGGCCTCGTCTTGGGTTGAGGCATGGAACTCCGCTTGCCTCTCGAGATGTCCCCGGGGAGAGAGGCCGCTTGTCGAGCTGTATTTGGAACCTGGGGTTTTTTCCGAACGATGCACGGAAAAACTGCCCCTTCGTGTTGACTTCATTCACAGGCTGGAGTTCGGAGAGGTGTCCGGGCATCGGGTTCTTATCAAGAGGGGACCGGGAAATCGGGGTCCTACGGAATGTGGAACCACCCACGAGGCCACGTCTGGAATGTCTTCGTGAGACCGGCCTCATCCTGAGGTGCGACCGGAAGGTCGGGAACCCCTTCCAGACAAAGCAGGGGAGTCGACCCTCCTGTCCAGATCAGGAGGGGAGAAAGGGCTCAGAGGAGGGGGTGCCGGAAAACCTCAGTGTTCCTCTCGAGGGAGACCGGGATTTCGGGGAACTTTGTGGGTCGCATCAAGGGTGCCAAGTGCCCTTTCGACCTCCAATTCCTAACGTGGGACTTCTCCTGAGGCGCTGTAGCGGGAAAGGGCTTCATCTTGCGATGACGGGGGAGCCACGTGGTTTTTCTCGAGTTACGGCGGGATTCTCGAGTTACGACGGGGAATTCAGGCTGCCTCTTGTGTTGGCCCAGGCAAGTCCAATCTTCCATTCGAGTTGCGAAGGAAAGCTGGGGATTGCTCTCGAGTGACTGCAGGGCCAATAGACCTCATCTAGGCTTGTGTCCAGAAGCCAATGTTCCTCTCCAGGGGCGACAGGGATCTCGGGGTTGCATTCCAGACGCACCCGGGGAGACAGGCATTCATCTCGAGTGGAAGCAAAGAACCCCGCTCTGCTCTCGAATCGCGACGGGTATCTCTTGGAGCTCACTGGGTGGACTCAAGGGAGTCAAGCCTCCTGAGGCGTTTGGAGAGAGGTCGCGAGATTGGTCTCTAGGCCATGCAGGAGACGAAGGCCCTCATCTCTCGATGACGGGGGAATCTCGGGGTTGTTCTCGAGCGGCGGCCCCAGTGTGCGGTTTCTCACGAGGTACGACGGCGAGGTCAGTGAGCCTCTCGTGGGGCGCCAGGGAAGTCGGGTCTCCATGCGAGTGGCGAGGGGGAGCGCGTCATTGCTCCCGAGCCATGGTAGGGGAATCTGGCCTCGAGACGTGTTGAAGAAGGTCTCTCGAGGTCTTTCCCGGGTTGAGGCAGGAAACCCTGGGTTCCCTCGACTTGTGCAGGTGACCTCAGGGGGCTTCTCATGGTGGCTCTGAGAAGCCAGGGAAACTGGAGGTGGGAGGGGCCTCTCGGGACTCCACTGGGCTTGGTGCATTGGAAGAGGGCCTCATCTCCAGTTGAGGCAGGAACCGCAGGGTACCTCTGATTTCAGACTCCGATCGCAGGGTCCCTGCAGACTGGGGACAGGAGAGTCAGGCCTCGTCTTGGGTTGAGGCATGGAACTCCGCTTGCCTCTCGAGATGTCCCCGGGGAGAGAGGCCGCTTGTCGAGCTGTATTTGGAACCTGGGGTTTTTTCCGAACGATGCACGGAAAAACTGCCCCTTCGTGTTGACTTCATTCACAGGCTGGAGTTCGGAGAGGTGTCCGGGCATCGGGTTCTTATCAAGAGGGGACCGGGAAATCGGGGTCCTACGGAATGTGGAACCACCCACGAGGCCACGTCTGGAATGTCTTCGTGAGACCGGCCTCATCCTGAGGTGCGACCGGAAGGTCGGGAACCCCTTCCAGACAAAGCAGGGGAGTCGACCCTCCTGTCCAGATCAGGAGGGGAGAAAGGGCTCAGAGGAGGGGGTGCCGGAAAACCTCAGTGTTCCTCTCGAGGGAGACCGGGATTTCGGGGAACTTTGTGGGTCGCATCAAGGGTGCCAAGTGCCCTTTCGACCTCCAATTCCTAACGTGGGACTTCTCCTGAGGCGCTGTAGCGGGAAAGGGCTTCATCTTGCGATGACGGGGGAGCCACGTGGTTTTTCTCGAGTTACGGCGGGATTCTCGAGTTACGACGGGGAATTCAGGCTGCCTCTTGTGTTGGCCCAGGCAAGTCCAATCTTCCATTCGAGTTGCGAAGGAAAGCTGGGGATTGCTCTCGAGTGACTGCAGGGCCAATAGACCTCATCTAGGCTTGTGTCCAGAAGCCAATGTTCCTCTCCAGGGGCGACAGGGATCTCGGGGTTGCATTCCAGACGCACCCGGGGAGACAGGCATTCATCTCGAGTGGAAGCAAAGAACCCCGCTCTGCTCTCGAATCGCGACGGGTATCTCTTGGAGCTCACTGGGTGGACTCAAGGGAGTCAAGCCTCCTGAGGCGTTTGGAGAGAGGTCGCGAGATTGGTCGCTAGGCCATGCAGGAGACGAAGGCCCTCATCTCTCGATGACGGGGGAATCTCGGGGTTGTTCTCGAGCGGCGGCCCCAGTGTGCGGTTTCTCACGAGGTACGACGGCGAGGTCAGTGAGCCTCTCGTGGGGCGCCAGGGAAGTCGGGTCTCCATGCGAGTGGCGAGGGGGAGCGCGTCATTGCTCCCGAGCCATGGTAGGGGAATCTGGCCTCGAGACGTGTTGAAGAAGGTCTCTCGAGGTCTTTCCCGGGTTGAGGCAGGAAACCCTGGGTTCCCTCGACTTGTGCAGGTGACCTCAGGGGGCTTCTCATGGTGGCTCTGAGAAGCCAGGGAAACTGGAGGTGGGCGG